>NC_138512.1:3092508-3642173 GCF_964252035.2 Podarcis erhardii | reverse complement strand
GGGCCCCGACCCTGCAAGCCTCTCCGGCCTCTGAGGGCGTGCAGAGTGCAAATCCCCCCAGGGGCCCCTCTCTCTCCGGGATCACCTGGGGGCCCCGTCCCTGCCAGCCTCTCCGGCCTCCGAGGGCGTGCAGAGTGCAAATCCCCCCAGGGGCCCCTCTCTCTCCCAGGCTCACCTGAGGGCCCCGTCCCTGCCAGCCTCTCCGGCCTCCGAGGGCGTGCAGAGTGCAGGAACCCCCCCCAGGGGCCCCTCTCTCTCCCAGGCTCACCTGAGGGCCCCGTCCCTGCCAGCCTCTCCGGCCTCTGAGGGCGTGCAGAGTGCAGGAACCCCCCCCACGGGCCCCTCTCTCTCCCGGGCTCACCTGGGGGCCCCGTCCCTGCCAGCCTCTCTGGCCTCTGAGGGCGTGCAGAGTGCAGGATCCACCCCCCAGGGGCCCCTCTCTTTCCCAGACTCACCTGAGGGCCCCGTCCCTGCCAGCCTCTCTCGCCTCTGAGGGGGTGCAGAGTGCAGATCACCCCAGGGGCCCCTCTCTCTCTCTCCCGGGCTCACCTGGGGCCCCCGTCCCTGCCAGCCTCTCCGGCCTCTGAGGGCGTGGAAAGAGCAAATCCCCCAGGGGCCCCTCTCTCTCCCGGGCTCACCTGGGGGCCCCGTCCCTGCCAGCCTCTCCGGCCTCTGAGGGCGTTCAGAGTGCAAATCCCCCAGGGGCCCCTCTCTCTCCCGGGCTCACCTGGGGGCCCCGTCCCTGCCAGCCTCTCCGGCCTCTGAGGGTGTGCAGAGTGCAACCCCCCGAGGGGCCCCTCTCTTTCCCAGACTCACCTGGGGTCCTGCCCCTGCCAGCCTCTCCATCCTCTGAGGGCGTGCAGAGTGCAAATCCCCCAGGGACCCCTCTCTCTCCCGGGCTCACCTGGGGTCCCCGTCCCTGCCACCCTCTCCGGCCTCCGAGGGCGTGCAGAGTGCAGATCCCCCCACGGGCCCCTCTCTCTCCCGGGCTCACCTGGGGGCCCCGTCCCTGCCAGCCTCTCCGGCCTCTGAGGGCATGCAGAGTGCAGATCCTCCCAGGGGCCCCTCTCTCTCCCTCCCGGGCTCACCTGGGGGCCCCGTCCCTGCCAGCCTCTCCGGCCTCTGAGGGAGTGCAGAGTGCAGGATCCACCCCCAGGGGCCCCTCTCTCTCCCGGGCTCACCTGGGGGCCCCGTCCCTGCCAGCCTCTCTGGCCTCTGAGGGCGTGCAGAGTGCAGGATCCAGCCCCAGGGGCCCCTCTCTCTCCCGGGCTCACCTGGGGGCCCCGTCCCTGCCAGGCTCTCCGGCCTCTGAGGGCGTGCAGAGTGCAAATCCCCCAGGGGCCCCTCTCTCTCCCGGGCTCACCTGGGGGCCCCGTCCCTGCCAGCCTCTCCGGCCTCTTTACGCGTGCAGAGTGCAGATCCCCCCAGGGGCCCCTCTCTCTCTCTCCCGGGCTCACCTGGGGGCCCCGTCCCTGCCAGCCTCTCCGGCCTCTGAGGGCGTGCAGAGTGCAAATCCCCCAGGGGCCCCTCTCTCTCCCAGGCTCACCTGGGGGCCCCGTCCCTGCCAGCCTCTCCGGCCTCTGAGGGCGTGCAGAGTGCAAATCCCCCAGGGGCCCCTCTCTTTCGCAGACTCACCTGGGGGCCCCGTCCCTGCCAGCCTCTCCGGCCTCTGAGGGCGTGCAGAGTGCAGGATCCACCCCCCAGGGGCCCCTCTCTCTCCCGGGCTCACCTGGGGGCCCCGTCCCTGCCAGCCTCTCCGGCCTCTGAGGGCGTGTAAAGTGCAAATACCCCAGGGGCCCCTATCTCTCCCGGGCTCACCTGGGGGCCCCGTCCCTGCCAGCCTCTCCGGCCTCTGAGGGCGTGCACAGTGCAAATCCCCCAGGGGCCCCTCTCTCTCCCGCGCTCACCTGGGGGCACCGTCCCTGCCAGCCTCTCCGGCCTCTGAGGGTGTGAAGAGTGCAGATCCCCCCAGGGGCCCCTCCCTCTCTCCCGGGCTCACCTGGGGGCCCCTTCCCTGCCTGCCTCTCCGGCCTCTGAGGGTGTGCAGAGTGCAGGATCCACCCCCCAGGGGCCCCTCTCTTTCCCAGACTCACCTGGGGGCCCCGTCCCTGCCAGCCTCTCTGGCCTCTGAGGGCGTGCAGAGTGCAGGATCCACCCCCCGAGGGGCCCCTCTCTCTCCCGGTCTCACCTGGGGGCCCCGTCCCTGCCAGCCTCTCTGGCCTCTGAGGGCGTGCAGAGTGCAGGATCCACCCCCCGAGGGGCCCCTCTCTCTCCCGGTCTCACCTGGGGGCCCCGCCCCTGCCAGCCTCTCCATCCTCTGAGGGCGTGCAGAGTGCAAATCCCCCAGGGGCCCCTCTCTCTCCCGGGCTCACCTGGGGGCCCCGACCCTGCAAGCCTCTCCGGCCTCCGAGGGCGTGCAGAGTGCAGATCCCCCCAGGGGCCCCTCTCTCTCCCGGGCTCACCTGGGGGCCCCGTCCATGCCAGCCTCTCCGGCCTCTGAGGGAGTGCAGAGTGCAGGATCCACCCCCCAGGGACCCCTCTCTCTCCCGGGCTCACCTGGGGTCCCCGTCCCTGCCAGCCTCTCTGGCCTCTGAGGGCGTGCAGAGTGCAGGATCCACCCCCCAGGGGCCCCTCTCTCTCCCGGGCTCACCTGGGGGCCCCGTCCCTGCCAGCCTCTCCGGCCTCTGAGGGCGTGCAGAGTGCAAATCCCCCAGGGGCCCCTCTCTCTCCCGGGCTCACCTGGGGGCCCCGTCCCTGCCAGCCTCTCCGGCCTCTGAGGGCGTGCAGAGTGCAGATCCCCCCAGGGGCCCCTCTCTCTCTCTCCCGGGCTCACCTGGGGGCCCCGTCCCTGCCAGCCTCTCCGGCCTCTGAGGGCGTGCAAAGTGCAAATCCCCCAGGGGCCCCTCTCTCTCCCGGGCTCACCTGGGGGCCCCGTCCCTGCCAGCCTCTCCAGCCTCTGAGGGCGTGCAGAGTGCAAATCCCCCAGGGGCCCCTCTCTCTCCCGGGCTCACCTGGGGCCCCCGTCCCTGCCAGACTCTCTGGCCTCTGAGGGCGTGCAGAGTGCAGGATCCACCCAGGGGCCCCTCTCTTTCCCAGACTCACCTGAGGGCCCCGTCCCTGCCAGCCTCTCTCGCCTCTGAGGGCGTGCAGAGTGCAGATCCCCCCAGAGGCCCCTCTCTCTCTCTCCCGGGCTCACCTGAGGGCCCCGTCCCTGCTAGCCTCTCCGGCCTCAGAGGGCATGCAGAGTGCAGATCCCCCCAGGGGCCCCTCTCTCTCCCGGGCTCACCTGGGGCCCGTCCCTGCTGCCAGCCTCTCTCGCATCTGAGGGTGTACAGAGTACAGATCCCCCCAGGGGCCCCTCTCTCTCCCGCGCTCACCTGGGGGCCCCGTCCCTGCCAGCCTCTCCGGCCTCTGAGGGCGTGCAAAGTGCAAATCCCCCAGAGGCCCCTCTCTCTCCCGGGCTCACCTGGGGGCCCCGTCCCTGCCAGCCTCTCCAGCATCTGAGGGCGTGCAGAGTGCAAATCCCCCAGAGGCCCCTCTCTCTCCCGGGCTCACCTGGGGGCCCCGTCCCTGCCAGCCTCTCTCGCATCTGAGGGTGTACAGAGTACAGATCCCCCCAGGGGCCCCTCTCTCTCCCGGGCTCACCTGGGGGCCCCGTCCCTGCCAAACTCTCCGGCCTCTGAGGGTGTGCAGAGTGCAACCCGCCGAGGGGCCCCTCTCTTTCCCAGACTCACCTGGGGTCCCTGCCCCTGCCAGCCTCTCCATCCTCTGAGGGCGTGCAGAGTGCAAATCCCCCAGGGGCCCCTCTCTCTCCCGGCCTCACCTGGGGGCCCCGTGCCTGCCAGCCTCTCCGGCCTCTGAGGGCGTGCAGAGTGCAAATCCCCCAGGGGCCCCTCTCTCTCTCCCCGCGCTCACCTGGGGCCCCGTCCCTGCCAGCCTCTCCGGCCTCTGAGGGCGTGCAGAGTGCAGGATCCACCCCCCAGGGGCCCCTCTCTTTCCCAGACTCACCTGAGGGCCCCGTCCCTGCCAGCCTCTCTCGCCTCTGAGGGGGTGCAGAGTGCAGATCCTCCCAGGGGCCCCTCTCTCTCTCTCCCGGGCTCACCTGGGGGCCCCGTCCCTGCCAGCCTCTCCGGCCTCTGAGGGCGTGCAGAGTGCAGATCCTCCCAGGGGCCCCTCTCTCTCTCTCCCGGGCTCACCTGGGGGCCCCGTCCCTGCCAGCCTCTCCGGCCTCTGAGGGCGTGCAGAGTGCAGATCCTCCCAGGGGCCCCTCTCTCTCTCTCCCGGGCTCACCTGGGGGCCCCGTCCCTGCCAGCCTCTCTGGCCTCTGAGGGTGTGCAGAGTGCAGGATCCAGCCCCAGGGGCCCCTCTCTCTCCCGGGCTCACCTGGGGGCCCCGTCCCTGCCAGGCTCTCCGGCCTCTGATGGCGTGAAGAGTGCAAATCCCCCAGGGGCCCCTCTCCCTCCCGCGCTCACCTGGGGGCCCCGTCCCTGCCAGCCTCTCCGGCCTCTGAGGGTGTGAAGAGTGCAGATCCCCCCAGGGGCCCCTCTCTCTCTCCCGGGCTCACCTGGGGGCCCCGTCCCTGCCAGCCTCTCCGGCCTCTGAGGGTGTGCAGAGTGCAGGATCCACCCCCCAGGGGCCCCTCTCTTTCCCAGACTCACCTGGGGGCCCCGTCCCTGCCAGCCTCTCCGGCCTCTGAGGGCGTGCAGAGTGCAGGATCCACCCTCCAGGGGCCCCTCTCTCTCCCGGGCTCACCGGGGGGCCCCGTCCCTGCCAGGCTCTCTGGCCTCTGAGGGCGTGCAGAGTGAGGGATCCACCCCCCGAGGGGCCCCTCTCTTTCCCAGACTCACCTGGGGTCCCTGCCCCTGCCAGCCTCTCCATCCTCTGAGGGCGTGCAGAGTGCAAATCCCCCAGGGGCCCCTCTCTCTCCCGGGCTCACCTGGGGGCCCCATCCCTGCAAGCCTCTCCGGCCTCCGAGGGCGTGCAGAGTGCAGATCCCCCCAGGGGCCCCTCTCTCTCCCGGGCTCACCTGGGGGCCCCGTCCATGCCAGCCTCTCCGGCCTCTGAGGGAGTGCAGAGTGCAGGATCCACCCCCCAGGGGCCCCTCTCTCTCCCGGGCTCACCTGGGGGCCCCGTCCCTGCCAGCCTCTCTGGCCTCTGAGGGCGTGCAGAGTGCAGGATCCACCCCCCAGGGGCCCCTCTCTCTCCCTGGCTCACCTGGGGGCCCCGTCCCTGCCAGCCTCTCCGGCCTCTGAGGGCGTGCAGAGTGCAGATCCCCCCAGGGGCCCCTCTCTCTCTCCCGGGCTCACCTGGGGGCCCCGTCCCTGCCAGCCTCTCCGGCCTCTGAGGGCGTGCAGAGTGCAAATCCCCCAGGGGCCCCTCTCTCTCCCGGGCTCACCTGGGGGCCCCGTCCCTGCCAGACTCTCCGGCCTCAGAGGGCATGCAGAGTGCAGATCCCCGCAGGGGCCCCTCTCTCTCCCGGGCTCACCTGGGGCCCCGTCCCTGCCAGCCTCTCCGGCCTCTGAGGGTGTGCAGAGTGCAGGATCCACCCCCAGGGGCCCCTCTCTCTCCCGGGCTCACCTGGGGCCCCGTCCCTGCCAGCCTCTCCGGCCTCTGAGGGTGTGCAGAGTGCAGATCCCCCCAGGGGCCCCTCTCTCTCCCGGACTCACCTGGGGGCCCCGTCCCTGCCAGCCTCTCCGGCCTCTGAGGGCGTGCAAAGTGCAAATCCCCCAGGGGCCCCTCTCTCTCCCGGGCTCACCTGGGGGCCCCGTCCCTGCCAGCCTCTCCGGCATCTGAGGGCGTGCAGAGTGCAAATCCCCCAGGGTCCCCTCTCTCTCCCGGGCTCACCTGGGGGCCCCGTCCCTGCCAAACTCTCCGGCCTCTGAGGGTGTGCAGAGTGCAACCCGCCGAGGGGCCCCTCTCTTTCCCAGACTCACCTGGGGTCCCTGCCCCTGCCAGCCTCTCCATCCTCTGAGGGCGTGCAGAGTGCAAATCCCCCAGGGGCCCCTCTCTCTCCCGGCCTCACCTGGGGGCCCCGTCCCTGCCAGCCTCTCCGGCCTCTGAGGGCGTGCAGAGTGCAAATCCCCCAGGGGCCCCTCTCTCTCCCGGGCTCACCTGGGGGCCCCATCCCTGCAAGCCTCTCCGGCCTTTGAGGGCGTGCAGAGTGCAGGATCCACCCCCCAGGGGCCCCTCTCTCTCCCGGGCTCACCTGGGGGCCCCGTCCCTGCCAGCCTCTCCGGCCTCTGAGGGCGTGCAAAGTGCAAATCCCCCAGGGGCCCCTCTCTCTCCCGGGCTCACCTGGAGGACCCGTCCCTGCCAGCCTCTCCGGCCTCTGAGGGCGTTCAGAGTGCAAATCCCCCAGGGGCCCCTCTGTCTCCCGGGCTCACCTGGGGGCCCCGTCCCTGCCAGCCTCTCCGGCCTCTGAGGCCGTGCAGAGTGCAGGATCCACCCCCCAGGGGCCCCTCTCTCTCCCGGGCTCACCTGGGGGCCCCGTCCATGCCAGCCTCTCCGGCCTCTGAGGGAGTGCAGAGTGCAGGATCCACCCCCCAGGGGCCCCTCTCTCTCCCGGGCTCACCTGGGGGCCCCGTCCCTGCCAGCATCTCTGGCCTCTGAGGGCGTGCAGAGTGCAGGATCCACCCCCCAGGGGCCCCTCTCTCTCCCTGGCTCACCTGGGGGCCCCGTCCCTGCCAGCCTCTCCGGCCTCTGAGGGCGTGCAGAGTGTAGATCCCCCCAGGGGCCCCTCTCTCTCTCCCGGGCTCACCTGGGGGCCCCGTCCCTGCCAGCCTCTCCGGCCTCTGAGGGCGTGCAAAGTGCAAATCCCCCAGGGGCCCCTCTCTCTCCCGGGCTCACCTGGGGGCCCCGTCCCTGCCAGCCTCTCCGGCCTCTGAGGGCGTGCAGAGTGCAAATCCCCCAGGGGCCCCTCTCTCTCCCGGGCTCACCTGGGGGCCCCGTCCCTGCCAGCCTCTCCGGCCTCTGAGGGCGTGCAGAGTGCAAATCCCCCAGGGGCCCCTCTCTCTCCCGGGCTCACCTGGGGGCCCCGTCCCTGCCAGACTCTCTGGCCTCTGAGGGCGTGCAGAGTGCAGGATCCACCCCCAGGGGCCCCTCTCTCTCCCGGGCTCACCTGGGGCCCCGTCCCTGCCAGCCTCTCCGGCCTCTGAGGGTGTGCAGAGTGCAGATCCCCCCAGGGGCCCCTCTCTCTCCCGGGCTCACCTGGGGGCCCCGTCCCTGCCAGCCTCTCTGGCCTCTGAGGGCGTGCAGAGTGCGGGATCCACCCCCCGAGGGGCCCCTCTCGTTCCCAGACTCACCTTGGGTCCCTGCCCCTGCCAGCCTCTCCATCCTCTGAGGGCGTGCAGAGTGCAAATCCCCCAGGGGCCCCTCTCTCTCCCGGGCTCACCTGGGGGCCCCATCCCTGCAAGCCTCTCCGGCCTCCGAGGGCGTGCAGAGTGCAGATCCCCCCAGGGGCCCCTCTCTCTCCCGGGCTCACCTGGGGGCCCCGTCCCTGCCAGCCTCTCCGGCCTCTGAGGGAGTGCAGAGTGCAGGATCCACCCCCCAGGGGCCCCTCTCTCTCCCGGGCTCACCTGGGGGCCCCGTCCCTGCGAGCCTCTCTGGCCTCTGAGGGCGTGCAGAGTGCAGATCCCCCCAGGGGCCCCTCTCTCTCTTCCGGGCTCACCTGGGGGCCCCGTCCCTGCCAGCCTCTCCGGCCTCTGAGGGCGTGCAAAGTGCAAATTCCCCAGGGGCCCCTCTCTCTCCCGGGCTCACCTGGGGGCCCCGTCCCTGCCAGCCTCTCCGGCCTCTGAGGGCGTGCAGAGTGCAGGATCCCCCCAGGGGCCCCTCTCTCTCCCGGGCTCACCTGGGGCCCCGTCCCTGCCAGCCTCTCCGGCCTCTGAGGGCGTGCAGAGTGCAGATCCCCCCAGGGGGCCCTCTCTCTCCCGGGCTCACCTGGGGGCCCCGTCCCTGCCAGCCTCTCTGGCCTCTGAGGGCGTGCAGAGTGCAGGATTCACCCCCCAGGGGCCCCTCTCTCTCCCGGGTTCACCTGAGGGCCCCGTCCCTGCCAGCCTCTCCGGCCTCTGAGGGCGTGCAAAGTGCAAATCCCCCAGGGGCCCCTCTCTCTCCCGGGCTCACCTGGGGGCCCCGTCCCTGCCAGCCTCTCCGGCCTCTGAGGGCGTTCAGAGTGCAAATCCCCCAGGGGCCCCTCTCTCTCCCGGGCTCACCTGGGGGCCCCGTCCCTGCCAGCCTCTCCGGCCTCTGAGGGCGTGCAGAGTGCAGATCCCCCCAGGGGCCCCTCTCTCTCCCGGGCTCACCTGGGGCCCCGTCCCTGCCAGCCTCTCCGGCCTCTGAGGGCGTGCAGAGTGCAAATCCCCCAGGGGCCCCTCTCTCTCCCGGGCTCACCTGGGGGCCCCGTCCCTGCCAGCCTCTCCGGCCTCTGAGGGCGTGCAGAGTGCAGATCCCCCCAGGGGCCCCTCTCTCTCTCTCCCGGGCTCACCTGGGGGCCCCGTCCCTGCCAGCCTCTCCGGCCTCTGAGGGCGTGCAGAGTGCAAATTCCCCAGGGGCCCCTCTCTCTCCCGGGCTCACCTGGGGGCCCCGTCCCTGCCAGCCTCTCTGGCTTCTGAGGGCGTGCAGAGTGCAAATCCCCCAGGGGCCCCTCTCTCTCCCAGGCTCACCTGGGGGCCCCGTCCCTTCCAGCCTCTCCGGCCTCTGAGGGCGTGCAGAGTGCAGATCCCCCCAGGGGCCCCTCTATCTCCCGGGCTCACCTGGGGGCCCCGTCCCTGCCTGCCCCTCCGGCCTCTGAGGGTGTGCAGAGTGCAGGATCCACCCCCCAGGGGCCCCTCTCTTTCCCAGACTGACCTGGGGCCCCCGTCCCTGCCAGCCTCTCCGGCCTCTGAGGGTGTGCAGAGTGCAGATCCCCCCAGGGGCCCCTCTCTCTCCCGGGCTCACCTGAGGGCCCCGTCCCTGCCAGCCTCTTTGCCTTTGCGGGTGTGCAGAGTGCAGATCCCCCCAGGGGCCCCTCTCTCTCCCGGGATCACCTGGGGGCCCCGTCCCTGCCAGCCTCTCTGGCTTCTGTGGGCGTGCAGAGTGCAGATCCCCCCAAGGGCCCCTCTCTCTCCCGGGCTCACCTGGGGGCCCCGTCCCTGCCAGCCTCTCTGGCTTCTGAGGGCGTGCAGAGTGCAGATCCCCCCAGGGGCCCCTCTCTCTCCCGGGCTCACCTGGGGGCCCCGTCCCTGCCAGCCTCTCTGGCTTCTGAGGGTGTGCAGAGTGCAGATCCCCCCAGGGGCCCCTCTCTCTCCCGTGATCACCTGGGGGCCCCGTCCCTGCCAGCCTCTCTGGCCTCTGAGGGCGTGCAGAGTGCAGATCCCCCCAGGGGCCCCTCTCACCCCTGGCTCACCTGGGGGCCCCGTCCCTGCCAGCCTCTCCGGCCTCTGAGGGCGTGCAGAGTGCAGATCCCCCCAGGGGCCCCTCTCACCCCTGGCTCACCTGGGGGCCCCGTCCCTGCCAGCCTCTCCGGCCTCTGAGGGCGTGCAGAGTGCAGGATCCACCCCCCAGGGGCCCCTCTCTCTGTATAACCAAATAATTCAATCTCAAGGAGTCTTATGTTTGGCTTCGCTTATTAGCTTCATGGATAAATTAACCTCTATTAGGTTTCATTTCATTTCCCTCAGGTCCTTCTTCCCAGCATGCTTTGCTGCCCCATCTTCTCACAAACAAAGATCCTGTGTCCTATAATTGAAATTTACTCATTTTCCAATGTATAACTAAATAAATTAATCCCAAATTGTCTTTGGTTAGGTTTCACTTATTAGCTTTATTGGTAAATTATCCCTTATTAGGTTTCATTTTCCTCAAGTCCTTCTTCCCAGCATGCTTTGCTGCCCCTTCTTCTCCAAACAAGGATCCTGTTTCCTATAATTGAAATTTACCCATTTTCCAATGTATAACGGAATAAGTACATCTGAAAGTGTCTTTCGTTAGGTTTCACTTAATAGCTTTATTGATAAATTACCCTTTATTAGGTTTCATTTCCCTCACGTCCTTCTTCCCAGCATGCTTTGCTACCCCTTCTTCTCACAAACAAGGATCCTGTTTCCTATCATTTTATTTTTCTCTAGGCGTATTTGGATTCTTCCATTTAAACTTGATGGAGGGGCAGAGCGATGGAAAAAGAGAGGCGGCTTTTCCTCCCAGCCTTTCCCTCGCCCTTCCCAGGCTGCCCTGCGCAACCTTCCTCCTGGCCTGCTCATCAACTCAGAAGAACCAATTCTTCGACTACTCAACCCACCTAACCCAGGAAGCCTCCCAGAGACCTCGTCCTTTTCCTCCTTCCCTTGGAGGCACCTAGAAGGGCTTCCCCCTTTTCCCGACGTCCCGCGGCTCCGGCGCCCTGGACAACAGAGGCCAAAATGGCCTGGGCCACCCGCCAGTTGTTTGACCTGCAATTTAGAGCTCCCAAAATGCTTGAAATGCATGTTGTGGCTGTGATTTGGAGAGTGCTTTTAATATTCTGTTGGGAGCCGCCCAGAGTGGCCAGGGAAAGCAATATTATTATTATTATTGTTGTTATTATTATTATTATTATTATTATTATTATCATCATCATCTCATCGCCTTGATTGCAATGAAACCTAAAGCAGACCCATTGAAATGCAATTATTAACTTGGTTTCGGGTTTACACCAACCATTCTTCTTTTCGCAGTTGAGATGTTATTTCTGACCATTCACTTTGTTCTGATTGGTACCTGATTGATAAACTCATTCTTTAACGTCATCTGAATCTCTTGCTATTGGTTTATAGATACAAATTCTGTTCTTAACCTGAAATTGTTCTTAACCTGAGGTACCATTTTAGCTAATGGGGCCTCCTGCTGCCGCCTCGCCGCTGCCACGTGATTTCTGTTCTCATCCTGAAGCAAAGTTCTTAACCCGAGGTACTATTTCTGGGTTAGGGGAGTCTGTAACCTGAAGCGTCTGTAACCCGAGGTACCACTGTATGTATATAAAGTCAGAACATTATTGTAAAGTTACAAGAAAGGAGATTCCAAACCAACATCAGGAAAAACTTTCCGATAACAATGACTCGCGAATCCAGCATAGAAGATGCAGAGAGAAGCCCCGAACAAGGGGGGCTCCTCCTTTGAACAAGTTTCTCCAGGTTACCCCCCACACCTTGTGGGAAGCATCACACACATGTCGTGAACATGTCATAGAACAGGTGTGGTACTGGGGTGAAAACGGATGCCGTGTCCATCCCAAATGTAAGGCATCTCTGACCCTCCAGACCTTTCTCTTTCCAATACACGGAGACCGGGAGGACATGGTTTCCGGGATGGGTTGGTGTCCGGCTGGAGGGCTTGACCCTTATGCCATAGGGCAGGTGGGGACGTGAGCATAAGCTTCAGAGATGAGGGCAATGCCAGGCTCAGCCCCAAGCCCCTCCTCGGATGGCCACCTTCCCCCTGAAGAAGCAGCCTTGGCAGGATGCCAACCCGTCCCGGGAAGGATTTCTGCTGATTTCTTTCTCCAGATTCCTCCTCAATGGAGGGTCGCTCCAATGCAGCCCGTGGGTGTCCATGGCTTCTTCGCCCTTCCCTGCTTGGGCAGCTGCAGTACCAGCGCAGTCGTCGCTAGAGGGCGATGTTTCGCAACCTCTCCTGATCCCGCGCTTCGGATTGGCAAAGGAAAGAGGGCTCTGTCAGGAAGGGCGCTTGGGGATTGGTCAAGCACTTGATGAATGGGGGAAAGGAGGAAACGAAGGGGATCGCTGTACGCTGCGCTGCACGGGGTTGAGCTACAGACGTGCAGGTCTGCAACACGTGCAAAGAGTCGGCGAAAGAATCCGAGACCAGGGAGAAGAGTCGGGGGAAGAAGATTGGAAGAAATTTAAAGACTACTTACATAAATACTGCCAAATTAATGAATGTTAGAATGATGTCGGAATGAAGTTAAGTGCTTTTAGCAGTAATGTTATAAAGGAATATGTAAAAATGGATTGTTACTAGGTGAGAATACAAAGCTATAATACATTAAGGTAAAGGATGAAGATAAAAACAAGGAAGGAAAGGATTTGCTGGATTAACTAACTGAATTGGAATACAAAAAAGGGAGGTGTGAGGAGGTCAAGGAAACAAGCAAATGAAAGACAAGACATGAAAAGATTGATTTGTTTTTAATTGTTTGTACTTTGTATTTTTTCTCTTTTTTCTCTTTTTTCCTTATTTTGTAACCTTTTTGAAACTTCAATAAATATCTTTAGAAAACAACAACAAAGAGTCGGCGAACAAAACACAGGATCAAAATTCAGGGCGCAACCGGCGAAGTCAGTCCTCTGTTCTTTTCTCCGGTTACAACCTCCCTGATTTCAGAATGGGGGGAGAGTCACATTTATAAGCCCCCCCCCATGGATCAGCAAGGGCATCAGCCCCAATTTCAACCCAGAGGGGAGGGGAGGCCAGGAAGCAAGCCGCCCCCTCCCCTCAGCTGGAAGGGGCCGTTAAAATGGGGAGGGCTCAGAGCCACAGACTTTAAGTCCTCTAAGCTATTGGTCTGAAGCTCAACATCCAAAAAACGAAGATCCTGGCCACTGGTCCCCTCACCTCCTGGCAAATAGAAGGGGAAGAAATGGAGGCAGGGAGAGATTTCACTTGCTTGGGCTCCATGATCACTGCAGATGGTGACAGCAGCCACAAAATTAAAAGACACCTGCTTCTTGGGAGAAAAGCAATGACAAACCTGAATGGAAATAAGAATTGGGAATTATACTTGTTTTGTTTTGTCTTAAATGTGTATTTTTGCTTTTTTTGTCTATTGTTTTTCTTTGTGTATAAAATTGGAAAATCTTAATAAATATTTATATTAAAAAAAAAAAAAGACAAACCTGGACAGCATCTTAAAAAGCAGAGACATCACCTTGCCAACAAGGGTCCATTTACAAAACAAAACAAATTCCTTCCAGTAGCAACTTAAAGACCAACTAAGTCAGTTCTTGGTATGAGCTTCCGTGTGCATGCACACTTCTTCAGATACACTGAAACAGAAGTTTCCAGACCCTTCTATATAGTGAGAAGGTGGGGAGGGGTATTACTCAGAAGGGTGGTGGGAATGGGTGATTGGCAGATAGCTGTGTTGAGCCTGTTGACGACTCTTAACGACTGCAATAGGTCTTACAGGAAAAAGCAAGGGGTGAAAAGGTGAAAAATGGCTTTGTCATGTATAATGAGATAAGAATCCAAGGTCTTTGTTCAGACCAGGTTTCTCCATGGTTTTAAGTTTGGTGATAAGTTGTAATTCAGCAGCTTCTCTTTCCAGTCTATTTCTGAAATTCCTTTGTAGTAAAACAGCTACTTTGAGATCTTGTATAGAATGTCCTGGGAGATTGAAGTGTTCTCCTACTGGTTTCTCTGTCTTGTGATTCCTGATGTCCGATTTATGTCCGTTTATTCTTTGGCGTAAGGTGTGGCCTGTTTGAACAAAGACCTTGGATTCTTATCTCATTATACATGACAAAGCCATTTTTCACCTTTTCACCCCTTGCTTTTTCCTGTAAGACCTATTGCAGTCGTTAAGAGTCGTCAACAGACTCATCACAGCTATCTGCCAATCACCCATTCCCACCACCCTTCTGAGTAATACCCCTCCCCACCTTCTCACTATACAGAAGGGTCTGGAAACTTCTGTTTCAGTGTATCTGAAGAAGTGTGCATGCACACGAAAGCTCATACCAAGAACTGACTTAGTTGGTCTTTAAGGTGCTACTGGAAGGAATTTGTTTTGTTTTGACTATGGCAGACCAACACGGCTACCTATCTGTAAAAGGGTCCATATAGTTAAAGCCATGGTTTTCCCAGGAGTGATGGATGGAAGTGAGAGCTGGACCATCCAGAAGAATGGATGCTTTTGAATTCTGGTGCTGGAGGGGTTCTGTTTGTCTTTAAAAGGGGGGTCCAACTCTGTTACTCCCCCCCCCATTTCCCCCATGCGCCTCCCGCTGCCGACCACGCTGAGGACTCAGCCCCCCCCCTTCAGCTGCCTCCTTCCTCCAGCTGCTTCTGGCGCCCTCGCTCCGCCTCCCTCCGCCAGGCCACGCCCCTTACAGGCCCCCCCGACTTGGCCAATCAGCGCGGGGCAAGGGCGAAGGGCGGGGCGGGCGAGGCAAGCGGGAAGGGAGGGGAGGGGAGGCTCCTGTGCTCGCGAGAGTGGCAGGCCGCCTACGCCAATCCGGGCGAGCCATTGTGAAAGGAGGCGGGGAGAGTGGAGCTGGAGAAGGCAAGAGGTGGGCGGGGCTTAGTGGGGAGTGGTCACGCCCACTGGGAGGGTCAAGGCAAAGCTGGGAGGAGCCTCTGGCCGGACTTATTTCATTATTATTACTAATATTAATGAGTAATGAAGTATGAATTTGGGGGGAGAGGAATACATTACATTAGTGTGCGATCACTGCATTACTAGGATATTTCATTTCAATCAATCAGATCTTTATTACCTTAGTAGACCAGCATCAGTAGGGTGAGGTACAATCATTGACAGTCTGTAAAACGTTTTGGACAGCTAAAAAGTATTAAACACAAAGTATATATAAAAGTCTAAAAGAAGCTAACAGAATCTAAAAGAAGGGTTTAGGAGCATTAAATGGATGTGGAAGAACATAAAATGTTAGTATATAAAGACTATGGCTATCAATTTACAATGTACTCTGATATGAGTGTTCATTAAATCGATAATAATAATAATAATAATAATAATAATAATAATAATAATAGGTGTTGCAATGGAGGAGGGCAGGGAAAAGAAAACTCTTGGCACTCATTCTTTCTTGCTACAGAATTAAAAGATTTCTCTCCTTTTCTCCTTCTTTTTCTCTTGGGTGGTGTGTTCAGCGGTCACCCTCAGGGGAAGCAGGTCTCCCCCCCTTGGAGGAAATGGACTGATCAGAACCTGGCTGTGACATCGGCTCAGAATCCCAACCTCACTTGGCAGTTCAGACGAACCCCTGCCTTGATCAGCAGCCTTTGGGTGCCTTATCTGCAACTGCAAAGTGAGACGATTGACGCCTGGGAAAATGGTGAGGGGACCAGCAGGAAACTGCTAAGGGAGTTTGGAGTCCTTTTTTTCTGTTGCAGCTGCAGAGAAAGGAGGGTGGGGGATTGGGGGCCGCCCCAGGTGTCATCACTGAGGGGGGTGGCAAAAGGACAAAAAGCCGAGTTTAAAATAAAAATAAAAATTGGGCTCACCAAACCTTTTAGTTGAGTCAAAAAACGCGGCTGGCACTGGGCGCCACACCGTGGGGGCTGGCACTTACCGGGGGGGGGGGCTGTAGAGTGCCTGATCCTAGCGTCTCTCCTGGGAGTGACATGGTGGCGTGGGCCCCTGCAGGCTGGGCGCTGCCTGAAACACCAGCGTGGGGCTTGCGTCTGCCCTCTGCCTCTCCCTCAGCCGCCCTACAGCTGAGGGGGAGGCAGCAGATAGGCCCAGGTAGCGCCCCCCACCTGCAGGACCCCCGCGTTGAACTGGGCACCCGAGCGGCTGGCTATGCCGCTGTTCTGTTGTTTCAATTATGGGTGCCTTGAGAGTTAATGTGCTGTGCTTGCTGCCCCACTCGTCCTGATGGACCAGCCCCCCATGGCACCAGGGCTGTAGGTCTTCCCTGGCTAGCTACTCAATGTGGGCAGGAGAGTTTGCCTTCTGGGTTCCTGTCTCATTTTGGGCTGCTCTCGGACTTCCGGGTTGGCGCCTCCGGCAATGGCTGAATTCCTCTGATCGGGAGGCATTTGCCTCGTGGAAATCTGGGTCTGGCCGCCATGGCGAAGGCGGAGACCCACTAAAAATCACCGGCGGGTGAAGCCTGTGAACCTGGGATTCGGCTGGCACCTTTTGCGCCTCCCCCACTCGTGGGGAAACCCGGTTTCGGGGTTCCGGAGCAACGTGGGGTGAGTGTCACGGTGCTTCGAATTGACTGCTGCTTCCACGGAGCAAAGCCGCATAGCTGTTGCCAGAGAGCGCTGACTTTTTCCTGTGGACAATTTGATCTTAAAGCAACTACCCGTGAGTAGAGCGGAGAATTGGATTTTTAAACGTCTTAATTTGACACCGAAACGGGGAGGTTCCAAACAGGAAGTCCGCCTTCCCCTTTTGTAAATAGATCACAGCAAAGAGACTGTAAGCTAAAGTCTTGGAAAGCCTATTGTACAGGACTAAATTTCCATCGGTAGAAAACATCAAACCCCCCTTGGAAGCAGGAGAAGAGGGGGGAAGTTTTGGATTGTGTGTGCCTGCAGGAGAGAGTGAAGAAAGTCAAAATACCACCGCTCCGAACCTGGAAACGGGCTGCTAGTAAGACTGACGTTTTTGGATTGGTCGTTGACAGTGAATAGAACATTCGCTGACAGCTAGCTAAATAAGAGAGATACATTGTTTCTATTCTCTCCGTCTGCTCTTAAAAAGGAGTAAAAGTAACTGAAAATTGAAACTAACTTTATTGTTTGAACTGTGCTTAAAAGGATTGATACAAATAGAAACTGTTTCCCTCTAGAGGAAGCCTTTGAAACTATGACAAGAGCTGAGCTGGGGGAATTTCCAGCTGCAAGATAAGGCTGTGAGACTTTGGGAATGACCTTGAATCGGTTAAGAATGTCGACAGAAGAGGCCTTAGTGGCTGTATTATGTAAGATAAAGGATTCATTGGAACAGCTTCACAAGAAGGTGGATTTTTTGGGACAAAAGGTGAATACCAATACAGAAACTATCCAGAAATTGACACAG
Organism: Podarcis erhardii; assembly: GCF_964252035.2. Classification (NCBI taxonomy): domain Eukaryota; kingdom Metazoa; phylum Chordata; class Lepidosauria; order Squamata; family Lacertidae; genus Podarcis; species Podarcis erhardii. Next base: position 3,625,432 of record NC_138512.1, on the reverse strand, counting down.
GAATCTACTTTGACTTGGCAAACTGCGGAGAAGGCTAGGGAGAAAGCTGTTGCCGTTGAACCTAAAGTAACACAATTGGAGAGAGAAAGAGTCCCAGCCTCATACATGCAATTTGATGATCATAAGTTGATGCCTGTTATGATTAAATCTAAAGGAAAACAGACTTTGAGGATCAGAGCCCTGCCTGAACTGGAGAGGGAAGTTTTGATGGACTTTCTTACACAGGAATCTGCTGATTTTTGGGACCTGGAATTGGGCCAAGAAGAGACTAAAATTGTGAGGGTTTTCAGACTTTACCAGAAGAACTTAGAAGAACAACAGTCAAGAGTGGAAATTTTGAAAGACGTCCTGAAATACCTTTTGGATCTTAGGTTTAACTATGGAGATTTGGTTACCCTGTCGAGATGGAATAAAATTATCTTTAGGTGGGAGTTTCCCCAAGACCTACTCTTCAGCCTCAAAGGAAGGAAAACAAAAATAAGATCAGTAGAAGACAAAGTAAAGTTCTTGTATAAGTACGAAGAAGACCCGCAGAAGGGACTTGGAAAAGAGTTAAGAGCATCGGACAGAAGATCACCAGGTTGGTGGACTATATGGAATTGGCGGAATGGACTGGCAGAATCCGAGACCAGGGAGAAGAGACGGTGGAAGAAGATTGGAAAAAGTTTAAAGACTATTTATAGAAATAATGTAAAATTAATGAGTGTTTGAAAAATGTTGGAATGAAGTTATACGGCTTTAGTAGAAATGTTATAAGGAATTAAGTATAGATAGATTATTAGAGTATTAAAGGGAAAATAAGGTTAAAATATGTTAAGACAATTATATGACAGAAATAGAGGAAGATGGAAAGGATTTGCTGAAATAATTAACAGAAGTGGAATACAAAAAGGGAGGTGTGAGGAGGTCGATGAAACAAGGGAATGAAAGTTAAGATATTGGTATGGTAAGAAGTATGTTTTAAATTGTTTTTGTTTGGTTATGTTTAGTTTATTGTGTTAGTGTTGTGTTGTGTATTGTTTATATATTGTATTGTATTGGTGTGTTTTTTCCCTTCTCTTCTTTTTCTTCTTCTTTGTAATGTTTAAAAGCAATAAACATTTTGGGCTGCTCTCTTTCTCCTTTCTCCCTGCCACCACCACTGGGTCTCTGCCAGCAGTCAGCCATCGAGGAGGACATTTCCCATGAAAAGGAGGATGAAGGAAAAGGCGAGGAGGAGTCCGCAAGACGGCTGGATCTCCTCAGTCCTGACTGGGTAGGTGGCCGTGGCCTAAGCGGTGATAGGCAGAAGGGGGGGGGGCATATCAACCGCAGGATGAAACTGTTGTTTCAGTTAGGGGTGCCTTGAGTTTTAATGTTTGGTTTGGTTTTTTAATTGCTCGTTTTTTGCATCTTTCCTTGCAGGTTCCAAGTATGTCACCCTTTTCCAGTGTTTCCTCCCTGTCCTCCCTGGATTCCCTTTGGGACTCCCTCAATGAGGTACGTAGCAGACAGAGCAGGAGGGAAGCCCTGCTGAGCTGGGCAACCCTGAGGCCGGGGAGGAGGAGGAGGAGGAAGCCGGCCGGCCGGCCGGTCAGGCCACCTTCTGGACTGCTCAGGAGCAAGGGGGCAGGCAGGCAGGCAGGGGGCTGCTAAGGGTATGCTTGCTGCCCCACTCGTCCTGATGGACCAGCCCCCCCCCATGGCGCCAGGGCTGTAGGGCTTCCCTGGCTAGCGACTCCATGTGGGTTCCTCTCTCATTTTGGGCTGCTCTCTTTCTCCTTTCTCTTTTTTTTATAATATTTTTATTAAGTTTATGAAATACAGAAAAGAAAAAATAAAAGGCAGATATAAAATGAAAAAGTTACATATTTCCATATTCTTTTTTCCACCAAATCTAATGGACTTCCCCACAACCTCCAAACCCTGCGTTCTCTGTGATACAAAACATCAGCAATTTGTTAACTTATTTCAAATCTTATTGTATCTTTCATTTTATCATGTTACCTAATTTCAAAGATGTTATAACCCGAATCTTATACGTTTTAGCTTAAACACAATAAAGTTATTTCATTATTCCACCTCTGACTTCTTGTACCTTAATTTTCATTTCATTAATTTACAATTGCTGAAGCTAGAATTTCCTAAAAAATGCATTTTTTAACATTCATACAATTTATAGTGTTTTTTCAAATAATCTTTAAATTTTTCCCAGTCCTCCTCGATTGTTTCTTCTCCCAAGTCTCGGATTCTGCCAGTCATTTCAGCCAGTTCCATATAGTCCATCAACTGCGTCTGCCATTCCTCCAGCGTGGGTAAATCTTGTGTCTTCCAATGCTTAGCAATCAGGATCCTTGCTGCTGTAGTAGCATACATAAAAAAAGTTCTATCTTTCTTAAGTACTCTCTGGTCCACAATGCCCAGAAGAAAGGCCTCCGGTTTCTTAGGTAAGGTAAGTCTAAGTACCTTTTTTAGTTCATTATGAATCATCTCCCAAAAGGCCTTCACTTTCGGGCAAGTCCACCAGAGATGAAAAAATGTCCCTTCCGCCTCTTTACATTTCCAACATTTATTGTCAGACAGGTGGTATATCTTAGCAAGTTTGACTGGGGTCATGTACCACCGGTATATCATTTTCATAATATTTTCCTTCAAGGCACTACATGCCGTAAATTTCATTCCGGTGTTCCATAACCTTTCCCAGTCTTCAAACATAATGTTGTGCCCCAAGTCCTGCGCCCATTTTATCATGGCGGATTTGACTGTCTCATCCTGTGTATTCCATTTAAGCAGCAAGTTATACATTCTCGAAAGTAGTTTATTTTTTGGCTCTAACAATTCTGTCTCTAATTTTGATTTGTCCACCTGGAATCCAACCTTTTTATCCACTTTAAAAACCTCCTGGATTTGAGCATAGTGCAACCAATCTCGCACCTTGTTTTTTAATTTTTCCAAACTCAGCAACCTCCAATTGTCTCCGATTTTTTCAATTATTTCCCAATATTTAGGCCAATAGGCTTCCATGTTAAGTCTCTTACGTGCCTTGGCCTCCACCGGTGAGAGCCACCTCGGAGTCTTACTCTCCAATAAGTCCTTATATTTTGTCCAGACCATCAAAATTGCTCTTCTGACAATATGGTTTTTAAACAATTTGTGAACCTTAACCTTGTCATACCACAAATATGCATGCCACCCAAAAGCATTATCAAACCCTTCCAGATCTAGGACATCAGTGTTCTCCAATAAGATCCAATCTTTCAACCAGCAGAAGGCTGCAGATTCATAATATAACCTCAAGTCTGGCAGGGCAAATCCCCCTCTTTCTTTCGCATCAGTTAATATTTTAAACTTTATCCGGGGCTTTTTGCCCTGCCAAACAAACTTAGAAATATCCTTCTGCCACTTTCCAAAACATTCCACTTTGTCCACGATCTGTAGGGCCTGGAACAAAAATAGCATTTTCGGCAATACATTCATCTTTATAGCTGCTATTTGGCCCAACAAGGAAAGTTTCAATCTCGACCATATTTCCAAGTCTCTTTTGATTTCTGACCAACATTTCTCATAATTATCTTTAAACAAATTCAGATTTTTGGAGGTCAGATACACCCCTAGGTATTTTACTTTTTTAACCACATTTAATTCTGTTTCTTTCAGGAACTCATCTGTTTCTGTAGTTGTCAAATTTTTTGCTAAAACCTTAGTTTTTTGCTTGTTCAGCTTAAATCCTGCCACCCGACCAAAATCAGAAATTAATTCTAACACTCTTTTAGTACTAGAGACTGGCTCCTGTAATGTTAATACCAAGTCATCTGCAAAAGCTTTCAGTTTATATTGTTTCACTCCGACCTCAATTCCTTGTACAGACCGGTCCTTTCTAATCATGTTCAATAGCACCTCCAGAACTGAAATGAACAATAGGGGGGATAGAGGGCACCCCTGTCGTGTCCCTTTTTCTATTTTAAACTCCTCTGTCACCACATTGTTTACTATCAGTTTAGCTTTTTGTTCTGAATAAATCGCCTCTATTCCATTTTCAAACCCCCGCCCCACTCCCATCCCTTCCAAATTTTTCTTCATGAACATCCAAGAAATGTTGTCAAAGGCTTTCTCCGCATCAATAAAGATTAAAACCGCTCTAGTATTAAGATTTGTTTGTAAAAGTTCCAAAATGTCAATAATGTTTCTTGTATTATCAAACAAATGCCTACCGGGGAGAAAGCCAGCCTGGTCCTGATGGATCACTTCATTAAGTACTTTTTTAAACCTACTTGCCAAAATATCCGCAAAAATTTTATAATCCACGTTTAGGAGTGAGATGGGGCGGTAGTTCTTAAGCTGGGTCTTTTCAGTTTCTTGTTTAGGTATCAATGTGATGAAAGCTTCTTTCCACGTCTCCGGTGCCTTCCTCCCTTCCATAATCTGATTGCAGACCTCCAACAGAGGTTGTATCAAATAGTCTTTCAAAACCTTATAATATTTGGAGGTAAGTCCATCAGGGCCTGGAGATTTGCCTAATTGAAGGTTCTGAATGGCACTTTCAATTTCTTGCTGTGTAATATTACTATTCAGGGTAGTTCTCATTTCCTGAGTTATTTTTTGTAATCCATTGGTTTTAAGGAATTGATCCATCTCAAAGTTTTTCTGTGGCCCTTGTGAATAAAGCTCTTTGAAGTATCTCTGGAAGCACTTTCTAATTTCCTCGGGTTTCTGAACCATTCTCCCTTCAATCTCTAGATTTGTAACTGTGTTGAGTTTTTGTCTCTTTTTCAACTGCCATGCTAGCAGTTTCCCACACTTGTTTGCTGATTCGAAGGATCTTTGTTTCATTTGTTTAATTTTCCATTCCACCTCTTGGTTTATCAATTTCGAATATTGTGCCTGGAAAAATTTCACTTCTCTCAGCACTTCCTTCGACTTGGGCCTAGATCTTAATTTTTTCTCTCCTTCTCTTATTTTCTCCAATATCTTCTCCTTTTCATTCCAGAACTTTTTCTTAATCGTATTTTGTTGTATTAGAAACCCTCTCATAACTGCTTTACTTGCATCCCAGATTGTTCTTTTTTCCACAGTGGTGTTCAGATTTATCTCAAAATAGTCCTTTAAGGTTTTTTGGGCCTTCTTAACAATCTCCTGATCCCTTAATAGGGTGTCATTCATTTTCCATCTAAAGGATCCGGTTATGTTTAGTCTCAGTTCCACTTTCAGTGCATTATGGTCGGAGCAGGTTTTTGGGCAGATTTCCACTTTTTTAGTCTTAGGTGCCAGTCCTCTGGTTATCCATATTTGGTCGATTCGTGTCCATGTCAGATGAGCTTCAGAAAAGAAAGTTCCTTCTTTTCCTAGGGGGTTCTTAACCCTCCATATGTCAATTAAGTCCATGTTGTCAGTCATTTCAAAAAAAGTTTTAGGTAGTCTGCCATCTTTCGTTATGTTGGCACTTTGCGACTTATCCATATTTACAGATACAACCCCATTCATATCACCCAACATAATAATGTTGTTATAGTCTAGGTAGTCCAGCATGATCTCATGCAGCTTTCTAAAGAATTCCGATTTTCCTTCATTTGGAGCATATATTCCTAATATCAAAAATTTTTCTCCTTGTGTCTGAATTTCAATCGCCAAAATTCTGCCGTGTTCATCTTTAAATAAAAATTTCGGTGACAGGCTCTCCTTTGCATATATCACCACACCTCTTTTCTTAACTTTATCTGAAGAAATAAATTCTTGGCCTAATCTTTTATTAATTAACACTTTTCTGTGGAGCCTTGTCACATGTGTTTCTTGCAAGCAAATAATGTCCAATTGTTCTTTTTTCAAAATATGAAATACTTTTCTTCTTTTTTCCGGAGAATTTCCGCCATTTATATTCCAACTAAGAAGCTGCAAAGACATCCTGATTTAATTGGTGGATCTTACAGTGGGGTGTCTAGATTTTCCTCCGATCCCGGAGGTGGTAGTGCTGGTCCAGATCCAGACGGTGTAGGTTTTAGTGGTGGTCCCAACGGTGGTGGTGGCCAAGAAGCTGCGGCTCCTTTTTGGAGGTCCTCCTCGTGGTCGTGTAGGAACTTCTGCTGATCCTCAGGTGTTTTGATTCTTACTTTCCTTCCTTTGTAAGTAAATGATAGTCCTTGTGGAAACTCCCACCTATAGGGAATTGCGTTGTGTCTTAACAATTTGGTCAGGTCTGTGTATGTGGTCCTAAGGTCCAATAGATGTTTAGGTATATCTCTGTAGATTTCAGCCTTTTTGCCTTCTATCTCCAAAGATTTTTTAAAATGTAGGCCTAGGATCTTATCTCTTTCCTCTCTTGATCTCAAAATAACCAAACAGTCTCTGGCCTTATCTTTCTTTACCGATCTTCCCAGTCTAAAGGCCGTCACGATTTTAAAATCTTTGTCTTCCTCAATTCCCCAGAATTTGGAAAATAGAAGTGTCAAAAATCCCTCTAAGTTGCCTACCTCCAATTCTGGGATGGCCCTTAACCTGAGATTGTTTTCCTTACTTTTCAATTCAACCAGTGACAGGTAGGCTTGTTGTTCCCCTACCTGTCTTTTCAGAGGCCTTACTTCCCCCTTAATCTCATCAACTTTTTTGTTTGCCTGCTCTGCTTTTTGACTGGCTTCCACAGCTAATTTATAATTTTCAGCCGTAGCTCCTTGCAGGTTCTCAATTGCCTGGGTATGCTGGGAAACCTGATCAGATAATTTACTAATAGAGGATGTAGCTTGGTCAATTTTTAATGATTGATTGTCCACCTTTTGGTTTAAAATTGCCAGTTGCTCCAAAATTTGTTTCAGGACTGTTTCAGATCCTCCAGTTGCCATATCTTCTGTAGCAGGCTGCTCAGTTTCCACCTCCTGTGCTGTCAGCACAGTTGGGATAGATGATCTACGTTGATGAGTTAAAGTTGTTTGAACAAGTTGCACAGATTTCTTTTCTTTTTCTTTCTCTTTAGCTTTGGCTGCTCTTGTTTTCCCTGAGCCGCTCTTTCCACACCTGCCTCAGTTCAAGGTCAAGTTGTCTTTTATTCCATGGGAAAGATAAGTCCAAAATATAAACAATTAAACCACAAAAAGTCTCAATAAAGTACAGTTCCCAGGCCTCTATATCTCCACAGTCCTCTAGGGGGAGTATTTCAAAGTTTCAGGAAAGGAAAGAAACTCTTTTCCGCCATTAAAGTTCCTATTTTCCCCGTATTAAGTCTTTGTAATTCCGAAGTACAAAAGGAAGGTTCCCAAAGTTTTCTATTTCTTAGATAAAGGCCACAAGATGTCAAGATGTCAAGAATGGTCCCAGCAACAATGTTTAAGCGTTAGAATCTCAGTCTATGTAACAGTTTAAATTTCAGCAACAGTATCAGCAGTTTGACAGTTCTCTATTACGCTCTGGCAGCCCGACGACTAAGTTGTCCCTTTTAACTCCATATAGCTTACAGATAGGAAGAAAGTTCCGAAAATAGAATCCACAGGTTTAACAGAAATTTCCCTTTTGTCTTCTAAAAATAAAGTCTGTCAATGCACCTTTGTTCTGCTTTTACGATCTTTTTTAAGCGCTACAGCACTCTTCAGAGCCCTTGCTTTGATCTAGTTAGCAGGATCGGAAGGCGGACTTCCTGTTACTCGCCTCCCGTTTTCAGCCAAAATCCACAAATTTAGTCCAAAATTTAGTACCCCTTACTCACGGGTATGTAGCTGTCAATTTCGATATTTTCAAGAAGAAAGGTCAGCGCTCATCGGCAGCAGCAGCGCGGCTTTGCTTCCACGAAAAGAGCGATGAACTCACAGCGCCGCTCCCCCTTTCACGTTCCGGAGCCCCTTATGAGGTTCCTTCTTCGTTTCTGGGGGGGCTTTTGGCGCCCGCCGAGTCCCACGGCCACAGGCTCGCTCTGCCTGTGGTTTTTCTTAATGGGTCTCCGCTTTGCCGCAGCGGACGACCCTTTTTCGCGGAGCGCCTCTTCACAGAGTAAAGAGGACCGCCATTGCCGTTTTGCGCCGCCTCCGGAAGTCTCTCTTTCTCCTTTCTCCCTGCCACCACCACTGGGTCTCTGCCAGCAGTCAGCCATCGAGGAGGAGATTTCCCATGAAAAGGATGATGAAGGAAAAGGCAAGGAGGAGAACGCAAGACGGCTGGATCTCCTCAGTCCTGACTGGGTAGGTGGCCGTGGCCTAAGCGGTGATAGGCAGAAGGGCAGGGGGGCATATCAACCACAGGATGAAACTGTTGTTTCAGTTAGGGGTGCCTTGAGTTTTAATGTTTGGCTTGGTTTTTTAATTGCTCGTTTTTTGCATCTTTCCTTGCAGGTTCCAAGTATGTCACCCTTTTCCAGTGTTTCCTCCCTGCCCTCCCTGGATTCCCTTTGGGACTCCCTCAATGAGGTACGTAGCAGACAGAGCAGGAGGGAAGCCCTGCTGAGCTGGGCAACCCTGAGGCCGGGGAGGAGGAGGAGGAGGAAGCCGGCCGGCCGGCTGGTCAGGCCACCTTCTGGACTGGTCAGGAGCAAGGGGGCAGGCAGGCAGGCAGGGGGCTGCTAAGGGTATGCTTGCTGCCCCACTTGTCCTGATGGACCAGCCCCCCCCCCATGGTGCCAGGGCTGTAGGGCTTCCCTGGCTAGCGACTCAATGTGGGTTCCTCTCTCATTTTGGGCTGCTCTCTTTCTCCCCTCTCCCCACCACCACCTCTGGGGTCCTGTCTCTACCAGCAGTCAGCCTCTGAAGTGGCTATCAAGGAGGAAGAGCCACAAGAAGAATCAGGGAGCCCCCCAGAGGAGGACGGGGAGGACAAAGAGGACAGGGAGGACCTTGATTTGGCGTGCCCCCCACCTGGAGAACACCTGGAGGCAAGCGTAATTGAGGTCAGACGAAACATTCATTCATGACATATGAAGAGCTTCCCTGAACAGGGCTGTCTTTAGATGTCTTCTAAAAGTCAGATAGTTGTTTATTTCTTTGACATCTGGCGAGAGGGCATTCCACTGGGCGGGTGCCACTACCGAGAAGGCCCTCTGCCTGGTTCCCTGTAACTTGGCTTATCGCAGTGGGGAACCGCCAGAAGGCCCTCAGCGCTGGATCTCAGTGTCCGGGCAGAACGATAGGGGTGGAGATAATTCTCCTGGGTTGCTTTTCGTTTGGTATTTGTTTTGTAAGATAACTCTTTTGAATGTGTTTCCAGGTGGCTCCTGCCAAATGAAGTTAGTAATTGCAAAGTGGGTTTGGCGATAATAAAACCATGTTGGCACTTTGCAAAGCCAGTTCTCTCTGGGGTTTTCCTGCCTCCTATACCTTCCCCCCCATCTGCTTGTTCTTGGTTTTGTGTCTCGTTCAGATCTCTCCAAGGCCGGCCACATGAGAACTTGGGAGAGGAGTGTTCCCTACTGACTACAACCCTTTCGTATAACGCCTCGCCCCCAAACAGAAAAGGAGGGATTCTGACAGCCTGCCACCACACAGGCCCTTCTTCGTGTGGCACCTTCACAAACGGTCTGGAGGGCAGCAACACAAGAAGGGGCCTTTTCTGTGGTGGCTCCCACTTGGGGAATGCTCTCTCAAGGGAGGCTCATCTGGCACCTTCATTATGTATCTTTAGGTACCAAGCAAAGACGTTTCTCTAGAACAGAGCTTTCCAAACTGTGTGTCGCAGAACCTTTGTGCTCCTCCCAGGGCTGGAAAAGGGCTAGTTGAACTGAATCCCTATGTTGCGAAATGAGGCATGTCTCCAAAGTGTGTCACCAACATGGAAAGTTCTGCTCTAGAACCAGCCTTTGGCTAATTGAACAATGCATGGCCTTTTCAACATGCTTGTGGATTGGGAGGTTGGCTTATGACTTCGTTTTTGTTTTTAATACATATGTTGTGTTTTTATTTTGTATTTTTATCCTGTAAGCCGCCCTGAGAGCTTCAGGGTTTAATTAATCAACCAATTGATTGATTGATTTATTAAAGATTCTGGAGGTGAATTGTTTACTTTTCTCACAGGACTGCGAGGAAGAGAGGCCCCCGAAGACCCCCAATTGCCTGGCTTCCATCATCTCCCGGATTCGCAAGATCTTCAGAAGAGCGCCGCCGCCAGCACCACCAGTGCCACCGGGGCAACCCAGTACAAGAGCCAGCAGCGGGGCGCAGGCAGAACGGAGGCCACTCTGCACGCGGCTCAGGCACTGGATGCGGCAGCATCGCAGCTGTGTCCACCCCGAACCAAGGTGAGGAGGAGTTGGGAGACTTGCACCGATCCGCCCGGGGGGATTTTGCCACCCCCCTGGGATGACACTTGGGGCAATACCCCCCCCGCACCCCACCTTCCTCCGCCAGTGGTGGCTGGGGAAGTAGCACCTGGAGGCGCGCGAGTCCCTAAGGGACATTTCCTTTTTGTTGTCCTTGCACAGGTCTTAATCCTTGTGGTCTGAACTGGAGATGAAAGATCAGAAAGATCAGAATGCGGAGGAAAGCGGGGCGAGAAACCCAAACTCTCGTGGCCCTACGCCCGGGGGGATTTTGTCAGCCCTCCCCCCAAGGGATGACACTCGGGGCAATACCCCCCCCCCGCACCCCACCTTCCTCCGCCAGTGGTGGCTGGGGAAGTAGCACCTGGAGGCGCGCGAGTCCCTAAGGGACATTTCCTTATTGTTGTCCTTGCACAGGTCTTAATCCTTGTGGTCTGAACTGGAGATGAAAGATCAGAAAGATCAGAACGCGGAGGAAAGCGGGGCGAGAAACCCAAACTCTCGTGGCCCTACGCCCGGGGGGATTTTGTCAGCCCTCCCCCCAAGGGATGACACTCGGGGCAATACCCCCCCCCCGCACCCCACCTTCCTCCGCCAGTGGTGGCTGGGGAAGTAGCACCTGGAGGCGCGCGAGTCCCTAAGGGACATTTCCTTTTTGTTGTCCTTGCACAGGTCTTAATCTTACGCCGGCGTCCCACACGGCCAGCCCCAGTCCTAGAGCCTGTCACCTTTTGAGATTATGGAGCGGAACAGAGAAGACAGCGGGCAAAGGGTGGACGGCGAAGGAGAAGTGCGAGAGAACGACAGCGTCTGCGAGAAGTGTGAGAGAACGACAGCGCCACGCTGCCCACGCCCAAAGGAGGAGGAAGGAAAGGAGGAAAGCAAGCGAGCAAGAAGGGACAGCTAAAGAAAGAACTGAGAAAAGAGACAGCGAGACCTTCTGGGGGGTCAAAGAAACTACAATGAGAAGGAAACTGAGTTTCCTCCCCCCCCCCAGCTTGCTAATGGTCCTGCAATGTTCTATTTACTTTTTATGTATAATTCTGTATTATATTGTTGAACTGTTTTCTTAGGTGATAAGCCTATAAAGGAGGGATTTAAGGGAGGGGGGAAGGTATTAAGGGAAGACTTTGAAAGGAAAGGCAGAAAATAAAAAGGGGTGGGAAGAAATAAGTGAGAGGGAACGTGTAAAGGGAAGATACAAAGCATTATATAATTTTTGATTATTGTTTAAAATAAAGAAGCTGACCATTGAAACTGCATGGATCTTAAAATTATTTCGTGGAATGTTAATGGGCTAAATTGTAAAACTAGGAGGAGAAGACAGAGTCATTGGCATTCCCTGACCTCTGGCTTGTCTGACTACGTGGGATGCTGTCTGCCCAACCCTCCGAACGGGCTTGGCTTCGTATGCGGTTTCATGCAAGAGTTCTTGGAGACTTGTCTCCTGTTTGCGTGGCCTAGCGTTCCACCGAGTTTTGCACTCTGTTGTCACAGGACTCGGAACAGGGCTACGGCCAGCAAGCCTGTTGGATCAGGCCCATGGGCCATGAAGCCCAGAGGCCAAGCAGATGCCTGGAGGAAACCTCTAGGCAAGATCAGAGCTGTGGGCATGAGAGTTTGGAGAAAGTAGCAGAATACCTGAGAAAAGCCATGAAACTACATGGGCAATAGACTTGAGTGGTACTTTCTAACCTTACTAGGCCTCTCAAGTTTTATCTCAAAGCATCTCCTCCTGCAAACCTCCTGCCAATTGTATGTGTCAATTTACATCTTCCTGTCCTCCCTGCATGCCAGTAAAGATTGATTGATTATATTCTTACTGGGTAAAAAGATCTGTGTATTACTGCTATTTTACTATCTTAATAGACCCAACCTCCATATCATTCATTGGGCGATATGTAGAAATTACCTTAGTCCTGAACGCAGCATTCTTGGGCCATTTGGGATATGACAGTGACACATTTGGTCCCTCAGCTCTGGGGATTTCCCTGGCTTTAGCAGTCTAAATAGGTGTCCTGTTTTGCCATGCCTCTTTTGCCAAGGCAACACGCGTAGTTGTCTTGGGATTCTAGCTCCATAGATCTTCATTTTGCATATATCTCAAATGCTGAAAATGGATTTAAAGCAGCAGCAATGGGCACAAGCCCCTTGGGCTTCATGTGCAGCGTGTATTTCTTTAGCGCAGCCTGTATCCCAGGGGATACCTGATCAAGTCCTTTGATCTTTCTGAAGCTAATCTGGGGTCATCCTGGCTGATTTTGCACAGTCATATTTCCTAGGAAATACAGTGCACTTCCCTCTCCAAGCTGAGTGAATGGCAAGTGAAACCTCAAATGTGATTTACAGAACCTCCAAATGCCCCTATTTTCCAGGAACCATCCCGGATTTAACTCCGCATCTGCTGTTTGAGCCACTCAAGGCTCCCGGAAGTTATCAAGGTGAGACTTCTTCCACTTCCAATTATCGAAATCATAGTGATTTCCTCTTCCAGAAGCTCAAGAGATCTTTCTGGAGATTGCCTAATCACCAGGCGCAACAAGGAACCAATGCGACCCCAAGATTACCACCTTCTGGGGTTATGAAGAACATTTGGGAATCATTTTAGCTTCCATTGCCCTCTTCTTGTCCTTAACAGCAGGCATCATGTTGGGAATCTTCATTAAATACAAGAAAACTCCCATAGTCAAAGCGAAGAACCGGGACTTCTCCTACATCCTCCATTGATATAAATGCTTTATGAGTCACTGATAAAGCATTTACATTAATTACCCAAGATTACATCCTACCTAAACTTTCATCACTCCATACAAGTGGAAAGCTTACTAGACTCTCAGTCTTATAGCAATTCAAGCTGTAGCTGTAGCATTCCAATGAAAGGTGCTATATAAATTTAATAAATAAAGGTCCTGAGAAAGCTGACTTGTTTGTTTGTTTGTTTGTTTGTTGAATCTATATACTGCCCTATACGCGGAGGTCTCAAGGCGGGTCACAGAACAAAATCAATATATAAAACCAGAAGATATATAATCAAAATGAAAACAACAACCCAATTAACACCCCAAAAAAGAATCACATTTTAAAAGGGCAAAGGATGTCAATCAAATCACCCAAAAAGGAACGTTTTTGCCTTATGTCCAAAGGTGTATAAGGAATGCGCTAGGTGAATTTCCCTGGGGAGAGCATTCCTCAGACGGGGAGCCACTGCAGAGAAGGCCCCGTTCTTGTGTTGCCACCCTCCTGACCTCTTGAGGAGGAGGCACACGAAGAAGGGCCTCAGAAGATGATCTCAGGGTCCGGGTAGGATCATATGGAAAGAGGCGGTCCTTGAGGGATTGCAGTCCTGAGCCATTTAAGGCTTTATAGGTCAAAACCAGCACTTTGAATTGGGCCCAGAAATGAATTGCTAGCCAGTGCAGTCGGACCAGGATCAGCGTATTGTGCACTAGCAGAAGTTTCCGAACTGTCTTCAGAGGCAGCCCTACGTAGAACGCATTGCAGTAATCTAGCCTTGAGATTATCAGAGCATAGACAACAGTAGTCAGGCTATCCCTGTCCAGATAGGGGTGTAGCTGGGCCACCAGCCAAAGCTGATGGAAGTCACTCCCCGCCACCGAGGTGTCCCGAGCCTTGAGCGACAGCAAAGGGTCCTGGAGGACCCCCAAGCTATGAGCCTGCTCCTTCAGAGGAAGCGTAACCCCATCAAGAGCAGGCCACCTCCCATCTGTCTGGTCTCGGGAACCACCCACAAACAGTGCCCCAGTCTTATCTGGATTCAGGTTCAGTTGGTTGGCTCTCATCCAGTCCATTGCCGAGACAAGACACTGGTCCAGCACTTCCACTGCCTCCCCTGCAGATGTGAAAGAGAAATGGAGCTGAGTGTCATCAGCATAATTCTGACAACATACTTGAAACCTCCAGATCACCCCACCCAGCAATTTCATGTACAGTGGTGCCTCGCAAGACGAAAAGAATCTGTTCCGCGATTCTCTTCGTATAGTGGTTTTTTCGTCTTGCGAAGCAAGCCCATTGACAGCTTAGCGGATTAGCGCTATTAGCGGTTTAGCGGCTTTTAGCGGCTTATCAGCTTAGCGGATCAGCTGATAAGCGGCTTAGCGGCTTTGAAAGGGGGGGAGGGGGGAAAACCGCAGGAACTCGCAAGACATTTTCTCTTGCGAAGCAAGCCCATAGGGAAATTCGTTTTGCGAAGCGCCTCCAAAACGGAAAACCCTTTTGTCTAGCGGGTTTTCTGTCTTGCGAGGCGTTCGTCTTGCGGGGCACCAGTGTAGATGTTAAACAATGTGGGGGATAGGACTGAGCCCCGTAGAACCCCATATTCAAGGTTCCCAGCGCTGAAAAGCATTCCCCAAGTAACACCGTCTGGGAATGACCACCCAAGTAGGACTGGAACCAGCACCACCATCTGGTGTTCGGCCACATGCTCCAAAGCCTTGCTCAGCAAAGGGAGATAAGCAACAGTTATTTCCCTAATCAAGTGGTGCATGGATTTTAGGAAATAGGTCAACTAAATAGATAAATACATATTAATAAATACTTGATAAAGAATAACAAAGCTGCTAGAATGCTAGCCTGGCTTCTGCGCACAAAATTTGTTTATGAGTAGAGAAGTTTCTGCTCAAAGACGAGGAGCAAGTTGGTTCCATGTGCAACAGAAGCTGTCCTTCCGCAGAACATGTCGAAGGGGAAGGGAGAGCCTAAGGCTCAGAGCAACCTTTCTCCCCTCCACCAACTCCAGAGAGCTTCCCTCTGTTGGAGAAGACTTTCACAGAAGTGGTGGAAATTCACTTGAAGTTGCTTCAAAACCACCAAGGCGCTACTTCCCTTCAGGGGGAGAACCAAAAGGGATTGGCAGGAATAAAATCCATCCAAAGTGGCCAACTAGAAGAAGAAGAAGAGTTTGGATTTGATATCCCACTTTATAACTACCCTAAGGAGTCTCAAAGCGGCTAACAATCTCCTTTTCCTTCCTTCCCCACAACAAACACTCAGTGAGGTGAGTGAGGCTGGGAGACTTCACAGAAGTGTGACTAGCCCAGGGTCACCCAGCAGCTGCAGGTGGAGGAGCGGGGAAGCGAACCCGGTTCACCAAGTTACAAGTCCACCGCTCTTAACCACTACACCACACTGGCTCTCTAAAGCATCTCTAACAGATAGCCGTCCAAACTCTGCTTAAAAACCTCCAAGGAAGGAGAGTCGATGGTTGGATCCAGATGCAGGGCTCTTCCTTGGTCCTTGAGAGCAAAGTTCAGGCCAAACTTCCAATTCCCCAAAACACCTTTTGACTTTTCTCCATCATGTTTTTCTCCAGCTCTGCACCTGCTGCCAGAGCCATTCAAGACTTCGGAAAGTTAGTGTCATGAAACTTATTCCACTTGGAATAATCAAAATTATAGTGATCTCATCTTCTAAATGCTCAGGAGATGTTTCTGGAAATTGCATGAGCCTTGGAAAGCAACAACAGCATGGCAATATTAATTGAACTGTGACTGGGAAAGAAAAAGTTGGTGCCGAGAATATTTCCTGTGTTAGAGACAGACTGAGTCAAGATGCAGAGCTGGCGAAAGAGGGGTGTGCCTGCCTTGTGCTTCCTAGCTCTGAAGGTAGAGTTGAAAACCACCCAGATTGGGAAAGCCCACTCAGTCTGGCCTTGAAAGACTCTTTGGGTTCTTCTGCTTCGCCTCCTTGGCAGGTAAGAGGAGGAGGAGGCAGAGCCAGAATGAGATCCCTGCTCCTTCTGTTGCTGCTTCTGCTGCTCATGATGCCCTTTGGAGTCTGCGGGAACCACAAGGCAAAATGCCCCTTGAATCTGGTCAGGGATCAAACGGATGCTCGCAATTACTACCGGCCTGGACACTTTCTCATCAGTGGGATCATATCTCCAAAATACCTTAAGGAAACTCCATACGTCTTTTCTCAGACACCCTTCGCCAGGATTGAAAAGTATGTACTTCACAGTTTCATGGTCCTCCAGTCCTTCTAGTGGTTCCTATTTATCAAGGAAATAGAGCCTTTCTCAAGGCTGGGGAGCTAAGGGCTGATGTTGGAGGACTACCCTGCCCTGACCATTGGTCTTGCTGGCTGGGGGTGATGGGAGCTGGGGAGTCCAGTAAAAGATTCCACACAAACCTCTCCTATTTCAATGTTCTCTGGGTCTTCCTTAGTGAAACACTCTCCTACCATTGATTCTGTGTTGCTTTTAGTAGAATGCAAGGATGCCAATGAATCTGGTCAGGGGTCAAAAGGATGCAATGAATTTCCTCACCTCCATTATTTCATTTGGACAATTTAGTGACTGTCGTTAAGGAATCTTAGTTTTACAAATGGATTTTTAAGACTAGACCCTCTGCGTGACGTTCAGTAGCTGATTTAAAAAAATTAGAAGTGTCTTAAGTAACTCTTGAGGGACGCGGGTGGCGCTGTGAGTTAAACCACAGAGCCTAGGTTCGTATCCCCGCCACGGGGTGAGCTCCAGTTGCTCGGTCCCTGCTCCTGCTAACCGAGCAGTTCAAAAGCACGTCAAAGTGCAAGTAGATAAATAGGTACCGCTCTGGCGGGAAGGTAAACGGCGTTTCCGTGCGCTGCTCTGGTTCGCCAGAAGCGGCTTAGTCCTGCTGGCCACATGACCCGGAAGTTGTTTGCCAGCTCCCTCGGCCAGTAAAGCGAGAT
This sequence comes from Podarcis erhardii, assembly GCF_964252035.2. NCBI lineage: Eukaryota > Metazoa > Chordata > Lepidosauria > Squamata > Lacertidae > Podarcis > Podarcis erhardii. The sequence goes on along the minus strand of NC_138512.1, from coordinate 3,608,544 downwards.
GAGCGCCGCAACCCCAGAGTCGGCCACGACTGGACCTAATGGTCAGGGTCCCTTTACCTTTAAGTAACTTTTGAAAATGGTTAGATTTTTATTGGCGAAGAGCAGGAATGATATGCTTCAAATAAAATGATTATATGGAAAAATACAGACCAGGGGGTGTCCTCATTGGTGTAGTGGCTGATCCAGAATTTTAACACACACTCATACCTGCAAGCTACCAGGCCTCAATTGTAACTAAAAGGGGACTGACGTATTTGGTGCTTCCCCTCCTTCAATCAAATGGTCTCTTATCTAGCTATACTCTAGCCCCTTGGAAGAAGCCAAAGACCACTGCAGCAAAAGCAGCCCTTGCAGCAGCTTGCCAGTATAGCACACATTTTGAGGGGCGCCTTCATTTCCTACTCAAAGAACCAGAGTAGAATAGAATCATAGATTGCAGAGATGGAAGGAACCCAGAGGAATCACACCTGAAGCATCCATGACACACGGTCACCTTCGGAGGGAGTCTGTTCCACTGTTGAACAGCTCTGTGTGCTGTTTGCATCAAAGCAGAGATTTCCAAATTTTTGTTCTATGCTAGAAAGCAAAAGGTTTGATATTAATGCAATAGGATAAATAAATACTAATCTTTGTGGATAATATAACATCCCCACCCACATTCATATGAATATCAGTTTCACTCTTTTTAAAGGATTCATTTATTGCAGGGAGGGAACTAGGATCTACTGGTACATGTTGTCTTTCCTGTTCACCATCCAAGAGATCAACCAGGATCTCAGTCTCTTGCCCAACATCACCCTGGGCTACAACATCTATGAGAACTATTTCAATGCAAGGATGACTTCGGACGCCATGCTAGAGCTGCTTGCAGGCAGTGGATGCAATATTCCCAATTATCACTGTGGAGAACAGAATCACCTGCTGGCTGTTCTGGAAAGAGGCAATACTGTCATCTCAAGAGTGATTTCAGCCTTGTCAGGCATCTACAAAATCCCACAGGTAAGTAGTGGGAGAGCATGGAGGGAAAGAGAATTTCAGCTGCATAAGATTCTACTTTCCCTTTGGAGGGGTCAAGGTGGAATATTTTTAAAAATGAGAAAATTCTGACCTATGGATCAAACATCCTTTTTTTAAAACTGAGCCTTCACCAACTTGACACCTCCAGATGTTTCCAACTAAAACTCCCATCAGCCTCAGCCAGCAGAGATTTAGATAGATATCAGTCATTTCAGATACTTAAATATCTGTTATGCTGAAAGTAAAATAAATTGCTGATCTTTTGCTTTCCTTGCTAGATCAGTTATGGCTTCACTGCCCAGGTTCTCGAAGGTAAAACCCTGTTCCCTTTTGTCTACCGGATGACTCCTAAAGAGGAAAGTCAGTACCAGGGGATTGTTGAATTGCTCCTGCATTTTGGATGGACGTGGATTGGCCTCTGCACTCCAGACAATGACAGTGGAGAAAGATTTGTGAGTGCTGTGAAACCTCTGATGCTCAGCAAAGGGATCTGCATTGCTTTATCAAAAAGACTACCAGAAAATGATCTAAATCAATTTATCAGGCCTGGGGAACCTTTTTTCCTATGGAGACAAGTTGGGGTATTTGTTTCCTATATAACCAATGCATTGGGCATCATAATACTCATGGTAATAAACAATATCTATGAGAAGGAAATAGGGGCGAAAGTCTGGATCACAACAGCTTTGATAGAAATCAGAATTGGCTTTTCCCTCCCTTCAAATTACTTCCAGCACCTCCATGGTTCTCTGTCCTTTGCAATTCAGACGGGAATAAGGAGCAGCAAAGGTGACAAATATAAATTACAGACCAATCTTGGGGATTATTTTAATCAAGCATTTCAGTGTTCATATTCAAAGCACCTGTTGTCCGTGAAAGGCAGGATAAGATGCAAAGAGGAGGAGAACCTGCAGCCATTACCCCAAGAGGAGTATGAGAGCCCTGTCTTATGACAGCTATGGCACTTACATCAATGTTCAGGCTGTGGCTCAGGCCTTGCATGCTTCGCTTTCATCTAGATCCCAGAGGAGGCTGATGGTGGAGGAAGGAGAGCAATGGGGACCCCAAAGGCTACAGCCGTGGCAGGTATTTCCTTCCCCTTTTTGCAACCTGCAGTCCACACAGATGCTGATCTTGACTGGGGATAGACCTGTAAAATATCATAGTTACTATTAGTAATAGTAGCAGACCGCCCAACCTTTCTCTGATGAAAATAGAAACATCCCATTCCATAATGATAATCTTTCTGTTTATAGCCAGGGCTTTTTTACAGGGGGGAACTCGCTGGAACTCAATTCTGGCACCTCTCAGGTGGGTGCCATTGCCATTCTAAGAAGGAGGTGTTCATGGTGAGTTCCAGCACCTTCTTTTCTAGAAAAATAGCACTGTTTATACATCTTCTTCGGTTGCCTCAGCACTCTGGGCACCTCCCAACATAAATAAATTCATACTAAAATATTAAACATTTAAAAATTCCTGATATAGGATTGGACGGCTTGTGGGCTGAAAAACTCCACATCCGCCAACATTTCTCCAATGAACATACGGACATTCTAAGGAAAAGTGGGGAATTTCGGGATCAAATGAAAAACTGTCTCTAATTCAGGGACATCCCTGGAAAATTGGGGCACTTGCAGGGTCTGTAGTAATACAAATAGCTGAATAGGAATTCCAGTCTACATGAGATACACGCAGGCCCCAAATCAGAAGAGGTTGAAGTGAGTAGGACTGAGATATCCATCTTGGCTTCAATGTTTCTCAGTGCTGGTGCTTTCCCCTGTCATTCCAGCTTCACCCTTTCTTGAGAGAAATCCGGTGTCTGAATACTTCCAGAGGCAGGCTGTGCTTGGATGAGAACTGGGAGCTACCAGCAGACTTTGATATTATGAACTGGGCGATCTATCCCAATAAGTCTCGTGTCCTTGTGAAAATTGGGAATATAAGGAGGGAGACGTCTGCTGGCATAAAGTTCACCATTAACCCAGAAGCCATTGAGTGGCCCAAGGAATTCAACAAGGTAGAGGGAAATCACAGAGAGGGGAGGCTAGGAGATCCTGAATATGCTTTTCCTTGAACAACCGCTGCAAAGTGACCATATCAGGTTGACCAATCATGTCTTGACCGTCCAATAACAGCTGCAACATCCACAGCAGCTGAGATAGGAGGGGAATTTGGGGTGCTCAAAGAAAGGATAGAGCCCAGAGGTCCTCAGAGAAGACACCATCTATTTCCATACTGAAAATTTAAGAATTCTGCACAGAATCTTCAACAGAAATACTACGTAGATAAGAAGAAAAGGGAAAACACCTAGTAAAAGTGAACTATTGGGTTTTCATACATGCAGAAGGATGAAAAGGAATTTATTTTTGAAATGATAATTTCTTATTTAGTGTGGATTTTTTTGATTTTTTAATTTGTGGAGTAAGCTCACTATAGTACGTGCAGGAATTGAGAAGTGCACGGCTGTTGGTGAAGGATGAGAAGTTAAAAAAAAGCAAACCCTATTGTAATATAAGTTTAATGTTAAGGAATGGCACGTGAACTAGAAATAATTAGGGAAATACATCAATGACGAGAGGAAACCTTGCATGCCTCAAGAACAGAGTGAGGGAAACCAATATTTGGAAAAGTCATATTAAATTTGCCTTAAATAATGATTGAGAGATTATCAGAATCCTGAAATTTGGGAAATCACATTTCAGACTCCAATGCCATTTTCTTTGAAGATTTATTAAGCAGGGAAGCAGGTAAACGGAGAAGAGGAAACAGAGTTCTGTGGCGCAAACCTCAGTTGTCCTGAACGAATTAGGAAGAAAAAGATATTCTGGTCACCCCAATGGTCAGTGGGGGGTTGAAACGACGCTAATGAGGGGTTCAAAGGCTGCATTCCAGAGATCCGTTTGAATTCATTCCATGAGTGCATCACATACCACAAATACTCCTAACTGTTCCTCTTTCTTGCACCTTCTTGTCTTTCTGGTTAGGCCGTACCTCATTCCAGGTGTACAGAAAGATGTCGACCTGGATATGCCAAGGTAGTTCTAGAAGAAAAGCCCGTTTGCTGCTATGCTTGTGCTCGGTGTGCGGAAGGGACCTTCTCCGCCCAGGAAGGTGGGTGACTCCAAGGGGGAAGGTATTCCTATTGAGAGTAAACACAGGGCAGAAATCCAGTCTCACACACTTTTTGTGAGAATTCTGCAGACATTGTGGAATGTCAATCCTTCCTCGACTTCTTTAGTATTAATCACCTTCATTACATCCTGGAAGAGAGTTGAAAGGAATGATCATAAGGAAGAAATCTCTCTCTCTTTTTTTTTTAATGACTATTTATTGCCATTTTCAAAAATCACACAAAAACAAAGATAGACAAAAAAAAATAACAGAAATACAAAAATACAAAACTTAAAAAACAGTTAAAAACACATAAAATTTCAATTACTTATTTTCATTTAACTTATTTCTCAGACCTCCTCACACCTCCCCTTCTTGTATTCCAATTTAAATTGTTAACTCAGCAAGTCCTTATTACTTATTTCTCAGCTTTGACTTAATAATTTATTTTAACATGTTATTATTTTACTTTTCCTCTTTCTTCCATTTGAGGAAATTGCATTTATTTTTGCAAACCTTATTTTCATTCAATTTAAACCATTTTAAAAACCAGTTTTAACTTATCCAAACTTAAACATCAATACTTATACATCTTTACTCATTCTTAAACATTTTCCCCAAAGTCGACCAAAATTTCCCTTCCACGACTTTCCCAATTTCCATACCAATAGCAAAACAAAATAAAAACAGAGCCAATTATAATTATATACCCTTTGGATTCACAGACTCCACCCACCCCTTTCCCGGTTTCAGTCCCCAACAAAAATCCATCAGTCTCAATATACTGTTTAGCCTGGAGATCTCTCGTCCGAGGCTCTTAAATCTCTTTCATATCGTCTCTGCCGGTCTTTTTGATAGTCCTTAATTTAAAATCCCAAATCTCGGAGAGGCTCCGGCCCAACAGGATCCATGTTTCTTCCAGCCAGGCCTCCATACTTAAAAGTAAAACCTGTGGGGAACTCCAAATCTTGTTTTATACTCCTTTCAATTCCAAATGTCCCCAAAGCTCCAACTTCCACCTTTATCAAGTTCAAAATCCTTCTGTCTTCAGATCTCCACATAAGAAGATCTCTCAGTTTTCCACTCTCCAATTCAGGCCAGACTTTCCACATCAGATTTTTCTTTTTCTTTGTTGCCATCATGTCAGGCCTCAAACTGCTGCTCTCCTTTAACTTCTGTAAAATTACAGCTCCTCCTTCCTTTTCTTCAGGGGCAACATATGTCTCCTTCTCCATATTCTCATGGCTCTCAAGTTTCTCTATTTGTCCAATTGAATAGGCTTCCTGCTTCAAATCCTTATCAGGTTCAACCATGTTATTTACTGATAAGTCCAAAGTTGTGGCGTTTATAGCCAAAACATCGATTTGGCCTTGTAACTTTCCCAAGAGAACAAATGTTCTATCCAATTCAGCCTGAATTTTCCCTCCTCCAGCCATTCTTGTAGTGTCCCTAAACCCCCACTAGGGGGATTTTGGTTCTTTAAAGTTCCTTTCAGCTCCAATCCAAAAATCAAGTTAGTTTGTATCAGCCCTTCCTTATTTTCAACAAATTGTAACAAATATAACCAGCAGAAGCAACAGAAACAAAGTTCTCTTTTTCCTTTTGACAGCTAAGTTGACAGCTGTCAAACACTGAGAGCCAGTGTGGTGTTGAGAGCCAGTGTGGTATAGTGGTTAAGAGCGGTAGTCACGTAATCTGGGGAACCGGGTTCGTGTCTCCGCTCCTCCACCTGCAGCTGCTGGGTGACCTTGGGCCAGTCACACTTCTTTGAAGTCTCTCAGCCCCACTCACCTCACAGAGGGTTTGTTGTGGGGGAGGAAGGGAAAGGAGAATGTCAGCCGCTTTGAGACTCCTTAAAGGGAGTGAAAGGCGGGATATCAAATCCAATCCAAACTCTACTCTTCAGTACGTCATCAACAGGCTCTCTCGCGGGGCGCTCCCGGATCCGGGGGGGGGGGGTGAAACTTCAGCTCCCAAAGTTAATCTTTTATCCTCCAGCAAAATTTCTTATAATGTCAAACCGTGGAGTTAAAGTCTTTTAAAAAAGAAAGAAAGAAAAGATTCTCTCGACCTTGGTTAGCAGGTCCTTTGCTTTAGGTTATTTACAAAGGGGGGGGCGGACTTCCTTTTTAACCCTTCCCCGCTCGTTCCTAATTCAATAAGATTTTTTTTAAATTCAATTTCCGTACTACTCAAGGGGTGGTTACTTTAAAGTCCGATTGTTCCAAAGAAAAAGTCAGCGCTCTCCGGCAATGGCTTGCGACTTCACTCCGCAGAAGAAGCAGTCTACTCTCAGAACCGCGCCGCACCCCGTCCCCGTTCCGGAGCCTTTAAAAAGGCTCCTTCGCAGATTGGGGGGGGGCGCAAATGGTGCCCGCCGAGTCACCACGCTCACAGGCTTCCGCGCCTCTGATTTTTAAGGGTCCCCGCGTCGCCGCCGCGGACAAGACCCGATCCTGCGGAGCCGATTCCCTCTGGAGCTCGGAGGGAATCCGCCATTACTCGATGGCGCTAACCCGGAAGTCCCTTAAGGAAGAAATCTCTAGGATTTCTTCAAAACGTAATAAGCACAGATCATGAGGGATGTAAGTGATGCTGCAGCCACTTTTTTCTCTTTCCCAGATGCAGAACATTGCACCAAATGCTCAGAAGATCACCATTCAAACAAGGCAGAGATCAATGTGTCCCCAAGATTATCATCTTCCTGGCTTATGGAGAATATTTGGGAATAGTTTTAGCTTCCATTGCCCTCTTCTTGTCCTTAACAGCAGACACTGTGTTGGGAATCTTCATTAAATACAAGGAAACTCCCATTGTCAAAGCCAACAACCGGGACCTCTCCTACATCCTGCTCGTCTCCCTCCTGCTTTCCTTTTGGTCCTCCTTCCTCTTCATTGGGCGCCCAAGGAAAGAGACCTGCCTTCTCCGACAAACGGCCTTCAGCATCATCTTCTCAGTTGCTGTTTCTTCTGTCTTGGCAAAGACCATCACGGTGGTGCTGGCCTTCCTGGCCACAAAGCCCGGGAACAGGCTGAGGAGATGGCTGGGCCAGAGTCTGGCCAACTCCATTGTCATCTCCTGTTCTGGGGGGCAAGTTCTCATCTGCACCATCTGGCTGGGCTCTTCTCCCCCATTCCCAGAGCCTGACATGCGCTCCCAGGTGGAAGAGATCATCCTGCAATGCAACGAAGGGTCTGTGGCCATGTTCTACGTTGCCCTCGGCTACCTGGGCTTCTTGGCTGCCACCTGCTTCACGGTGGCTTTCCTAGCCAGGAAGCTGCCTGGCTCCTTCAACGAAGCCAAGCTGATCACCTTCAGCATGCTGGTCTTCTGCAGTGTTTGGGTGTCTTTTGTGCCCACCTACCTGAGCACCAAGGGCAAGTACATGGTGGCCGTGCAGATCTTCTCTATGTTGGCCTCCAGCGCTGGGCTTCTGGGCTGCATCTTCCTTCCCAAGTGCTACATTATTGTGCTGAGGCCTGAGCTGAACACAAAGGAGCACCTGACAACAAGGAATTAAGGGGACATCTGATTCTTAAAATAGTCCATGTTCCTGATGTCCAGAAGTGCATAAAGGAAACACAGCTACTCACCCATGCTGTTTATTCTCCATCTCTGAAAGAGATTGTGTTCCTTCTTAGCCTGGATTTTAGGAAGTCCTGCTGACATGAAAAGTAAGATGGGAGGAAATGATTTGCTCCCTTGCTTTGCCAAGGACTACAATGAGTCCTGGTCTACTGCCCTTAGTTTGTAAACTATTATCTTTTAATAATTTTGTGTTTTGGGAACTTATATTTATCTCACAACCAGATAGGCTGGAGGGAGAGGAGTTAGGTTTTTTAGTCTGTTTGCTTTGTCATGACTACCTATTAACTATATCAATTCTGATATTCAACAATACTGTTTGGTTATGCCAGTTCTATGTATTCAATTTTCTATGCTCCATTTCCCGCATTTATGCACTATCATTCATAAGCTCACTTCACATCATTTCGTTCTCCTAAGCTTTGTATATCAATACACTGAGAAATTCATTTAAGACATCTTCCGTAGTCTGTTGGTTTAATTTCTGTATCGTGTAAGCTCTGCTCCCTGTTCCAAAGAGTAGCAGCTGACCTTAGCCAAGCCTTGACTGGGATCCAATGAACTTTATTGCATTGACCAGGGTTAGGGGCGGGCGAGGTAAGCGGGAAGAGAGGGGAGAGGGAACTCTCATGGGAGTGGCTCACAGGAGTGGCAGGCCGCCTACGCCAATCTGGGCAAGTCATTGTGAAAGGAGGTGGGGAGAGTAGAGCTGGGGAAGGCAATGGGTCACGAAAGGCAGCAGTGGAAAGCGGGGAGAGGCGGGGCGGCTCCCTCGGCCAATAAAGCGAGATGAGTGCCGCAACCCCAGAGTCGTCCATGACTGGACCTAATGGTCAGGGCTCCCTTAACCTTGACGTATTCTATTCTATTCTATTCTATTCTATTCTATTCTATTCTATTCTATTCTATTCTATTCTATTCTATTCTATTCCATATTACTTTATTTTCCCATGTAGAACATGCCCCCGTGTATAAGACACCCCCTATTTTGGGGGAATCAGAATTAAGAAGATGGGGGGATCCCATTTTACTCCTCTTATACACGGAAAAGTACGATATTATATTATATTATTATACAGGGTGATTCATAATGAAGTACACAGTTTCAACACACTATAAAAAAGAATATAATATATCTCATGTTACCTGTGACAGAATTGTAGGGCAATGTTTAAAGTATTTTAGAAACAGTCACAGATGTTCTATGTGTGCACCCTTTGCCACACAACACACATCACAATCGAAAATGCCGTTGCACAGCAAACTCCGTTTTGCTCAGTTCAAGAACACAAAACGCCTTCTCCACTGCAGACGCAGCCATTTTGCCTGATAGTCACGTGACACGCGCACTATCACCTCCATCACTTCCCTCAGTCGCGGGACACAAACTTTATGAGCACATCTACCTAACAGTTCGCAGCTGTTTTCCGTGTCGGCGCCTGTCTTACAGGATCTGGAAACTGTATATTTCATTATGAATTACCTTGTATTATATTATTTTGGTGTCCAATCACTGCTTTACTATAGGATACTTCATTTCAATCAATCAAATCTTTATTACGGTAGTAGACCAGCATTCAGTAGGGTGGGGTACAGTCTTTTCCAATCTGTAAAACGTTTTGGAAAGCTAAAAAGAATTTAAACGCAAAGCATATATAAAAGTCTAAAAGAAGTTAAAAGAAGCTAAAAGAAGAGTTTCGGAGCATTAAACGGATGTGGAAGAGCAGAAAAGGTTAGTATATAAAAGACTATGGCTATCAATTTACAGGGCACTCTGATAGGAATGTTCATTAAATCTAGTGTAACAACAACAACCATTTATTTATACCCCACCCATCTGGCTTGGTTTCCCCAGCCACTCTGGGTGGCTCCCAATAGAATATTCAAAACACGATAAATACATCAAACACTAAAAACATCCATAAACAGGGCTACCTTCAGATGTCTTCTAAAAGTCAGGTAGTTGTTTCCTTCCTTGACATCTGCTGGGAGGGCGTTCCACAGGGAGGGCGCCACCACCAAGAAGGCCCTCTGCCTGGTTCCCGGTTTGTGGCACAGGTCATCATCCGATGAATTTGGAGCTTCATTTATTTCTGTGTTTATATTTAAAGAAAATATGCATTTTAACAGTATTGCTCCTTGATTGTAATATCAAGAATGCACTTAAAATTACTACGCACAACCGTGAATAAGTGATTGCAATGCACACACAGTTCAGCAACATAGATATTGGTTAACAAAGTCTAATATTACTATCTTGTTGTGATTATTATTACTTTTATTGCTACTAATCCCAGTGGCTTACAAGACTGAGCTCTGTTCTGCCTTGGTCAGTCCCCACCTGGAATACTGTGTCCAGTTCTGGGCACCACAATTTAAGAAGGATGCTGACCAATGGGAAGAAACCCCTCACCCCCCAGAGAGATGCCGGCTCAAAGAGCCCCCTGAGCTTAGACTACAAAGCCTCTGAGGGCGTGCAGAGTGCAGATCCCCCCAGGGGCCCCTCTCTCTCTCTCCCGGGCTCACCTGGGGGCCCCGTCCCTGCCACCCTCTCCGGCCTCTGAGGGTGTGCAGAGTGCAGATCCCCCCAGGGGCCCCTCTCTCTCTCTCCCGGGCTCACCTGGGGGCCCCATCCCTGCAAGCCTCTCCAGCCTCTGAGGGTGTGCAGAGTGCAGATCCCCCCAGAGCTCCCTCTCTCTCCCGGGCTCACTTGGGTGCCCAGTCCCTGCCAACCTCTCCGGCCTCTGAGGGCGTGCAGAGTGCAGATCCCCCCAGGGGCCCCTCTCTCTCTCTCCCGGGCTCACCTGGGGGCCCCGTCCCTGCCAGCCTCTCCGGCCTCTGAGGGCGTGCAGAGTGCAGATCCCCCCAGGGGCCCCTCTCTCTCTCTCCCGGGCTCACCTGGGGGCCCCGTCCCTGCCAGCCTCTCCGGCCTCTGAGGGCGTGCAGAGTGCAGATCCCCCCAGGGGCCCCTCTCTCTCTCTCCCGGGCTCACCTGGGGGCCCCGTCCCTGCCAGCCTCTCCGGCCTCTGAGGGCGTGCAGAGTGCAGGATCCACCCCCCAGAGGCCCCTCTCTCTCCCGGGCTCACCTGGGGGCCCCGTCCCTGCCAGCCTCTCCGGCCTCTGAGGGCGTGCAGAGTGCAGATCCCCCCAGGGGCCCCTCTCTCTCTCTCCCGGGCTCACCTGGGGGCCCCGTCCCTGCCTGCCTCTCCGGCCTCTGAGGGCGTGCAGAGTGCAGATCCCCCAGGGGCCCCTCTCTCTCTCTCCCGGGCTCACCTGGGGCCCCGTCCCTGCCAGCCTCTCCGGCCTCTGAGGGTGTGCAGAGTGCAGGATCCACCCCCCAGAGGCCCCTCTCTCTCCCGGGCTCACCTGGGGGCCCCGTCCCTGCCAGCCTCTCCGGCCCTTGGGTGACTCTGGCCAGCTGGACGGGCTGCAGGCGTTGGTGTCCCTGGCGGACGAGGAGGGTCATGTGGCCCTCGGAGGGGAAGGGGCCACCTTCAAAAGGCCCTGCAACTCCCGCCAGCCTCCGCCGGCAGACTTCCCAGCATGCACTGCCAGCTCCATTAGGCCAATGGTTGAATCCCAGCATGAAGAAATTTGAAATTTACTCGTTTTTCCAGTGTATAACCAAATAATTCAATCTCAAGGAGTCTTATGTTTGGCTTCGCTTATTAGCTTCATGGATAAATTAACCTCTATTAGGTTTCATTTCATTTCCCTCAGGTCCTTCTTCCCAGCATGCTTTGCTGCCCCATCTTCTCACAAACAAGGATCCTGTGTCCTATAATTGAAATTTACTCATTTTCCAATGTGTAACTAAATAAATTAATCCCAAATTGTCTTTCGTTAGGTTTCACTTAATAGCTTTATTGATAAATTATCCCTTATTAGGTTTCATTTCCCTCAGGTCCTTCTTCCCAGCATGCTTTGCTACCCCTTCTTCTCACAAACATGGATCCAGCTTCCTATACTTGAAATTTACCCATTTTCCAACATATAACTGAATAAATAAATCCCAAGGTGTCTTTTGTTAGGTTTCACTTAATAGCTTTATTGATAAATTACCCTTTATTAGGTTTCATTTCCCTCACGTCCTTCTTCCCAGCATGCTTTGCTACCCCTTCTTCTCACAAACATGGATCCAGCTTCCTATACTTGAAATTTACCCATTTTCCAACATATAACTGAATAAATAAATCCGAAGGTGTCTTTTGTTAGGTTTCACTTATTAGCTTTATTGGTAAATTATCCTTTGTTAGGTTTGATTTCATTTCCCTCAGGTCCTTCTTCCCAGCATGCTTTGCTGCCCCTTCTTCTCCAAACAAGGATCCTGTTTCCTATCATTTTCTTTTTCTCTAGGCGTATTTGGATTCTTCCATTTAAACTTGATGGAGGGGCAGAGCGATGGAAAAAGAGAGGCGGCTTTTCCTCCCAGCCTTTCCCTCGCCCTTCCCAGGCTGCCCTGCGCAACCTTCCTCCTGGCCTGCTCATCAACTCAGAAGAACCAATTCTTCGACTACTCAACCCACCTAACCCAGGAAGCCTCCCAGAGACCTCGTCCTTTTCCTCCTTCCCTTGGAGGCACCTAGAAGGGCTTCCCCCTTTTCCCGACGTCCCGCGGCTCCGGCGCCCTGGACAACAGAGGCCAAAATGGCCTGGGCCACCCGCCAGGTGTTTGACCTGCAATTTAGAGCTCCCCAAATGCTTGAAATGCATGTTGTGGCTGTCATTTGGATAGTGCTTTGAATATTCTGTTGGGAGCCGCCCAGAGTGGCCAGGGAAAGCAATATTATTATTATTATTATTATTATTATTATTATTATTATTATTATTATTATTATTATCTTCTCATCGCCTTGATTGCAATGAAACCTAAAGCAGACCCATTGAAATGCAATTATTAACTTGGTTTCGGGTTTACACCAACCATTCTTCTTTTCGCAGTTGAGATGTTATTTCTGACCATTCACTTTGTTCTGATTGGTACCTGATTGATAAACTCATTCTTTAACGTCATCTGAATCTCTTGCTATTGGTTTATAGATACAAATTCTGTTCTTAACCTGAAATTGTTCTTAACCTGAGGTACCATTTTAGCTAATGGGGCCTCCTGCTGCCGCCTCGCCGCTGCCACGTGATTTCTGTTCTCTCTTTTTTTTTTTTTTTTAATAATTTTTATTAATTTTCATAAACAAAAAAAACACACAAATAAAAACATTCACAAACAACACATGATTTCCCCATGCCTCCCCTTCACTGCATCCTTGTTTCAATTTTTTTAGCAATCCTTCATTTCATTTCTATATTTAACTTCCCTCAGATTCTCTTAACTTAAATACTTACAGCTGTAATTCTCTGTTTCTTACCCCTTGACATTTTATCAGTCTGAAATTTTACAGCAGTTCTTAAGATATATTTTAAATTTTTCCCAGTCCTCTTCCACTGTCTCTCTCCTCTGATCACGGATTCTGCCGGTCATCTCTGCCAGTCCCATAAATTCAGTCACCTTCGTCTGCCATTCTTCCAGAGTAGGTAGTTCTTGCATCTTCCAATACTTTGCCAGGAGAATTCTTGCTGCTGTAGTTGCATACATGAAAAAAGTCCTATCTTTCTTTGGTACCAATTGGCCGACCATACCCAAGAGAAAAGCCTCCGGTTTCTTTGCAAATGTCCACTTAAGGATTTTCTTAATTTCATTATAGATCATTTCCCAGTAGGCCTTAACCTTTGGGCAGGTCCACCAAAGATGATAGAAAGTTCCTTCACATTCGTTACATTTCCAGCATTTATTATTGGGCAAATGATATATCTTTGCAAGCTTGACTGGGGTCATGTACAGTAGTGCCCCCAAGACGAATGCCTCGCAAGACAAAAAACTCGCTAGACGAAAGGTTTTTTCGCCCGCGATTTGCCTCGCAAGACGAATTCCCCTATGGGCTTGCTTTGCAAAACGAAAACGTCTCGCGACTTTGTTTCCTTTGTGTAAAAACCGTTAAAACCAAGGGTGCTTAGCTTGAGCAGCTGCAGTTGCGACTTGACGTCGAGGAGCAACTGTTAGCACGTGGTTTGGTAGCCTTTTCTCAGACTTTGCTCACTTTTGAAGATTTTCCAAAACTTTTCCAGAACTTCTCTTTCATCCATTTGGTAAGTTAAACTTTTAAAACTTTTTTGGGGGGTTTTGGATTTTGGGTTGGGGTGTTTGGGATTCAAGGACTTGGTGTTGGGAAGGGGTTTGCGATAATCTGGGGGCTTGTGGGCCTTTTTTGGGAATTTTTATGATTTTCTGTGACCACTGGGCCAGGTTGATTTTTTTTGAAAATTTTTCTGAGTTTGAATTTCTGAGTGCTGGCTGGCTAGGGGAACAGTTGGGGAGGTTTCTGCAGAAATCTGGGACCATGTGGGGTTTTTTGGGGAATTTTTATGATTTTCTGTGACCACTAGGCATGGTTGTTTATTTTCAATTTTTTTTTCTGAGTTTGAATTTCTGAGTGCTGGCTGGCTAGGGGAACAGTTGGGGAGGTTTCTGCAGAAATCTGGGACCATGTGGGGTTTTTTGGGGAATTTTTATGATTTTCTGTGACCACTGGGCCAGGTTGTTGTTTTTTTGAAAAATTTTCTGAGTTTGAATTTCTGAGTGCTGGCCATGTTGTTATTTTTTGAATTTTTTTTTTGTCTGGGTGGGGAAGCAGTTGGGGAGGGGTTTGCAGCAGTTGGGGAGGGGCTGGGGGAGCAGTTGGGGAGGGGTTTGCAATTTCTGTGTTGTGGGTGGGTTGGTGCGTGTCTGTGGGAGCAGTTGAGGTTTTTGAAGACATTGGTGATTTTTGAAGCTTTTCCAGAACTTCTCTTTCATCCATTTGGTAAGCTAAACTTTTAAAACTTTTTGGGGGGGTTTTGGATTTTGGATTTGGGGTTGGGGTGCTTGGGATTCAAGGCCTTGGTTCTGGGTTTTAATTTCTGTGTGGTGGGTGGCTGGCTGCTTTTGTATTTTTTGGGTTTGAAGCACATCACTGATTTTTTTTTCTGTTTCTGAGTTTACGAAGGTAGGAGCTGTGCTGCCATGGGACCCAAGAAGACTGCTGCTGCGGTGGCCGGCGAGAGGAAGAAGGAGAAGGTGACGCTGGAAATGAAGAAGGAGATCATCTGGAAGCACGACGGCGGAATGCGTGTGACGGACATCGCCAGGGAGTACGGCAGGAACCCATCGACCATCGGGACCATCCTGAAGATGAGGGAGAAGATCCTGGCGACTGATGCAGCCAAGGGAGTCACCAGGATCGTGAAGAACCGCCCAGCTGTCCTGGAGGAGGTCGAGAAGTTGCTGCTCATCTGGATAGAAGAGAAGCAGCGTGCAGGGGACACAGTGTCTGAGGCCGTCATTTGTGAGAAGGCCAAGGCCTTGCACGCTGACCTCATCCGGGAACAGCCAGGAACCTCAGCCGAGCCAGAAGTCTTCAAGGCTAGCAGAGGTTGGTTTGACCGGTTCAAGACAAGATCTGGCATCCACAGTGTGGTCAGGCATGGAGAGGCTGCCAGTTCTGATGTTCCTGCGGCTGAAGACTTTGCAGCGGAGTTCCTGGAGGTTGTGACGACGGAGGGCTACGTTCTGCAGGCAGAGGCTGCGCAGGAGCAGGCCTCACTGGAAGAGGAGGAAGCAACTGAGGAACGGCTGTCCTCCGAAAGACTGAGGGACATTTGCCAGAAGTGGAAGGAGGTGCAGACTTTTGCAGATCTACACCACCATGAGAAGCACGTGGCACATGACGCTGGGAACTTTTATGATACGAGGGTCATGTCGTCTTTCAGGGAGCTGCTGAAAAGGCGGATAAAGCAGCAGACTATGGACAGGTTCTTGACCAAGAAGCAAAGAGTGGAAGAGGAGCCTTCTTCGAGTGGTCCCCCAGAGTCTTAGAAAATGTACTGTACACTTTGTTGATTTTTAAATGTTTTTCTGTCATGTTTATAAAGTTAATTTATTTTCCCTTCAATTTTTGAACTGCTCTTTACAGTATGTGTGACTTTAAAGAGCAGTTAATAAACTGTTGTTGTACCAAATTTGGCTTTGTTTGGACTTTTTTTGACCATAGGAACGCATTAATTGATTTCCAATGCATTCCTATGGGATTTCGTGCTTCGCAAGACGAAAAATTCGCTAGACGACAAAAATTGCGGAACGAATTAATTTCGTCTTGCGGGGCACCACTGTACCACCTATAGATCATTTTCATTATGTTTTCTTTCAAGGCACTACATGCCGTAAATTTAAGGCCTGTGGTCCATAACTGTTCCCAGTCAGCAAACATAATATCATGACCTAAGTCTTGTGCCCATTTGATCATAGCTGATTTAACCGTTTCATCCTGTGTATTCCATTTCAGCAACAAATTATACATTTTAGACAAATTCTTAGTATTGGTCTCTAACAATTCTGTTTCCAATTTTGACCTCTCCTTCTGAAATCCTAGTTTCCTGTCCTGCTTAAAAGTCTCATTTATCTGGTAATAATGTAACCAGTCTCGAACTTTGGATTTTAATTTCTCAAAGCTCTGTAATTTAACTTTTTCACCGTCATATTCTATAATTTCACAATATTTTGGCCAATTAGAATCCATGTTAAGTTTTTTCACCGCTCTAGCTTCCATTGGTGACAACCATCTGGGTGTTTTATTTTCCAACAAATCCTTATATCGATTCCAAACATTATACAAAGCTTTCCTGACAATATGATTTTTAAAGCCTTTATAAACCTTTGCCTTGTCGTACCATAAATATGCATGCCAGCCAAAATTATTGTCATACCCTTCCAAGTCTAAAATGTCTGTGTCTTCAAGAAGTAGCCATTGCTTCAACCAGCAGAAAGCTGCTGCTTCGTAGTAAAGTCTTAAGTCCGGCAGAGCAAAACCCCCCCTATCTTTTGCATCAGTTAGAATCTTAAATTTTATTCTGGGCTTTTTGCCCTGCCAGACAAATTTGGATATATCTTTCTGCCACCTCTTGAAACAGTCCATCCTATCTAGAACTTGCAATGTCTGAAACAAAAACAACAATCTCGGCAATACATTCATCTTAATAACAGCAATTCGGCCTAACAAGGATAGTCTCAACCTAGACCATATGTCAAAATCTTTCTTAACTTCCAGCCAACATTTCTCATAATTGTCTTTAAATAAATTCACGTTCTTAGATGTTAAATTCACCCCCAGATATTTCACTTTTTTTGTTATTTCCAAACCAGTTTCCCTTTGAAAACTGTCTTTTTCCCCCATCGTTAGATTTTTTTCCAGCACCTTTGTCTTCTGTTTATTTAGTTTAAAACCAGCCACTTGGCCAAATATTTCAATTAGTTCTAAAACTCTTTTTGTACTGGCTTCTGGCTGCTGCAAAGTCAAAACTAGGTCATCTGCAAATGCTCTTAACTTATATTGTTTAGCTCCGAGGTGTATTCCTTCAACCAGCTGGTCCCTTCTAATCATATTCAACAACACCTCCAGGACCGATATAAACAATAGAGGGGATATTGGGCAATCCTGTCGTGTCCCTTTTTCTATTGGGATCTCGTCCATAACCACACCATTCACAATTAATTTAGCTTTTTGCTCAAAGTATATTGCACCTATACCATTTTCAAAATTTTGGCCTACCCCCATCCCATGGAGATTCCTCTTCATAAAGCTCCAAGAAATATTGTCAAAGGCTTTCTCCGCGTCCACAAAAATCAGAACTGCTTTTCTATTTATATCAGTCTCCAATAGTTCCAAAATATCTATAATGTTCCTTACATTATCTGACATATGTCTCCCTGGGAGAAAGCCTGTTTGGTCCTTGTGAATCTCCTCTAACAGCACTTTTTTAAATCTTTTTGCTAAAATGTCTGCAAAAATTTTGTAATCCACATTTAAGAGTGATATAGGGCGGTAGTTCTTAACTTGATGTTTCTCAGTTTCTGTCTTCAGTATAAGTGAGATGAATGCTTCTTTCCACGATTCGGGAGCCTTTTTCCCCTCCAAAATTTGGTTGCAAACTTCTTTCAATGGTTGTATTAGCCATTCCTTCATTGCTTTATAGTATCTCGCCGTCAGCCCATCTGGTCCTGGTGATTTTCCCAATTGCATATTCTGGATGGCACCCTCTATTTCCTGGTTCGTAATTTTCTCATTTAAAATCCTTTTATTTTTTTCTGAGATCTTTGACAGTCCATATGTTTTAATAAATTCTTCTATCTCTTGTTCATTTTTTGGCCCTTGTGCATACAATTTCTTGAAGAAACTTTGAAAACAATTACTAATTTCATTTGGTTTATTTATAGATTTTCCATCTACCTCGAGAAATGTCACAGTATTCAACTTTTGTCTTTTTCTCAGTTGCCATGACAGCAGTTTCCCACATTTATCTGCTGATTCAAAAGTTTTTTGCCTCATTTGTTTTATTTTCCATTCTATTTCTTGATTCATCAATTCCATGTATTGGGTCTGGTAATACTTTATTTCTCTTAAAATCTCCTGAGATTTAGGTTTTGATCTCAGTTTCTTCTCTCCTTCTTTCATTTGTTTCCAAATTTTTTCTTTCTTCTCATTCTGTTGTTTCCTTTTTATCGAATTCTGCTGGATTAGAAAACCACGCATCACGGCCTTGCTTGCATCCCATATTATTCTTCTTTCCACATCTGTTCCTAGGTTTATTTCGAAGTAGTCTTTCAAAGTCTTTGGGGCCTTTTTATAAATTGCTTCATCTCTAAAAAGAGTGTCATTCATTCTCCATCTGAAGGTTCCAGCTGTTGTCAATTTCATTTCCATCTTTACTGCATTATGGTCGGAGCAAGTTTTTGGGCAGATTTCTGTTTTTTTAACCCTTGGTGCCAGATTGCTAGAAATCCATATTTGGTCAATCCTGGTCCATGTCATTTTTGCTTCAGAGAAAAAGGTCCCCTCTCTTTCCAGAGGGTTCCTTGTTCTCCAAATGTCAATCAAGTCCATTGTGTCAGTCAGTTCGAAGAAAGTCTTTGGTAGTCTCCCATCCTTAGAAATTACTTGTCTTTGAGCTTTATCCATATTTGTGGAGACAACTCCATTCATATCACCCATCATTATAATTTTATAGTCCATAAAATCCATTAATGTCTCATGCAACTTCTTGAAAAACTCAGCCTTCCCCTCATTAGGTGCATAAATTCCTACAATCAGAATTTTTTCTCCTTGAATTTGAATTTCCACTGCCAGAAATCTTCCTTGTTCATCCTTAAAGATCATTTTTTGTTCCAATTTTTCCTTAACATAGATCACCACTCCTCTTTTCTTAACTTTATCTGAGGAAATAAATTCCAGTCCTAATCTCTTATTTGTCAAAAGTTTCCTGTGTATTCTGGCAATATGAGTTTCTTGCAAGCATATTATGTCTAAATATTCTTTCTTTAATATATGAAACACTTGGGCCCTTTTTCGGGGATGGTTAAGACCGTTGCAGTTCCAACTCAGAAGTTGCAGAGACATTTTTGTTACTGGGTATCTTTTCCACCGACTGCTCCAAGTTCTTGTTCCTGATCGGTCGGTGCTGGGGTCAATCCAAATGATAGGTTTGCAATATCCGGTATTTCTCTCTCACTCACAGTTCCTTTCTGAAAATCTTCAAAATTTCTCTCCAAAAAATGTTCTTTATCTTGAATTGTTTTTATTTTAATTTTCTTCCCTTTAAAGTTAAAGGACAACCCTTGTGGGAACTCCCATCTGAATGGAGTGTTGTTTTGTTTCAATAAATCCACTAAATCTTTAAATTGAGTCCTCACCTCCAAAAAATATTTAGGAATATCTTTAAAGATCTGTATTTGAGAATTTTTAATAATCAAAGCCTTCTGGAAGTGTAGGTTCAATATTTTGTCTCTTTCTTCCTTGGATCTCAAAGTGATTAAGCAGTCCCTCGGTTTCTTGCCTTGCTTCCTGCCAATCCGAAAAGCTGTAGTTATTACAAATTCATCTTCTTCTCCTTCTAGTTCGTCAGTCCAAAATTCTTGAAACTTATCTGTGAGAAATTCCCCAAGGTTGCCCTCTTCCTCTTCTGGTACCAATCTCAATTTCAAATTCTTGCCTTTCCTCTCCAATTCCATAAGAGCCAAAGTTGCATCATGTTCGTGTACCTTCTTTGCAATGGGCGCAAATTTTCCCTTAGTTTCCTCGGCAGTGCTCTTGGCGATCTCGGCTATTTTCCTTGTTTCCGTACTTTCTTGAATTAGACGATTTATAGAGTCTGTATTAGATGATATTGTCGTTGTGTTCAAATCCAATCTTGTTGTCAATTCTGTCAATTTCTTAGAGTTCTCTGTAGATTGCTTAGTGAGTGCTTCTAAAGATTGATTTATTCTGAGCAGTGCCTGTGTCATAGAATCCATTGATGCTGTTGTTACTTTTTCCTGTGCTGCTGCTGCTCATGATATGGAGCTTCTTTTCTGAGCCTGCTTTTGAGCCTGTTTTGTTTTGCTTCTTGTTGATATTTCATCTAGTGGAGTGCTCATAACTCAAGGTCGTTCACACAGGAAGGTTGCAAGTGGAAAATCCCACTTCTTTATCTCAATACAGCAGTCTCTCTTTTAGTCCTCTAGAGGGAGAAATTGTATCCAGGCAGGAATAACAAAGAAACAGGAAAGCAGATAGCCATGCAAAGTCCCAAAGAAATAAAAGTCCAACCCAAAGTCCTACTTTGTTGCAATTTAAAATCAAATTCTGCCAAGTAAAGTCCCGTTATTATGTTTCAAATAAAGTCTTACTTTGTATCCACAATCCTCTTTTTTTGACAGTTCGTTTCCAGGCGCTCACCGCTCAGGCAGCCTGGTCAGAGGTATCGGCAGCGGAGAGTTTCCCGTTCACAACTTTCTTCTTCTAGCGGGTTAAATTAAGCCAATTTTTCCTTCCCCCCTTCTCCCGCTCAGTGGGGGGAAGACCCTTTCAATGTCAGGTTTAGCAAAGTTTCAAAAAGCGTTCCCTTTAAATGCAGCTTGCTCTTTTCATTGCTGCGTCAGTCGTGCAGTTCCGGGAGGCTGACTTCCTTAATTTTTGCCTTTCCCGTTTTCAGCCAAATCTTCTTAATTTAAAGGTCCCGTTCAATTTGTTTTGCAGTTCTTACTCACGGGTATTGTTGCCAATTGGTAGTTTCAGGAAGGAATCGGCGCTCTCCGTCAATGGCGACGCGGCTTCGCTCCGCGAGCTGGGTTGCGATCCTCAGCACCGCGCTCACACCCGATGCCGCTCCGGAGCCTTTAAAAAGACTTTTTTGCGATACCGGGGGGCGCAAAGGTGCCCACCGAATCTCCTTGTTCACAGGCTTCAGCGCCTGTGATTTTAGGGGTCCCCCGCTCACCGTAGCGGGTCAGACCCGAACTCACGGAGCAGTCCTGCTTCAGAGCTCGAAGCAAGGACCGCCATTAAGACGCTGGCGCCGACCGGAAGTCCTGTGATTTCTGTTCTCATCCTGAAGCAAAGTTCTTAACCCGAGGTACTATTTCTGGGTTAGGGGAGTCTGTAACCTGAAGCGTCTGTAACCCGAGGTACCACTGTATGTATATAAAGTCAGAACATTATTGTAAAGTTACAGATAGGTAGCCGTGTTGGTCTGCCATGGTCAAAACAAAATAAAAAAATTCCTTCCAGTAGCACCTTAAAGACCAACTGAGTTAGTTCTAGGTATGAGCTTTCGTGTGCATGCACACTTCTTCAGATACGGTATCTGAAGAAGTGTGCATGCACACGAAAGCTCATACCTAGAACTAACTCAGTTGGTCTTTAAGGTGCTACTGGAAGGCATTATTGTAAAGTTACAAGAAAGGAGATTCCAAACCAACATCAGGAAAAACTTTCCGATAACAATGACTCGCGAATACAGCATAGAAGATGCAGAGAGAAGCCCCGAACAAGGGGGGCTCCTCCTTTTAACAAGTTTCTCCAGGTTACCCCCCACACCTTGTGGGAAGCATCACACACATGTCGTGAACATGTCATAGAACAGGTGTGGTACTGGGGTGAAAACGGATGCCGTGTCCATCCCAAATGTAAGGCATCTCTGACCCTCCAGACCTTTCTCTTTCCAATACACGGAGACCGGGAGGACATGGTTTCCGGGATGGGTTGGTGTCCGGCTGGAGGGCTTGACCCTTATGCCATAGGGCAGGTGGGGACGTGAGCATAAGCTTCAGAGATGAGGGCAATGCCAGGCTCAGCCCCAAGCCCCTCCTCGGATGGCCACCTTCCCCCTGAAGAAGCAGCCTTGGCAGGATGCCAACCCGTCCCGGGAAGGATTTCTGCTGATTTCTTTCTCCAGATTCCTCCTCAATGGAGGGTCGTTCCAATGCAGCCCGTGGGTGTCCATGGCTTCTTCGCCCTTCCCTGCTTGGGCAGCTGCAGTACCAGCGCAGTCGTCGCTAGAGGGCGATGTTTCGCAACCTCTCCTGATCCCGCGCTTCGGATTGGCAAAGGAAAGAGGGCTCTGTCAGGAAGGGCGCTTGGGGATTGGTCAAGCACTTGATGAATGGGGGAAAGGAGGAAACGAAGGGGATCGCTGTACGCTGCGCTGCACGGGGTTGAGCTACAGACGTGCAGGTCTGCAACACGTGCAAAGAGTCGGCGAAAGAATCCGAGACCAGGGAGAAGAGTCGGGGGAAGAAGATTGGAAGAAATTTAAAGACTACTTACATAAATACTGCCAAATTAATGAATGTTAGAATGATGTCGGAATGAAGTTAAGTGCTTTTAGCAGTAATGTTATAAAGGAATATGTAAAAATGGATTGTTACTAGGTGAGAATACAAAGCTATAATACATTAAGGTAAAGGATGAAGATAAAAATAAGGAAGGAAAGGATTTGCTGGATTAACTAACTGAATTGGAATACAAAAAAGGGAGGTGTGAGGAGGTCAAGGAAACAAGCAAATGAAAGACAAGACATGAAAAGATTGATTTGTTTTTAATTGTTTGTACTTTGTATTTTTTCTCTTTTTTCTCTTTTTTCCTTATTTTGTAACCTTTTTGAAACTCCAATAAATATCTTTTAAAAACAACAACAAAGAGTCGGTGAACAAAACACAGGATCAAAATTCAGGGCGCCACCGGCGAAGTCAGTCCATAGGCGCCGACTCCATGGGGCCTGAGGGGGCCCGAGCCCCCTCAAAAATTCATTTGGGGGGGCTCTGCCCCCCCAATAATTTAAGAAAATTATTAGTTATATTATGCTTTGTAAAATCACAAAATTATGTTGGTATTTTTTATTTTCCTTGTTTGACGATAGTTACCTTTTAAAATACATTCAGTAATGAGTTAAAACAAAGCCACTCCCGATCTAGAGAGGGGGTGGGGTTGCGGGCTCTCGACCCATCAACAATCTCGCGGGGCTGGCGTCAGCCCCGCGAGAAGCGGGGATTCCCCCTAGCTCATTAATATTCACCGCCCACGGCGGCAGCCAATCGGCTGCCGCAAAGGGCGAGCCCTCACAGGTTCACTTAAGGTCGGGACAGCCCGGGGCTCGCCCCTTTCGTTCCCCCAGCAGCAGCGGTTTGGAGGTCTTGGGCCCACCCAATATTTTTTATAAGTCGGTATTGGCCCCCGCCCCCCCCCCAATATTTTTTATAAGTCGGCGCCCCTGAGTCAGTCCTCTGTTCTTTTCTCCGGTTACAACCTCCCTGATTTCAGAATGGAGGGAGAGTCACATTTATAAGCCCCCCCCCATGGATCAGCAAGGGCATCAGCCCCAATTTCAACCCAGAGGGGAGGGGAGGCCAGGAAGCAAGCCGCCCCCTCCCCTCAGCTGGAAGGGGCCGTTAAAATGGGGAGGGCTCAGAGCCACAGACTTTAAGTCCCCTAAGCTATTGGTCTGAAGCTCAACATCCAAAAAACGAAGATCCTGGCCACTGGTCCCCTCACCTCCTGGCAAATAGAAGGGGAAGAAATGGAGGCAGGGAGAGATTTCACTTGCTTGGGCTCCATGATCACTGCAGATGGTGACAGCAGCCACGAAATTAAAAGACGCCTGCTTCTTGGGAGAAAAGCAATGACAAACCTGGACAGCATCTTAAAAAGCAGAGACATCACCTTGCCAACAAGGGTCCATATAGTTAAAGCCATGGTTT
Organism: Podarcis erhardii; assembly: GCF_964252035.2. NCBI lineage: Eukaryota > Metazoa > Chordata > Lepidosauria > Squamata > Lacertidae > Podarcis > Podarcis erhardii. The sequence goes on along the minus strand of NC_138512.1, from coordinate 3,584,735 downwards.
TCCCAGGAGTGATGGATGGAAGTGAGAGCTGGACCATCCAGAAGAATGGATGCTTTTGAATTCTGGTGCTGGAGGGGTTCTGTTTGTCTTTAAAAGGGGGGTCCAACTCTGTTACTCCCCCCCCCATTTCCCCCATGCGCCTCCCGCTGCCGACCACGCTGAGGACTCAGCCCCCCCCCTTCAGCTGCCTCCTTCCTCCAGCTGCTTCTGGCGCCCTCGCTCCGCCTCCCTCTGCCAGGCCACGCCCCTTACAGGCCCCCCCGTCTTGGCCAATCAGCGCGGGGCAAGGGCGAAGGGCGGGGCGGGCGAGGCAAGCGGGAAGGGAGGGGAGGGGAGGCTCCTGTGCTCGCGAGAGTGGCAGGCCGCCTACGCCAATCCGGGCGAGCCACTGTGAAAGGAGGCGGGGAGAGTGGAGCTGGGGAAGGCAAGAGGTGGGCGGGGCTTAGTGGGGAGTGGTCACGCCCACTGGGAGGGTCAAGGCAAAGCTGGGAGGAGCCTCTGGCCGGACTTATTTCATTATTATTACTAATATTAATGAGTAATGAAGTATGAATTTGGGGGGAGAGGAATACATTACATTAGTGTGAGATCACTGCATTACTAGGATATTTCATTTCAATCAATCAGATCTTTATTACCTTAGTAGACCAGCATCAGTAGGGTGAGGTACAATCATTTACAGTCTGTAAAACGTTTTGGACAGCTAAAAAGTATTAAACACAAAGTATATATAAAAGTCTAAAAGAAGCTAACAGAATCTAAAAGAAGGGTTTAGGAGCATTAAATGGATGTGGAAGAACATAAAATGTTAGTATATTAAGACTATGGCTATCAATTTACAGTGTATTCTGATATGAGTGTTCATTAAATCTAGAATAATAATAATAATAATAATAATAATAATAATAATAATAATAGGTGTTGCAATGGAGGAGTGCAGGGAAAAGAAAACTCCTGGCACTCATTCTTTCTTGCTACAGAATTAAAAGATTTCTCTCCTTTTCTCCTTCTTTTTCTCTTGGGTGGTGTGTTCAGCGGTCACCCTCAAGGGAAACAGGGTCACCCCCCTGGAGGAAATGGACTGATCGGAACCTGGCTGTGACATCGGCTCAGAATCCCAACCTCACTTGGCAGTTGAAGCCAACCCCTGCCTTGATCAGCAGCCTTTGGGTGCCTGATCTGCAACTGCAAAGTGAGACGATTGACGCCTGGGAAAATGGTGAGGGGACCAGCAGGAAACTGCTAAGGGAGTTTGGAGTCCTTTTATTCTGTTGCAGTTGCAGAGAAAGGAGGGTGGGGGATTGGGGGCCACCCCAGGTGTCATCACTGAGGGGGGTGGCAAAAGGACAAAAAGCCGAGTTTAAAATAAAAATAAAAATTGGGCTCACCAAACCTTTTAGTTGAGTCAAAAAACATGGCTGGCACTGGGCGCCACACCGTGGGGGCTGGCACTTACAGGGGGGGAGGGCTGTTGAGTGCCTGATCCTAGCGTCTCTCCTGGGAGTGACATGGTGGCGTGGGCCCCTGCAGGCTGGGCGCTGCCTGAAACACCAGCGTGGGGCTTGCGTCTGCCCTCTGCCTCTCCCTCAGCCGCCCTACAGCTGATGGGGAGGCAGGAGATAGGCTCCAGGTAGCGCCCCCCGCCTGCAGGACCCCCGCGTTGAACTGGGCACCCGAGCGGCTGGCTATGCCGCTGTTCTGTTGTTTCAATTATGGGTGCCTTGAGAGTTAATGTGCTGTGCTTGCTGCCCCACTCGTCCTGATGGACCAGCCCCCCATGGCACCAGGGCTGTAGGTCTTCCCTGGCTAGCTACTCAATGTGGGCAGGAGAGTTTGCCTTCTGGGTTCCTGTCTCATTTTGGGCTGCTCTCGGACTTCCGGGTTGGCGCCTCCGGCAATGGCTGAATTCCTCTGATCGGGAGGCATTTGCCTCGTGGAAATCTGGGTCTGGCCGCCATGGCGAAGGCGGAGACCCACTAAAAATCACAGGCGGGTGAAGCCTGTGAACCTGGGATTCGGCTGGCACCTTTTGCGCCTCCCCCACTCGTGGGGAAACCCGGTTTCGGGGTTCCGGAGCAACGTGGGGTGAGTGTCACGGTGCTTCGAATTGACTGCTTCTTCCACGGAGCAAAGCCGCATAGCTGTTGCTGGAGAGCGCTGACGTTTTCCTGTGGACAATTTGATGTTAAAGCAACTACCCGTGAGTAGAGCAGAGAATTGGATTTTTAAACATCTTAATTTGACACCGAAACGGGGAGGTTCCAACCAGGAAGTCCGCCTTCCCCTTTTGTAAATAGATCACAGCAAAGAGACTGTAAGCTAAAGTCTTGGAAAGCCTATTGTACAGGACTAAATTTCCATCGGTAGAAAACATCAAACCCCCCTTGGAAGCAGGAGAAGAGGGGGGAAGTTTTGAATTGTGTGTGCCTGCAGGAGAAAGTGAAGAACGTCAAAATACCACCGCTCCGAACCTGGAAACGGGCTGCTAGTAAGACTGACGTTTTTGGATTGGTCGTTGACAGTGAATAGAACATTCGCTGACAGCTAGCTAAATAAGAGAGATACATTGTTTCTATTCTCTCCGTCTGCTCTTAAAAAGGAGTAAAAGTAACTGAAAATTGAAACTAACTTTATTGTTTGAACTGTGCTTAAAAGGATTGATACAAATAGAAACTGTTTCCCTCTAGAGGAAGCCTTTGAAACTATGACAAGAGCTGAGCTGGGGGAATTTCCAGCTGCAAGATAAGGCTGTGAGACTTTGGGAATGACCTTGAATCGGTTAAGAATGTCGACAGAAGAGGACTTAGTGGCTGTATTATGTAAGATAAAGGATTCATTGGAACAGCTTCACAAGAAGGTGGATTTTTTGGGACAAAAGGTGAATACCAATACAGAAACTATCCAGAAATTGACACAGGAATCTACTTTGACTTGGCAAACTGCGGAGAAGGCTAGGGAGAAAGCTGTTGCCGTTGAACCTAAAGTAACACAATTGGAGAGAGAAAGAGTCCCAGCCTCATACATGCAATTTGATGATCATAAGTTGATGCCTGTTATGATTAAATCTAAAGGAAAACAGACTTTGAGGATCAGAGCCCTGCCTGAACTGGAGAGGGAAGTTTTGATGGACTTTCTTACACAGGAATCTGCTGATTTTTGGGACCTGGAATTGGGCCAAGAAGAGACTAAAATTGTGAGGGTTTTCAGACTTTACCAGAAGAACTTAGAAGAACAACAGTCAAGAGTGGAAATTTTGAAAGACGTCCTGAAATACCTTTTGGATCTTAGGTTTAACTATGGAGATTTGGTTACCCTGTCGAGATGGAATAAAATTATCTTTAGGTGGGAGTTTCCCCAAGACCTACTCTTCAGCCTCAAAGGAAGGAAAACAAAAATAAGATCAGTAGAAGACAAAGTAAAGTTCTTGTATAAGTACGAAGAAGACCCGCAGAAGGGACTTGGAAAAGAGTTAAGAGCATCGGACAGAAGATCACCAGGTTGGTGGACTATATGGAATTGGCGGAATGGACTGGCAGAATCCGAGACCAGGGAGAAGAGACGGTGGAAGAAGATTGGAAAAAGTTTAAAGACTATTTATAGAAATAATGTAAAATTAATGAGTGTTTGAAAAATGTTGGAATGAAGTTATACGGCTTTAGTAGAAATGTTATAAGGAATTAAGTATAGATAGATTATTAGAGTATTAAAGGGAAAATAAGGTTAAAATATGTTAAGACAATTATATGACAGAAATAGAGGAAGATGGAAAGGATTTGCTGAAATAATTAACAGAAGTGGAATACAAAGAGGGAGGTGTGAGGAGGTCGATGAAACAAGGGAATGAAAGTTAAGATATTGGTATGGTAAGAAGTGTGTTTTAAAATGTTTTTGTTTGGTTATGTTTAGTTTATTGTGTTAGTGTTGTGTTGTGTATTGTTTATATATTGTATTGTATTGGGTTTTTTTTCTTCTCTTCTTTTTCTTCTTCTTTGTAATGTTTAAAAGCAATAAACATTTTGGGCTGCTCTCTTTCTCCTTTCTGCCTGCCACCACCACTGGGTCTCTGCCAGCAGTCAGCCATCGAGGAGGACATTTTCCATGAAAAGGAGGATGAAGGAAAAGGCGAGGAGGAGTCCGCAAGACGGCTGGATCTCCTCAGTCCTGACTGGGTAGGTGGCCGTGGCCTAAGCGGTGATAGGCAGAAGGGGAGGGGGGCATATCAACCGCAGGATGAAACTGTTGTTTCAGTTAGGGGTGCCTTGAGTTTTAATGTTTGGTTTGGTTTTTTAATTGCTCGTTTTTTGCATCTTTCCTTGCAGGTTCCAAGTATGTCACCCTTTTCCAGTGTTTCCTCCCTGTCCTCCCTGGATTCCCTTTGGGACTCCCTCAATGAGGTACGTAGCAGACAGAGCAGGAGGGAAGCCCTGCTGAGCTGGGCAACCCTGAGGCCGGGGAGGAGGAGGAGGAAGCCGGCCAGCCGGCCGGTCAGGCCACCTTCTGGACTGGTCGTGAGCAAGGGGGCAGGCAGGCAGGCAGGGGGCTGCTAAGGGTATGCTTGCTGCCCCACTTGTCCTGATGGACCAGCCCCCCATGGCGCCAGGGCTGTAGGGCTTCCCTGGCTAGCGACTTAGTGTGGGTTCCTGTCTCATTTTGGGCTGCTCTCTTTCTCCTTTCTCCCTGCCACCACCACTGGGTCTCTGCCAGCAGTCAGCCATCGAGGAGGACATTTCCCATGAAAAGGAGGATGAAGGAAAAGGCGAGGAGGAGACCGCAAGACGGCTGGATCTCCTCAGTCCCGACTGGGTAAGTGGCTGTGGCCTAAGTGGCCGCAGGATGAAACTGTTGTTTCAGTTAGGGGTGCTTTGAGTTTTAATGTTTGGTTTGGTTTTTTAATTGCTCGTTTTTTGCATCTTTCCTTGCAGGTTCCAAGTATGTCACCATTTTCCAGTGTTTCCTCCCTGTCCTCCCTGGATTCCCTTTGGGACTCCCTCAATGAGGTATGTAGCAGACAGAGCAGGAGGGAAGCCCTGCTGAGCTGGGCAACCCTGAGGCCGGGGAGGAGGAGGAGGAGGAAGCCGGCCGGCCGGCTGGTCAGGCCACCTTCTGGACTGGTCAGGAGCAAGGGGGCAGGCAGGCAGGCAGGGGGCTGCTAAGGGTATGCTTGCTGCCCCACTCGTCCTGATGGACCAGCCCCCCCCCCATGGCGCCAGGGCTGTAGGGCTTCCCTGGCTAGCGACTCAATGTGGGTTCCTCTCTCATTTTGGGCTGCTCTCTTTCTCCCCTCTCCCCACCACCACCTCTGGGGTCCTGTCTCTACCAGCAGTCAGCCTCTGAAGTGGCTATCAAGGAGGAAGAGCCACAAGAAGAATCAGGGAGCCCCCCAGAGGAGGACGGGGAGGACAAAGAGGACAGGGAGGACCTTGATTTGGCGTGCCCCCCACCTGGAGAACACCTGGAGGCAAGCGTAATTGAGGTCAGACGAAACATTCATTCATGACATATGAAAAGCTTCCCTGAACAGGGCTGTCTTCAGATGTCTTCTAAAAGTCAGATAGTTGTTTATTTCTTTGACATCTGGCGAGAGGGCATTCCACTGGGCGGGTGCCACTACCGAGAAGGCCCTCTGCCTGGTTCCCTGTAACTTGGCTTATCGCAGTGGGGAACCGCCAGAAGGACCTCAGCGCTGGATCTCAGTGTCCGGGCAGAACGATGAGGGTGGAGATAATTCTCCTGGGTTGCTTTTCGTTTGGTATTTGTTTTGTAAGATAACTCTTTTGAATGCGTCTCCAGGTGGCTCTTGCCAAATGAAGTTAGTAATTGCAAAGTGGGTTTGGCGATAATAAAACCATGTTGGCACTTTGCAAAGCCGGTTCTCTATGGGGTTTTCCTGCCTCCTATACCTTCCCCCCATCCGCTTGTTCTTGGTTTTGTGTCTCGTTCAGATCTCTCCAAGGCCGGCCACATGAGAACTTGGGAGAGGAGTGTTCCCTACTGACTACAACCCTTTCATATAACGCCTCGCCCCCAAACAGAAAAGGAGGGATTCTGACAGCCTGCCACCACACAGGCCCTTCTTCGTGTGGCACCTTCACAAACGGTCTGGAGGGCAGCAACACAAGAAGGGGCCTTTTCTGTGGTGGCTCCCACTTGGGGAATGCTCTCTCCAGGGAGGCTCCTCTCCCACCTTCATTATGTATCTTTAGGTACCAAGCAAAGACGTTTCTCTAGAACAGAGCTTTCCAAACTGTGTGTCGCAGAACCTTTGTGCTCCTCCCAGGGCTGGAAAAGGGCTAGTTGAACTGAATCCCTATGTTGCGAAATGAGGCATGTCTCCAAAGTGTGTCACCAACATGGAAAGTTCTGCTCTAGAACCAGCCTTTGGCTAATTGAACAATGCATGGCCTTTTCAACATGCTTGTGGATTGGGAGGTTGGCTTATGACTTCGTTTTTGTTTTTAATACATATGTTGTGTTTTTATTTTGTATTTTTATCCTGTAAGCCGCCCTGAGAGCTTCAGGGTTTAATTAATCAACCAATTGATTGATTGATTTATTAAAGATTGTGGCATTTTCCCAGAATCTGGAGGTGAATTGTTTACTTTTCTCACAGGACTGCGAGGAAGAGAGGCCCCTGAAGACCCCCAGTTGCCTGGCTTCCATCATCTCCCGGATTCGCAAGATCTTCAGAAGAGCGCCGCCGCCAGCACCACCAGTGCCACCGGGGCAACCCAGTACAAGAGCCAGCAGCGGGGCGCAGGCAGAACGGAGGCCACTCTGCACGCGGCTCAGGCGCTGGATGCGGCAGCATCGCAGCTGTGTCCACCCCGAACCAAGGTGAGGAGGAGTTGGGAGACTTGCACCGATCCGCCCAGGGGGATTTTGTCAGCCCCCCCCCCAAGGGATGACACTCGGGGCAATACCCCACCCGCACCCCACCTTCCCTCGCCAGTGGTGGCTGGGGAAGTAGCACCTGGAGGCGCACGAGTCCCTAAGGGACATTTCCTTTTTCTTGTCCTTGCACAGGTCTTAATCCTTGTGGGCTGAACTGGAGAGGAAAGATCAGAAAGATCAGAACGCGGAGGAAAGCGGGGCGAGAAACCCAAACTCTCGTGGCCCTACGCCCGGGGGGATTTTGTCAGCCCTCCCCCCAAGGGATGACACTCGGGGCAATACCCCCCCCCCGCACCCCACCTTCCTCCGCCAGTGGTGGCTGGGGAAGTAGCACCTGGAGTTGCGCGAGTCCCTAAGGGACATTTCCTTTTTGTTGTCCTTGCACAGGTCTTAATCTTACGCCGGCGTCCCACACGGCCAGCCCCAGTCCTAGAGCCTGTCACCTTTTGAGATTATGGAGCAGAACAGAGAAGACAGCGGGCAAAGGGTGGACGGCGAAGGAGAAGTGCGAGAGAACGACAGCGTCTGCGAGAAGTGCGAGAGAACGACAGCGCCACGCTGCCCACGCCCAAAGGAGGAGGAAGGAAAGGAGGAAAGCAAGCGAGCAAGAAGGGACAGCTAAAGAAAGAACTGAGAAAAGAGACAGCGAGACCTTCTGGGGGGTCAAAGAAACTACAATGAGAAGGAAACTGAGTTTCCTTCCCCCCCCCCAGCTTGCTGATGGTCCTGCAATGTTCTATTTACTTTTTATGTATAATTCTGTATTATATTGTTGAACTGTTTTCTTAGGTGATAAGCCTATAAAGGAGGGATTTAAGGGAGGGGGGAAGGTATTAAGGGAAGACTTTGAAAAGAAAGGCAGAAAATAAAAAGGGGTGGGAAGAAATAAGTGAGAGGGAACGTGTAAAGGGAAGATACAAAGCATTATATAATTTTTGATTATTGTTTAAAATAAAGAAATAAGTTGGGTTTTAAGCGATTCCAGTCTTTTAATAATTTCTTTTTGTTCCACCACTGGTAAATCTGCAAAGGAGGCAATGAGTTCGATCTCTTCTGGTGGTGTCAGGCCACTTTCCGGATGGTCATTGTCCTTTGCTAGGGGAGAGGAGGCTACATAGCTCTTCTCCTGGAGTAGAACACCCCCTCCGGTGACCACTGGTGGATCGGGTTTAGCAGATTTTGAGCCCTCTTTGGTTATTGCCTCCAACAGTAGGGGTTTAGGCGTAGAGTCCATAAAAGCTCTCGTTGGTACTATCCCACAGCGAAACAAAAATGCTTTCTTGCGTAGTATGATAGTGGGAATTTTTGTGGATTGGAACGCAAGCAGGACTCTCTGAGATTTATGATGATGGACAAGGGGGAGGACTGCACAGAGGTCAATTTGTGTTGCCTCCATATTTAAAAGCACCTTTAAGAGATCCTTGGCACCCCCCAGAGTTCTCCATCTTGGGTCCCCATTTTGTATAGTTAGGCTCACTTTCCTTGGTGTTAAGATCAAGGATTGATGACCTAATTGAAGGTTAAGGTTGTATTTAAATTTGTCAGTACGCTTGTTATTTAAGGACAAACTCCTCGTCCCCTTCCTCTCTTCAAGGGACTTAACACCGGCTGACGCTGGGGAAGTAGTAACTAGCTTTTGTTGGAGGCTGTGCAGCTGGGACGAAAGATCATCTAGTCTTTTGAATATACAGTGCAAGGTTTTGATTATTAAATGGGACTGTTCAAATGTCATATGATTGGCCGTGCCAAGGACCAGTTCCTCCTTCTGAGGAGAGACTACACTCTTACTGTTGGCCGCATCGCTTGTTGTTTGTGGAATTATTCGCTCTTCGTCTTTAAGTGCTGACGCGCAGTCAATCAGTGGGTTGAAACGGTTCTGCGTTTCTACCATGTAGGAACAATCCAGTAGATTACTCCCTTCTTTAAAGTGACATGGTTCGACCCTTATTTGCTTTGATCTCGGAAAGGGAGCGGGGACCATCTCCTCGGGATCTCTAAGACGTTTCCCATATCCCATGGTTCAGATATCGAGAAGAGGGGGGATAGTATTTCAACGTCAACTCAGGTGATAAATATTTCCTTCTAGCCAGCCAGCACTTGCAATGGGGGTATATTTCGCTGCCTGTTCATATGAAAGTCGGCGTCTTCACCCTCACCCTCACAGGCCGGCAATTTAGGTCTATTTAGATCTACAAGGAGACTACCAGTAAGCAACACAGACCATTCCTTTGAAGTCCTACTCCCACCAGGACTAAGACTAATATAAGATTCTTCTTCCAAGCTTCTCGCAGGGCCCACCGCAGTTCGGTCTCAGATGAAAGGGAAACTCTCAGATGAAAGGGAAACTCACAAAGGCCTCACCTTGAACAGGGGAGTTTCTCATCATGCAGCTTCGAGCTTGGTCTGGATTCCGAACTCGGCTGCAGTAGAAGTTCACAGCAGGTTTCCTTCAGCTGTTAATCTTCCTTATCACTTAAAACAATTAGAGTAGAGAGCGGCGACACACGAACGGGAGTTCCCATAGGGCTTTCCGAGCAGTTTTTCTTAATATGTCTTTGGCTTAACTCAGCCTGCCTGTCACTGAAGTGTTTCCCAGCCGCTGCAGAGATCCTTTTTTTGTAAAAATAATAAAAATGCTGATGAAGGTAATAAAAAAGCTGATAAAACTAGTAAAAACTAATATAAACTAATAAAAACCGCACAACTAACACGGAGCTCAAATCAATGCTTCTTCTAACGACGCCATCTTGGGAGACTCGTATTAAATTTATCTTAATTAGTGGTTGAGAGATTATCAGAATCCTGAAATTTGGGAAATCACATTTCAGACTCCATTGCCATTTTCTTTGAAGATTTATTAAGCAGGGAAGCAGGTAAACGGAGAAGAGGAAACAGAGTTCTGTGGTGCAAACCTCAGTTGTCCTGAACAAATTACGAAGAAAAAGATATTCTGGTCACCCCAATGGTCAGTGGGGGGTAGAAACTGTTACGATATGGATGCAATGCAGCTGCAAAGTGCTAGCTTGAAAAGTAAACATGATGGGAATGTTGGGACTGTCCGTGGGAAACAGAGGGACAGTCAACTCACAGTGCGAAGCACCGGAATTAGCTCAGAGTGTAATATGAGCTCTTCCGTTTATTCCTGTCCTGGAAGTACAGGAAGTGTTTTGTCTCTACACAGCTATAGTTTGAAGACAGCAGTCATGTTTTTTGTAACGCTGCAAAGACAGAAATAAAGGCATGTAAATACGTTTCTGTCTATCTCTTTCCCCTGCCAGGGGGCAGGAAAGAGGGGGGGGGGTGTTCTTCTCACGTTTGAGAAGAATCGCCGATCGAGACCTTGCCTGCGCCTGCTGGGGAATGCAGCCAGGGAGGTCAACAGGGAATCATGCCGGGTGCCTTGGAGAGTTGCCAGTTTCTCCTGATATGGGCTTGATTTCCCAACAGAAAGGACCCTGAAGAGGGATTCAAAGGCTGCATTCCAGAGATCCGTTTGAATTCATTCCATGAGTGCATCACATACCCACAAATACTCCTAACTGTTCCTCTTTGTGGCACCTTCCTCTTTGTTGCATCCTCCTCGTCTCCCTCCTGCTTTCCTTTTGGTCCTCCTTCCTCTTCATCGGGCGCCCAAGGAAAGAGACCTGCCTTCTCCGACAAACGGCCTTCAGCATCATCTTCTCAGTTGCTGTTTCTTCTGTCTTGGCAAAGACCATCACGGTGGTGCTGGCCTTCCTGGCCACAAAGCCCGGGAACAGGCTGAGGAGATGGCTGGGCCAGAGTCTGGCCAACTCCATTGTCATCTCCTGTTCTGGGGGGCAAGTTCTCATCTGCACCATCTGGCTGGGCTCTTCTCCCCCATTCCCAGAGCCCGACATGCGCTCCCAGGTGGAAGAGATCATCCTGCAATGCAACGAAGGGTCTGTGGCCATGTTCTACGTTGCCCTCGGCTACCTGGGCTTCTTGGCTGCCACCTGCTTCACGGTGGCTTTCCTAGCCAGGAAGCTGCCTGGCTCCTTCAACGAAGCCAAGCTGATCACCTTCAGCATGCTGGTCTTCTGCAGTGTTTGGGTGTCTTTTGTGCCCACCTACCTGAGCACCAAGGGCAAGTACATGGTGGCCGTGCAGATCTTCTCTATGTTGGCCTCCAGCGCTGGGCTTCTGGGCTGCATCTTCCTTCCCAAGTGCTACATTATTGTGCTGAGGCCTGAGCTGAACACAAAGGAGCACCTGACAACAAGGAATTAAGGGGACATCTGATTCTTAAAATAGTCCATGTTCCTGATGTCCAGAAGTGCATAAAGGAAACACAGCTACTCACCCATGCTGTTTATTCTCCATCTCTGAAAGAGATTGTGTTCCTTCTTAGCCTGGATTTTAGGAAGTCCTGCTGACATGAAAAGTAAGATGGGAGGAAATGATTTGCTCCCTTGCTTTGCCAAGGACTACAATGAGTCCTGGTCTACTGCCCTCAGTTTGTAAACTATTATCTTTTAATAATTTTGTGTTTTGGAAACTTATATTTATCTCACAACAAGATAGTTTAGAGGGAGAGGAGTTAGGTTTTTGAGTCTGTTTGCTTTGTCATGACAACCTATTAACCATATCAATTCTAATATTCCACAATACTGTTTGGTTATGCCAGTTCTATGTATTCAATTTTCTATGCGCCATTTCCCACATTTATGCGCTATCATTCATAAAGCTCACTTCTCATCATTTCGTTCTCCTAAGCTTTGTATATCAATACACTGAGAAATTCATTTAAGACATCTTCCGTAGTCTGTTGGTTTAATTTCTGTATCGTGTAAGCTCTGCTCCCTGTTCCAAAGAGTAGCAACTGACCTTAGCCAAGCCGTGACTGGGATCCAGTGAATTTTATTGCATTGGCCAGGGTTAGGGATCGGGTTAGGGGCGGGCGAGGCAGGCGAGGCAGGCGCCAATCTGGGTGAGTCATTGTGAAAGGAGGCGGGGAGGGCGTTCCACAGGGCAGGCGCCAGCACCGAGAAGCCCCTCTGCCTGCTTCCCAGTTTGTGGCACAGGTCATCATCCGATGAATTTAGAGCTTCATTTATTTCTGTCTTTATATTTAAAGAAATGATGCATTTTAAAAGTATTGCACATTGATGGTAATATTAAGAATGCACTTAAAATTACTACGCACAACAATGAACAAGTGATTGCAATGCACACACAGTTAAGCAGCATAAATATTTGTTAACGAAGTCTATTCTTGTTGTGATTATTATTACTTTTATTGCTACTAATACCAGTGGCTTACAAGACTGAGCTCTGTTCTGCCTTGGTCAGTCCCCACCTGAGATACTGTGTCCAATTCCGGGCTCCACAATTTAAGAAGGATGCTGACCAATGGGAAGAAACCCCTCACCCCCCAGAGAGATGCCGGCTCAAAGAGCCCCCTGAGCTTAGACTACAAAGCCTCTGAGGGCGTGCAGAGTGCAGATCCCCCCAAAGGCCCCTCTCTCTCCAGGGCTCACCTGGGGGCCCCGTCCCTGCCAGCCTCTCCGGCCTCTGAGGGCGTGCAGAGTGCAGATCCCCCCAGGGGCCCCTCTCTCTCCCGGGCTCACCTGCGGGCCCCGTCCCTGCCAGCCTCTCCGGCCTCTGAGGGCGTGCAGAGTGCAGATCCACCCAGGGGCCCCTCTCTCTCCCGGGCTCACCTGGGGCCCCCGTCCCTGCCAGCCTCTCCGGCCTCTGAGGGCGTGCAGAGTGCAGATCCACCCAGGGGCCCCTCTCTCTCCCGGGCTCACCTGCGGGCCCCGTCCCTGCCAGCCTCTCCGGCCTCTGAGGGCGTGCAGAGTGCAGATCCACCCAGGGGCCCCTCTCTCTCCCAGGCTCACCTGAGGGCCCCGTCCCTGCCAGCCTCTCTGGCCTCTGATGGCGTGCAGAGTGCAGGATCCACCCCCAGGGGCCCCTCTCTCTCCTGGGCTCACCTGGGGGACCCGTCCCTGCCAGCCTCTCCGGCCTCTGAGGGTGTGCAGAGTGCAGATCACACCAGGGGCCCCTCTCTCTCCCGGGCTCACCTGGGGCCCCCGTCCCTGCCAGCCTCTCCGGCCTCTGAGGGTGTGCAGAGTGCAGATCCCCCCAGGGGCCCCTCTCTCTCCTGGGCTCACCTGGGGCCCCGTCCCTGCCAGCCTCTCTGGCCTCTGAGGGCGTACAGAGTGCAGATCCCCCCAGAGACCCCTCTCTCTCCAGGGCTCACCTGAGGGCCCTGTCCCTGCCAGCCTCTCCGGCCTCTGAGGGTGTGCAGAGTGCAGATCCCCCCAGGGGCCCCTCTCTCTCCCGGGCTCACCTGGGGTCCCCGTCCCTGCCAGCATCTCCGGCCTCTGAGGGTGTGCAGAGTGCAGATCCCCCCAGGGGCCCCTCTCTCTCCCGGGCTCACCTGGGGGCCCCGTCCCTGCCAGCCTCTCCGGCCTCTGAGGGCGTGAAGAGTGCAGATCCCCCCCAGGGGCCCCTCTCTCTCTCTCCCGGGCTCACCTGGGGTCCCCGTCCCTGCCAGCATCTCCGGCCTCTGAGGGTGTGCAGAGTGCAGATCCCCCCAGGGGCCCCTCTCTCTCTCTCCCGGGCTCACCTGGGGTCCCCGTCCCTGCCAGCATCTCCGGCCTCTGAGGGTGTGCAGAGTGCAGATCCCCCCAGGGGCCCCTCTCTCTTTCTCCCGGGCTCACCTGGGTGCCCCGTCCCTGCCAGCCTCTCTGGCCTCTGAGGGCGTGCAGAGTGCAGGATCCAACCCCCAGGGGCCCCTCTCTCTCCCGGGCTCACCTGGGGGCCCCGTCCCTGCCAGCCTCTCCGGCCTCTGAGGGCGTGCAGAGTGCAGATCCCCCCAGGGGCCCCTCTCTCTCCTGGGCTCACCTGGGGGCCCCGTCCCTGCCAGCCTCTACGGCCTCTGAGGGCGTGCAGAGTGCAGATCCCCCCAGGGGACCCTCTCTCTCCTGGGCTCACCTGGGGGCCCCGTCCCTGCCAGCCTCTCCAGACTCTGAGGGTGTGCAGAGTGCAGATCCCCCCAGGGGCCCCTCTCTCTCCCGGGCTCACCTGGGGGCCCCGTCCCTGCCAGCCTCTCTGGCCTCTGAGGGCATGCAGAGTGCAGGATCCAACCCCCAGGGGCCCCTCTCTCTCCCGGGCTCACCTGGGGGCCCCGTCCCTGCCTGCCTGTCCGGCCTCTGAGGGCGTGCAGAGTGCAAATCCCCCAGGTGCCCCTCTCTTTCCCAGACTCACCTGGGGGCCCCGTCCCTGCCAGCCTCTCCGGCCTCTGAGGGCGTGCAGAGTGCAGATCCCCCCAGGGGCCCCTCTCTCTCCTGGGCCCACCTGGGGGCCCCGTCCCTGCCAGCCTCTCCGGCCTCTGAGGGCGTGCAGAGTGCAGATCCCCCCAGGGGCCCTTCTCTCTCCTGGGCTCACCTGGGGGCCCCGTCCCTGCCAGCCTCTCCGGCCTCTGAGGGTGTGCAGAGTGCAGATCCCCCCAGGGGCCCCTCTCTCTCCCGGGCTCACCTGGGGGCCCCGTCCCTGCCAGCCTCTCCGGCCTCTGAGGGTGTGCAGAGTGCAGATCCCCCCAGGGGCCCCTCTCTCTCCCGGGCTCACCTGAGGGCCCCGTCCCTGCCAGCCTCTCCGGCCTCTGAGGGTGTGCAGAGTGCAGATCCCCCCAGGGGCCCCTCTCTCTCCTGGGCTCACCTGGGGGCCCCGTCCCTGCCAGCCTCTCTGGCCTCTGAGGGCGTGCAGAGTGCAAATCCCCCAGGTGCCCCTCTCTTTCCCAGACTCACCTGGGGGCCCCGTCCCTGCCAGCCTCTCCGGCCTCTGAGGGCGTGCAGAGTGCAGGATCCCCCCCCCGGGGCCCCTCTCTCTCCCGGGCTCACCTGGGGGCCACGTCCCTGCCAGCCTCCCCGGCCTCTGAGGGCGTGCAGAGTGCAGATCCCCCCAGGGGCCCCTCTCTCTCTCTCCCGGGCTCACCTGGGGGCCCCGTCCCTGCCAGCCTCCCCGGCCTCTGAGGGCGTGCAGAGTGCAGATCCCCCCAGGGGCCCCTCTCTCTCCCGGGCTCCCCTGGGGGCCACGTCCCTGCCAGCCTCTCCAGCCTCTGAGGGCGTGCAGAGTGCAGATCCCCCCAGGGGCCCCTCTCTCTCTCTCCCGGGCTCACCTGGGGGCCCCGTCCCTGCCAGCCTCTCCGGCCTCTGAGGGCGTGCAGAGTGCAAATCCCCCCAGGGGCCCCTCTCTCTCCCGGGTTCACTTGGGGGCCCCGTCCCTGCCAGCCTCTCCGGCCTCTGAGGGCGTGCAGAGTGCAGATCCCCCCAGGGGCCCCTCTCTCTCCCGGGCTCACCTGAGGGCCCCGTCCCTGCCAGCCTCTCCGGCCTCTGAGGGCGTGCAGAGTGCAGATCCCCCCAGGGGCCCCTCCCTCTCCCAGGCTCACCTGGGGGCCCCGTCCCTGCCAGCCTCTCCGGCCTCTGAGGGCGTGCAGAGTGCAAATCTCCCAGGGGCCCCTCTCTCTCTCTCCCGGGCTCACCTGGGGGCCCCGTCCCTGCCAGCCTCTCTGGCCTCTGAGGGCGTGCAGAGTGCAGATCCCCCCAGGGGCCCCTCTCTCTCCTCGTTCACCTGAGGGCCCCGTCCCTGCCAGCCTCTCTGGCCTATGAGGGCGTGCAGAGTGCAGATCCCCCTAGGGGCCCCTCTCTCTCCTCGTTCACCTGAGGGCCCCGTCCTTGCCAGCCGCTCTGGCCTCTGAGGGTGTGCAGAGTGCAAATCCCACAAGGGCCCCTCTCTCTCTCTCCCGGGGTCACCTGGGGGCCCCGTCCCTGCCAGCCGCTCCGGCCTCTGAGGGTGTGCAGAGTGCAAATCCCCCCAAGGGCTCCCCTCTCTCTCTCCCGGGGTCACCTGGGGGCCCCGTCCCTGCCACCCTCTCCGGCCTCTGAAGGCGTGCAGAGTGCAGGATCCACCCCCCAGGGGCCCCTCTCTCTCCCGGGCTCACCTGGGGGCGCCGTCCCTGCCAGCCTCTCTGGCCTCTGAGTGCGTGCAAAGTGCAAATCCCCCAGCGGCCCCTCTCTCTCCCGGGCTCACCTGGGGGCCCCGTCCCTGCCAGCCTCTCCAGACTCTGAGGGCGTGCAAAGTGCAAATCCCCCAGGGGCTCCTCTCTCTCCCGGGCTCACCTGGGGGCCCCGTCCCTTCCTGCCTCTCTGGCCTCTGAGGGCGTGCAGAGTGCAGATCCCCCCAGGGGCCCCTCTCTCTCCCGGGCTCACCTGAGGGCCCCGTCCCTGCCAGCCTCTCCAGACTCTGAGGGCGTGCAAAGTGCAAATCCCCCAGGGGCCCCTCTCTCTCCCGGGCTCACCTGGGGGCCCCGTACCTGCCAGCCTCTCTGGCCTCTGAGGGCGTGCAGAGTGCAAATCCCCCCAGGGGCCCCTCTCTCTCCCGGGCTCACCTGGGGGCCCCATCCCTGCCAGCCTCTCCAGACTCTGAGGGCGTGCAAAGTGCAAATCCCCCAGGGGCCCCTCTCTCTCCCGGGCTCACCTGGGGGCCCCGTCCCTGCCAGCCTCTCCAGACTCTGAGGGCGTGCAGAGTGCAGGATCCCCCCCCCCGGGGCCCCTCTCTCTCCCGGGCTCACCTGGGGGCCCCATCCCTGCCAGCCTCTCCAGACTCTGAGGGCGTGCAAAGTGCAAATCCCCCAGGTGCCCCTCTCTTTCCCAGACTCACCTGGGGGCCCCGTCCCTGCCTGCCTCTCCGGCCTCTGAGGGTGTGCAGAGTGCAGGATCCCCCCCCCCGGGGCCCCTCTCTCTCCCGGGCTCACCTGGGGGCCCCGTCACTGCCAGCCTCTCTGGCCTCTGAGGGCGTGCAGAGTGCAAATCCCCCCAGGGGCCCCTCTCTCTCTCTCCCGGGCTCACCTGGGGGCCCCGTCCCTGCCAGCCTCCCCGGCCTCTGAGGGCGTGCAGAGTGCAAATCCCCCCAGAGGCCCCTCTCTCTCTCTCCCGGGCTCACCTGGGGGCCCCGTCCCTGCCAGCCTCTCCAGCCTCTGAGGGCGTGCAGAGTGCAGATCCCCCCAGGGGCCCCTCTCTCTCTCTCTCCCGGGCTCACCTGGGGGCCCCGTCCCTGCCAGACTCTCTGGCCTCTGAAGGCGTGCAGAGTGCAGGATCCACCCCCCAGGGGCCCCTCTCTTTCCCAGACTCAACTGGGGTCCCTGCCCCTGCCAGCCTCTCCGGCCTCTGAGGGCGTGCAGAGTGCAAATCCCCCAGGGGCCTCTCTCTCTCCCGGGCTCACCTGGGGGCCCCGTCCCTGCCAGCCTCTCCAGCCTCTGAGGGCGTGCAGAGTGCAGATCCCCCCAGGGGCCCCTCTCTCTCCCGGGCTCACCTGCGGGCCCCGTCCCTGCCAGCCTCTCCGGCCTCTGAGGGTGTGCAGAGTGCAACCCCCCGAGGGGCCCCTCTCTTTCCCAGACTCAACTGGGGTCCCTGCCCCTGCCAGCCTCTCCGGCCTCAGAGGGCGTGCAGAGTGCAGATCCCCCCAGGGGCCCCTCTCTCTCCCAGACTCACCTGGGGGCCCCGTCCCTGCCAGCCTCTCTGGCCTCTGAGTGCGTGCAGAGTGCAGGATTCACCACCCAGGGGCCCCTCTCTCTCCTGGGCTCACCTGAGGGCCCCGTCCCTGCCAGCCTCTCCGGCCTCAGAGGGTGTGCAGAGTGCAGATCCCCCCAGGGGCCCCTCTCTCTCCCGGGCTCACCTGAGGGCCCCGTCCCTGCCGGCCTCTCTCGCCTCTGAGGGTGTGCAGAGTGCAGATCCCCCCAGGGGCCCCTCTCTCTCCCGGGCTCACCTGGGGGCCCCGTCCCTGCCAGCCTCTCTGGCCTCTGAGGGCGTGCAGAGTGCAGATCCCCCCCAGCGGCCCCTCTCTCTCCCGGGCTCACCTGGGGGCCCTGCTCTGCCAGCCTCTCTGGCCTCTGAGGGCGTGCAGAGTGCAGATCCCCCCAGGGGCCCCTCTCTTTCCCAGACTGACCTGGGGGCCCCGTCCCTGCCAGCCTCTCCAGCCTCTGAGGGCGTGCAGAGTGCAGATCCCCCCAGGGGCCCCTCTCTCTCCTCGTTCACCTTAGGGCCCCGTCCTTGCCAGCTGCTCCGGCCTCTGAGGGTGTGCAGAGTGCAAATCCCCCCAGGGGCCCCTCTCTCTCCCGGGGTCACCTGGGGGCCCCGTCCCTGCCAGCCTCACCGGCCTCTGAGGGCGTGCAGAGTGCAGATCCCCCCAGGGGCCCCTCTCTCTCTCTCCCGGGCTCACCTGGGGGCCCCGTCCCTGCCAGCCTCTCCAGACTCTGAGGGCGTGCAGAGTGCAGATCCACCCAGGGGCCCCTCTCTCTCCCGGGCTCACCTGGGGGCCCCGTCCCTGCCAGCCTCTCTGGCCTCTGAGGGTGTGCAGAGTGCAGGATCCACCCCCCAGGGGCCCCTCTCTCTCCCGGGCTCACCTGGGGGCCCCGTCCCTGCCAGCCTCTCCGGCCTCTGAGGGCGTGCAGAGTGCAAATCCCCCAGGGGCCTCTCTCTCTCCCGGGCTCACCTGGGGGCCCCGTACCTGCCAGCCTCTCCGGCCTCTGAGGGCGTGCAGAGTGCAAATCCCCCCAGGGGCCCCTCTGTCTCCCGGGCTCACCTGGGGGCCCCGTCCCTGCCAGCCTCTCCAGCCTCTGAGGGCGTGCAGAGTGCAAATCCTCCCAGGGGCCCCAATCTCTCTCTCCCGGGCTCACCTGGGGGCCCCGTCCCTGCCAGACTCTCTGGCCTCTGAGGGCGTGCAGAGTGCAGATCCCCCCAGGGGCCCCTCTCTCTCCCGGGCTCACCTGGGGGGCCCGTCCCTGCCAGACTCTCCGGCCTCTGAGGGCGTGCAGAGTGCAGATACCCCCAGGGGCCCCTCTCTTTCCCAGACTGACCTGGGGGCCCCGTTCCTGCCAGCCGCTCCGGCCTCTGAGGGTGTGCAGAGTGCAGATCCCCCCAGGGGCCCCATTCTCTCCCGGGCTCACCTGAGGGCCCCGTCCCTGCCGGCCTCGCTCGCCTCTGAGGGTGTGCAGAGTGCAGATCCCCCCAGGGGCCCCTCTCTCTCCCGGGCTCACCTGGGGCCCCGTCCCTGCCAGCCTCTCTGGCCTCTGAGGGTGTGCAGAGTGCAGGATCCACCCCCCAGGGGCCCCTCTCTCTCCCGGGCTCACCTGGGGGCCCCGTCCCTGCCAGCCTCTCCGGCTTCTGAGGGCGTGCAGAGTGCAGATCCCCCCAGGGGCCCCTCTCTCCCGGGCTCATCTGGGGGCCCCGTCCCTACCAGCCTCTCCGGCCTCTGAGGGTGTGCAGAGTGCAAATCCCCCAGGGGCCCCTCTCTCTCCCGGGCTCACCTGGGGGCCCCGTCTCTGCCAGCCTCTCCGCCCTCTGAGGGTGTGCAGAGTGCAGATCCCCCCAGGGGCCCCTCTCTTTCCCAGACTCACCTGGGGGCCCGGTCCCTGCCAGCCTCTCCGGCCTCTGAGGGTGTGCAGAGTGCAGATCCCCCCAGGGGCCCCTCTCTTTCCCAGACTCACCTGGGGCCCCCGTCCCTGCCAGCCTCTCTGGCCTCTGAGTGCGTGCAGAGTGCAGGATTCACCCCCCAGGGGCCCCTCTCTCTCCCGGGGTCACCTGGGGCCCCGTCCCTGCCAGCCTCTCCGGCCTCTAAGGGCGTTCAGAGTGCAGATCCCGCCAGGGGCCCCTCTCTCTCCCGGGGTCACCTGGGGGCCCCGTCCCTGCCAGCCTCTCCGGCCTCTGAGGGTGTGCAGAGTGCAACCCCCCGAGGGGCCCCTCTCTTTCCCAGACTCACCTGGGGCCCCCGTCCCTGCCAGCCTCTCTGGCCTCTGAGTGCGTGCAGAGTGCAGGATTCACCCCCCAGGGGCCCCTCTCTCTCCCGGGGTCACCTGGGGCCCCGTCCCTGCCAGCCTCTCCGGCCTCTAAGGGCGTTCAGAGTGCAAATCCCCCAGGGGCCCCTCTCTCTCCCAGACTCAACTGGGGTCCCTGCCCCTGCCAGCCTCTCCGGCCTCTGAGGGCGTGCAGAGTGCAGATCCCCCCAGGGGCCCCTCTCTCTCCCGGGCTCACCTGGGGGCCCCATCCCTGCCAGCTTCTCCAGCCTCTGAGGGTGTGCAGAGTGCCGATCCCCCCAGGGGCCCCTCTTTCTCCCGGGCTCACCTGGGGTCCCTGCCCCTGCCAGCCTCTCTGGCCTCTGAGTGCGTGCAGAGTGCAGGATTCACCACCCAGGGGCCCCTCTCTCTCCTGGGCTCACCTGAGGGCCCCGTCCCTGCCAGCCTCTCCGGCCTCAGAGGGTGTGCAGAGTGCAGATCCCCCCAGGGGCCCCTCTCTCTCCCGGGCTCACCTGGGGGCCCCGTCCCTGCCAGCCTCTCTGGCCTCTGAGTGCGTGCAGAGTGCAGGATTCACCACCCAGGGGCCCCTCTCTCTCCTGGGCTCACCTGAGGGCCCCGTCCCTGCCAGCCTCTCCGGCCTCAGAGGGTGTGCAGAGTGCAGATCCCCCCAGGGGCCCCTCTCTCTCCCGGGCTCACCTGGGGGCCCCGTCCCTGCCAGCCTCTCCAGCCTCTGAGGGCGTGCAGAGTGCAGATCCCCCCCAGCGGCCCCTCTCTCTCCCGGGCTCACCTGGGGGCCCTGCTCTGCCAGCCTCTCTGGCCTCTGAGGGCGTGCAGAGTGCAGATCCCCCCAGGGGCCCCTCTCTTTCCCAGACTGACCTGGGGGCCCCGTCACTGCCAGCCTCTCCAGCCTCTGAGGGCGTGCAGAGTGCAGATCCCCCCAGGGGCCCCTCTCTCTCTCTCCCGGGCTCACCTGGGGGCCCCGTCCCTGCCAGCCTCTCCAGCCTTTGAGGGCGTGCAGAGTGCAGATCCCCCCAGGGGCCCCTCTCTCTCCTCGTTCACCTGAGGGCCCCGTCCTTGCCAGCTGCTCCGGCCTCTGAGGGTGTGCAGAGTGCAAATCCCCCCAGGGGCCCCTCTCTCTCCCGGGGTCACCTGGGGGCCCCGTCCCTGCCAGCCTCTCCGGCCTCTGAGGGCGTGCAGAGTGCAGATCCCCCCAGGGGCCCCTCTCTCTCTCTCCCGGGCTCACCTGGGGGTCCCGTCCCTGCCAGCCTCTCCAGACTCTGAGGGCGTGCAGAGTGCAGATCCCCCCAGGGGCCCCTCTCTCTCCCGGGCTCACCTGGGGGCCCCGTCCCTGCCAGCCTCTCTGGCCTCTGAGGGTGTGCAGAGTGCAGGATCCACCCCCCAGGGGCCCCTCTCTCTCCCGGGCTCACCTGGGGGCCCCGTCCCTGCCAGCCTCTCCGGCCTCTGAGGGCGTGCAGAGTGCAAATCCCCCAGGGGCCTCTCTCTCTCCCGGGCTCACCTGGGGGCCCCGTACCTGCCAGCCTCTCCGGCCTCTGAGGGCGTGCAGAGTGCAAATCCCCCCAGGGGCCCCTCTGTCTCCCGGGCTCACCTGGGGGCCCCGTCCCTGCCAGCCTCTCCAGCCTCTGAGGGCGTGCAGAGTGCAAATCCCCCCAGGGGCCCCTCTCTTTCCCAGACTGACCTGGGGGGCCCGTCCCTGCCAGCCTCTCCGGCCTCTGAGGGTGTGCAGAGTGCAGATCCCCCCAGGGGCCCCTCTCTCTCCCGGGCTCACCTGGGGGCCCCGTCCCTGCCACCCTCTCCGGCCTCTGAGGGCGTGCAGAGTGCAGATCCCCCCAGGGGCCCCTCTCTTTCCCAGACTGACCTGGGGGCCCCGTTCCTGCCAGCCGCTCCGGCCTCTGAGGGTGTGCAGAGTGCAGATCCCCCCAGGGGCCCCATTCTCTCCCGGGCTCACCTGAGGGCCCCGTCCCTGCCGGCCTCGCTCGCCTCTGAGGGTGTGCAGAGTGCAGATCCCCCCAGGGGCCCCTCTCTCTCCCGGGCTCACCTGGGGCCCCGTCCCTGCCAGCCTCTCTGGCCTCTGAGGGTGTGCAGAGTGCAGGATCCACCCCCCAGGGGCCCCTCTCTCTCCCGGGCTCACCTGGGGGCCCCGTCCCTGCCAGCCTCTCCGGCTTCTGAGGGCGTGCAGAGTGCAGATCCCCCCAGGGGCCCCTCTCTCCCGGGCTCACCTGGGGGCCCCGTCCCTACCAGCCTCTCCGGCCTCTGAGGGTGTGCAGAGTGCAAATCCCCCAGGGGCCCCTCTCTCTCCCGGGCTCACCTGGGGGCCCCGTCTCTGCCAGCCTCTCCGCCCTCTGAGGGTGTGCAGAGTGCAGATCCCCCCAGGGGCCCCTCTCTTTCCCAGACTCACCTGGGGGCCCCGTCCCTGCCAGCCTCTCCGGCCTCTGAGGGTGTGCAGAGTGCAGATCCCCCCAGGGGCCCCTCTCTTTCCCAGACTCACCTGGGGCCCCCGTCCCTGCCAGCCTCTCTGGCCTCTGAGTGCGTGCAGAGTGCAGGATTCACCCCCCAGGGGCCCCTCTCTCTCCCGGGGTCACCTGGGGCCCCGTCCCTGCCAGCCTCTCCGGCCTCTAAGGGCGTTCAGAGTGCAGATCCCGCCAGGGGCCCCTCTCTCTCCCGGGGTCACCTGGGGGCCCCGTCCCTGCCAGCCTCTCCGGCCTCTGAGGGTGTGCAGAGTGCAACCCCCCGAGGGGCCCCTCTCTTTCCCAGACTCACCTGGAGTCCCTGCCGCTGCCAGCCTCTCCATCCTCTGAGGGCGTGCAGAGTGCAAATCCCCCAGGGGCCCCTCTCTCTCCCGGGCTCACCTGGGGGC
This sequence comes from Podarcis erhardii, assembly GCF_964252035.2. Taxonomy (NCBI): domain Eukaryota; kingdom Metazoa; phylum Chordata; class Lepidosauria; order Squamata; family Lacertidae; genus Podarcis; species Podarcis erhardii. The sequence continues at coordinate 3,562,158 of NC_138512.1, read as the reverse complement.
CCCGTCCCTGCCAGCCTCTCCGGCCTCTGAGGGTGTGCAGAGTGCAACCCCCCGAGGGGCCCCTCTCTTTCCCAGACTCACCTGGGGTCCCTGCCCCTGCCAGCCTCTCCATCCTCTGAGGGCGTGCAGAGTGCAAATCCCCCAGGGGCCCCTCTCTCTCCCGGGCTCACCTGGGGGCCCCTTCCCTGCCAGCCTCTCCGGACTCTGAGGGTGTGCAGAGTGCAAATCCCCCAGGGGCCCCTCTCTCTCCCGGGCTCACCTGAGGGCCCTGTCCCTGCCAGCCTCTCCGGCCTCTGAGGGTGTGCAGAGTGCAGGATTCACCCCCCAGGGGCCCCTCTCTCTCCCGGGCTCACCTGGGGGCCCGTCCCTGCCAGCCGCTCCGGCCTCTGAGGGTGTGCAGAGTGCAAATCCCCCCAAGGGCCCCCCTCTCTCGCTCCCGGGGTCACCTGGGGGCCCCGTCCCTGCCAGCCTCTCCGGCCTCTGAGGGCGTGCAGAGTGCAAATCCCCCCAGGGGCCCCTCTCTCTCCTGGGCTCACCTGGGGGCCCCGTCCCTGCCAGCCGCTCCGGCCTCTGAGGGTGTGCAGAGTGCAGATCCCCCCAGGGGCCCCTCTCTTTCCCAGATTCACCTGGGGTCCCCGTCCCTGCCAGCCTCTCTGGCCTCTGAGTGCGTGCAGAGTGCAGGATTCACCCCCCAGGGGCCCCTCTCTCTCCCGGGCTCACCTGGGGGCCCGTCCCTGCCAGCCGCTCCGGCCTCTGAGGGTGTGCAGAGTGCAAATCCCCCCAAGGGCCCCCCTCTCTCGCTCCCGGGGTCACCTGGGGGCCCCGTCCCTGCCAGCCTCTCCGGCCTCTGAGGGCGTGCAGAGTGCAAATCCCCCCAGGGGCCCCTCTCTCTCCTGGGCTCACCTGGGGGCCCCGTCCCTGCCAGCCTCTCCGGCCTCTGAGGGTGTGCAGAGTGCAGATCCCCCCAGGGGCCCCTCTCTCTCCCGGGCTCACCTGGGGGCCCCGTCCCTGCCAGCCTCTCTGGCCTCTGAGGGCGTGCAGAGTGCGGGATCCACCCCCCGAGGGGCCCCTCTCTTTCCCAGACTCACCTTGGGTCCCTGCCCCTGCCAGCCTCTCCATCCTCTGAGGGCGTGCAGAGTGCAAATCCCCCAGGGGCCCCTCTCTCTCCCGGGCTCACCTGGGGGCCCCATCCCTGCAAGCCTCTCCGGCCTCCGAGGGCGTGCAGAGTGCAGATCCCCCCAGGGGCCCCTCTCTCTCCCGGGCTCACCTGGGGGCCCCGTCCCTGCCAGCCTCTCCGGCCTCTGAGGGCGTGCAGAGTGCAGATCCCCCCAGGGGCCCCTCTCTCTCCCGGGCTCACCTGCGGGCCCCGTCCCTGCCAGCTTCTCCGGCCTCTGAGGGTGTGCAGAGTGCAACCCCCCGAGGGGCCCCTCTCTTTCCCAAACTCATCTGGGGTCCCTGCCCCTGCCAGCCTCTCCGGCCTCTGAGGGCGTGCAGAGTGCAAATCCCCCAGGGGCCTCTCTCTCTCCCGGGCTCACCTGGGGGCCCCGTCCCTGCCAGCCTCTCCAGACTCTGAGGGCGTGCAAAGTGCAAATCCCCCCAAGGGCCCCTCTCTCTCGCTCCCGGGGTCACCTGGGGGCCCCGTCCCTGCCAGCCTCTCCGGCCTCTGAGGGTGTGCAGAGTGCAGATCCCCCCAGGGGACCCTCTCTCTCCCGGGCTCACCTGCGGGCCCCGTCCCTGCCAGCCTCTCCGGCCTCTGAGGGTGTGCAGAGTGCAACCCCCCGAGGGGCCCCTTTCTTTCCCAGACTCACCCTTGGCCCCCGTCCCTGCCAGCCTCTCTGGCCTCTGAGGGTGTGCAGAGTGCAACCCCCCGAGGGGCCCCTCTCTTTCCCAGACTCACCTGGGGCCCCCGTCCCTGCCAGCCTCTCTGGCCTCTGAGGGTGTGCAGAGTGCAACCCCCCGAGGGGCCCCTCTCTTTCCCAGACTCACCTGGGGCCCCCGTCCCTGTCAGCCTCTCTGGCCTCTGAGGGCGTGCAGAGTGCAAATCCCCCCAGGGGCCCCTCTCTCTCCCGGGCTCACCTGGGGGCCCCGTCCCTGCCAGTCTCTACGGCCTCTGAGGGCGTGCAGAGTGCAGATCCCCCCTGGGGCCCCTCTCTCTCTCTCTCTCTCCCGGTCTCACCTGGGGTCCCCGTCCCTGCCAGCCTCTCCGGCCTCTGAGGGTGTGCAGAGTGCAGATCCCCCCAGGGGCCCCTCTCTCTCTCTCCCGGGCTCACCTGGGGGCCCCGTCCCTGCCACCCTCTCCGGCCTCTGAGGGTGTGCAGAGTGCAGATCCCCCCAGGGGCCCCTCTCTTTCCCAGACTGACCTGGGGGCCCCGTCCCTGCCAGCCTCTCCGGCCTCTGAGGGTGTGCAGAGTGCAGATCCCCCCAGAGGCCCCTCTCTCTGCCGGGCTCACCTGGGGGCCCCGTCCCTGCCAGCCTCTCCGGCCTCTGAGGGTGTGCAGAGTGCAGATCCCCCCAGGGGCCCCTCTCTCTCTCTCCCGGGCTCACCTGGGGGCCCCGTCCCTGCCACCCTCTCCGGCCTCTGAGGGTGTGCAGAGTGCAGATCCCCCCAGGGGCCCCTCTCTTTCCCAGACTGACCTGGGGGCCCCGTCCCTGCCAGCCTCTCCGGCCTCTGAGGGTGTGCAGAGTGCAGATCCCCCCAGAGGCCCCTCTCTCTGCCGGGCTCACCTGGGGGCCCCGTCCCTGCCAGCCTCTCCGGCCTCTGAGGGCGTGCAGAGTGCAAATCCCCCAGGGGCCCCTCTCTCTCCCGGGCTCACCTGGGGGCCCCGTCCCTGCCAGCCTCTCCGGCCTCTGAGGGCATGCAGAGTGCAGATCCCCCCAGAGGCCCCTCTCTCTCCTGGGCTCACCTGGGGGCCCCGTCCCTGCCAGCCTCTCCGGCCTCTGAGGGTGTGCAGAGTGCAGATCCCCCCAGGGGACCCTCTCTCTCCCGGGCTCACCTGCGGGCCCTGTCCCTGCCAGCCTCTCTGGCCTCTGAGGGTGTGCAGAGTGCAGATCCCCCCAGGGGACCCTCTCTCTCCCGGGCTCACCTGCGGGCCCCGTCCCTGCCAGCCTCTCCGGCCTCTGAGGGTGTGCAGAGTGCAACCCCCCGAGGGGCCCCTCTCTTTCCCAGACTCACCTGGGGCCCCCGTCCCTGCCAGCCTCTCTGGCCTCTGAGGGTGTGCAGAGTGCAGATCCCCCCAGGGGCCCCTCTCTCTCTCTCCCGGGCTCACCTGGGGTCCCCGTCCCTGCCAGCCTCTCCGGCCTCTGAGGGTGTGCAGAGTGCAGATCCCCCCAGGGGCCCCTCTCTCTCTCTCCCGGGCTCACCTGGGGGCCCCGTCCCTGCCACCCTCTCCGGCCTCTGAGGGTGTGCAGAGTGCAGATCCCCCCAGGGGCCCCTCTCTTTCCCAGACTGACCTGGGGGCCCCGTCCCTGCCAGCCTCTCCGGCCTCTGAGGGTGTGCAGAGTGCAGATCCCCCCAGAGGCCCCTCTCTCTCCCGGGCTCACCTGGGGGCCCCGTCCCTGCCAGCCTCTCTGGCCTCTGAGGGCGTGCAGAGTGCAAATCCCCCAGGGGCCCCTCTCTCGCCCGGGCTCACCTGGGGGCCCCGTCCCTGCCAGCCTCTCCGGCCTCTGAGGGCATGCAGAGTGCAGATCCCCCCAGAGGCCCCTCTCTCTCCTGGGCTCAACTGGGGGCCCCGTCCCTGACAGCCTCTTCGGCCTCTGAGGGCGTGCAGAGTGCAGATCCACCCAGGGGCCCCTCTCTCTCCCGGGCTCACCTGGGGCCCCCGTCCCTGCCAGCCTCTCCGGCCTCTGAGGGCGTGCAGAGTGCAGATCCCCCCAGAGGCCCCTCTCTCTCCTGGGCTCACCTGGGGCCCCGTCCCTGCCAGCCTCTCCGGCCTCTGAGGGCGTGCAGAGTGCAGATCCCCCCAGGAGCCCCTCTCTCTCCCGGGCTCACCTGGGGGCCCCGTCCCTGCCAGCCTCTCCGGCCTCTGAGGGCGTGCAGAGTGCAGATCCCCCCAGAGGCCCCTCTCTCTCCTGGGCTCACCTGGGGCCCCGTCCCTGCCAGCCTCTCCGGCCTCTGAGGGCGTGCAGAGTGCAGATCCCCCCAGAGGCCCCTCTCTCTCCTGGGCTCACCTGGGGCCCCGTCCCTGCCAGCCTCTCCGGCCTCTGAGGGCGTGCAGAGTGCAGATCCCCCCAGGGGCCCCTCTCTCTCTCTCCCGGGCTCACCTGGGGGCCCCGTCCCTGCCAGCCTCTCCGGCCTCTGAGGACGTGCAGAGTGCAGGATCCACCCCCCAGGGGCCCCTCTCTCTCTCTCCCGGGCTCACCTGGGGGCCCCGTCCCTGCCAGCCTCTCCGGCCTCTGAGGGCGTGCAGAGTGCAGATCCCCCCAGGGGCCCCTCTCTCTCTCTCCCGGGCTCACCTGGGGGCCCCGTCCCTGCCTGCCTCTCCGGCCTCTGAGGGCGTGCAGAGTGCAGATCCCCCAGGGGCCCCTCTCTCTCTCTCCCGGGCTCACCTGGGGCCCCGTCCCTGCCAGCCTCTCCGGCCTCTGAGGGTGTGCAGAGTGCAGGATCCACCCCCCAGAGGCCCCTCTCTCTCCCGGGCTCACCTGGGGGCCCCGTCCCTGCCAGCCTCTCCGGCCCTTGGGTGACTCTGGCCAGCTGGACGGGCTGCAGGCGCTGGTGTCCCTGGCGGACGAGGAGGGTCATGTGGCCCTCGGAGGGGAAGGGGCCACCTTCAAAAGGCCCTGCAACTCCCGCCAGCCTCCGCCGGCAGACTTCCCAGCATGCACTGCCAGCTCCATTAGGCCAATGGTTGAATCCCAGCATGAAGAAATTTGAAATTTACTCGTTTTTCCAGTGTATAACCAAATAATTCAATCTCAAGGAGTCTTATGTTTGGCTTCGCTTATTAGCTTCATGGATAAATTAACCTCTATTAGGTTTGATTTCATTTCTCTCTCGTCCTTCTTCCCAGCATGCTTTGCTGCCCCTTCTTCTCACAAACAAAGATCCAGCTTCCTATAATTGAAATTTACCCATTTTCCAATGTATAACTGAATAAATACATCTGAAAGTGTCTTTCGTTAGGTTTCACTTAATAGCTTTATTGATAAATTACCCTTTATTAGGTTTCATTTCCCTCACGTCCTTCTTCCCAGCATGCTTTGCTACCCCTTCTTCTCACAAACATGGATCCAGCTTCCTATACTTGAAATTTACCCATTTTCCAACGTATAACTGAATAAATAAATCCCAAGGTGTCTTTTGTTAGGTTTCACTTATTAGCTTTATTGGTAAATTATCCTTTGTTAGGTTTGATTTCATTTCCCTCATGTCCTTCTTCCCAGCATGCTTTGCTGCCCCTTCTTCTCCAAACAAGGATCCTGTTTCCTATCATTTTCTTTTTCTCTAGGCGTATTTGGATTCTTCCATTTAAACTTGATGGAGGGGCAGAGCGATGGAAAAAGAGAGGCGGCTTTTCCTCCCAGCCTTTCCCTCGCCCTTCCCAGGCTGCCCTGCGCAACCTTCCTCCTGGCCTGCTCATCAACTCAGAAGAACCAATTCTTCGACTACTCAACCCACCTAACCCAGGAAGCCTCCCAGAGACCTCGTCCTTTTCCTCATTCCCTTGGAGGCACCTAGAAGGGCTTCCCCCTTTTCCCGACGTCCCGCGGCTCCGGCGCCCTGGACAACAGAGGCCAAAATGGCCTGGGCCACCCGCCAGGTGTTTGACCTGCAATTTAGAGCTCCCCAAATGCTTGAAATGCATGTTGTGGCTGTGATTTGGAGAGTGCTTTGAATATTCTGTTGGGAGCCGCCCAGAGTGGCCAGGGAAAGCAATATTATTATTATTATTATTGTTATTGTTATTGTTGTTGTTGTTATTATTATTATTATTATTATTATTATTATTATCATCATCATCTCATCGCCTTGATTGCAATGAAACCTAAAGCAGACCCATTGAAATGCAATTATTAACTTGGTTTCGGGTTTACACCAACCATTCTTCTTTTCGCAGTTGAGATGTTATTTCTGACCATTCACTTTGTTCTGATTGGTACCTGATTGATAAACTCATTCTTTAACGTCATCTGAATCTCTTGCTATTGGTTTATAGATACAAATTCTGTTCTTAACCTGAAATTGTTCTTAACCTGAGGTACCATTTTAGCTAATGGGGCCTCCTGCTGCCGCCTCGCCGCTGCCACGTGATTTCTGTTCTCATCCTGAAGCAAAGTTCTTAACCCGAGGTACTATTTCTGGGTTAGGGGAGTCAGTAACCTGAAGCGTCTGTAACCCGAGGTACCACTGTATGTATATAAAGTCAGAACATTATTGTAAAGTTACAAGAAAGGAGATTCCAAACCAACATCAGGAAAAACTTTCCGATAACAATGACTCGCGAATCCAGCATAGAAGATGCAGAGAGAAGCCCCGAACAAGGGGGGCTCCTCCTTTGAACAAGTTTCTCCAGGTTACCCCCCACACCTTGTGGGAAGCATCACACACATGTCGTGAACATGTCATAGAACAGGTGTGGTACTGGGGTGAAAACGGATGCCGTGTCCATCCCAAATGTAAGGCATCTCTGACCCTCCAGACCTTTCTCTTTCCAATACACGGAGACCGGGAGGACATGGTTTCCGGGATGGGTTGGTGTCCGGCTGGAGGGCTTGACCCTTATGCCATAGGGCAGGTGGGGACGTGAGCATAAGCTTCAGAGATGAGGGCAATGCCAGGCTCAGCCCCAAGCCCCTCCTCGGATGGCCACCTTCCCCCTGAAGAAGCAGCCTTGGCAGGATGCCAACCCGTCCCGGGAAGGATTTCTGCTGATTTCTTTCTCCAGATTCCTCCTCAATGGAGGGTCGCTCCAATGCAGCCCGTGGGTGTCCATGGCTTCTTCGCCCTTCCCTGCTTGGGCAGCTGCAGTACCAGCGCAGTCGTCGCTAGAGGGCGATGTTTCGCAACCTCTCCTGATCCCGCGCTTCGGATTGGCAAAGGAAAGAGGGCTCTGTCAGGAAGGGCGCTTGGGGATTGGTCAAGCACTTGATGAATGGGGGAAAGGAGGAAACGAAGGGGATCGCTGTACGCTGCGCTGCACGGGGTTGAGCTACAGACGTGCAGGTCTGCAACACGTGCAAAGAGTCGGCGAAAGAATCCGAGACCAGGGAGAAGAGTCGGGGGAAGAAGATTGGAAGAAATTTAAAGACTACTTACATAAATACTGCCAAATTAATGAATGTTAGAATGATGTCGGAATGAAGTTAAGTGCTTTTAGCAGTAATGTTATAAAGGAATATGTAAAAATGGATTGTTACTAGGTGAGAATACAAAGCTATAATACATTAAGGTAAAGGATGAAGATAAAAATAAGGAAGGAAAGGATTTGCTGGATTAACTAACTGAATTGGAATACAAAAAAGGGAGGTGTGAGGAGGTCAAGGAAACAAGCAAATGAAAGACAAGACATGAAAAGATTGATTTGTTTTTAATTGTTTGTACTTTGTATTTTTTCTCTTTTTTCTCTTTTTTCCTTATTTTGTAACCTTTTTGAAACTCCAATAAATATCTTTAAAAAACAACAACAAAGAGTCGGCGAACAAAACACAGGATCAAAATTCAGGGCGCCACCGGCGAAGTCAGTCCTCTGTTCTTTTCTCCGGTTACAACCTCCCTGATTTCAGAATGGGGGGAGAGTCACATTTATAAGCCCCCCCCCATGGATCAGCAAGGGCATCAGCCCCAATTTCAACCCAGAGGGGAGGGGAGGCCAGGAAGCAAGCCGCCCCCTCCCCTCAGCTGGAAGGGGCTGTTAAAATGGGGAGGGGTCAGAGCCACAGACTTTAAGTCCCCTAAGCTATTGGTCTGAAGCTCAACATCCAAAAAACGAAGATCCTGGCCACTGGTCCCCTCACCTCCTGGCAAATAGAAGGGGAAGAAATGGAGGCAGGGAGAGATTTCACTTGCTTGGGCTCCATGATCACTGCAGATGGTGACAGCAGCCACGAAATTTAGAGACGCCTGCTTCTTGGGAGAAAAGCAATGACAAACCTGGACAGCATCTTTAAAAGCAGAGACATCACCTTGCCAACAAGGGTCCATATAGTTAAAGCCGTGGTTTTCCCAGGAGTGATGGATGGAAGTGAGAGCTGGACCATCCAGAAGAATGGATGCTTTTGAATTCTGGTGCTGGAGGGGTTCTGTTTGTCTTTAAAAGGGGGGTCCAACTCTGTTACTCCCCCCCCCCATTTCCCCCATGCGCCTCCCGCTGCCGACCACGCTGAGGACTCAGCCCCCCCCTTCAGCTGCCTCCTTCCTCCAGCTGCTTCTGGCGCCCTCGCTCCGCCTCCCTCCGCCAGGCCACGCCCCTTACAGGCCCCCCGTCTTGGCCAATCAGCGCGGGGCAAGGGCGAAGGGCGGGGCGGGCGAGGCAAGCGGGAAGGGAGGGGAGGGGAGGCTCCTGTGCTCGCGAGAGTGGCAGGCCGCCTACGCCAATCCGGGCGAGCCATTGTGAAAGGAGGCGGGGAGAGTGGAGCTGGGGAAGGCAAGAGGTGGGCGGGGCTTAGTGGGGAGTGGTCACGCCCACTGGGAGGGTCCAGGCAAAGCTGGGAGGAGCCTCTGGCCGGACTTATTTCATTATTATTACTAATATTAATGAGTAATGAAGTATGAATTTGGGGGGAGAGGAATACATTACATTAGTGTGCGATCACTGCATTCCTAGGATATTTCATTTCAATCAATCAGATCTTTATTACCTTAGTAGACCAGCATCAGTAGGGTGAGGTACAATCATTTACAGTCTGTAAAACGTTTTGGACAGCTAAAAAGTATTAAACACAAAGTATATATAAAAGTCTAAAAGAAGCTAACAGAATCTAAAAGAAGGGTTTAGGAGCATTAAATGGATGTGGAAGAACATAAAATGTTAGTATATAAAGACTATGGCTATCAATTTACAATGTACTCTGATATGAGTGTTCATTAAATCTAGAATAATAATAATAATAATAATAATAATAATAATAATAATAATAATAATAATAGGTGTTGCAATGGAGGAGTGCAGGGAAAAGAAAACTCCTGGCACTCATTCTTTTTTGCTACAGAATTAAAAGATTTCTCTCCTTTTCTCCTTCTTTTTCTCTTGGGTGGTGTGTTCAGCGGTCACCCTCAGGGGAAACAGGGTCCCCCCCCCTTGGAGGAAATGGACTGATCGGAACCTGGCTGTGACATCGGCTCAGAATCCCAACCTCACTTGGCAGTTGAAGCCAACCCCTGCCTTGATCAGCAGCCTTTGGGTGCCTTATCTGCAACTGCAAAGTGAGACGATTGACGCCTGGGAAAATGGTGAGGGGACCAGCAGGAAACTGCTAAGGGAGTTTGGAGTCCTTTTATTCTGTTGCAGCTGCAGAGAAAGGAGGGTGGGGGATTGGGGGCCGCCCCAGGTGTCATCACTGAGGGGGGTGGCAAAAGGACAAAAAGCCGAGTTTAAAATAAAAATAAAAATTGGGCTCACCAAAACTTTTAGTTGAGTCAAAAAACGTGGCTGGCACTGGGTGCCACACCGTGGGGGCTGGCACTTACCGGGGGGGGGGGCTGTAGAGTGCCTGATCCTAGCGTCTCTCCTGGGAGTGACATGGTGGCTTGGGCCCCTGCAGACTGGGCGCTGCCTGAAACAGCAGCGTGGGGCTTGCGTCTGCCCTCTGCCTCTCCCTCAGCCGCCCTACAGCTGAGGGGGAGGCAGCAGATAGGCTCCAGGTAGCGCCCCCCACCTGCAGGACCCCCGCGTTGAACTGGGCACCCGAGCGGCTGGCTATGCCGCTGTTCTGTTGTTTCAATTATGGGTGCCTTGAGAGTTAATGTGCTGTGCTTGCTGCCCCACTCGTCCTGATGGACCAGTCCCCCATGGCACCAGGGCTGTAGCTCTTCCCTGGCTAGCTACTCAATGTGGGCAGGAGAATTTGCCTTCTGGGTTCCTGTCTCATTTTGGGCTGCTCTCGGACTTCCGGGTTGGCGCCTCTGGCAATGGCTGAATTCCTCTGATCGGGAGGCATTTGCCTCGTGGAAATCTGGGTCTGGCCGCCATGGCGAAGGCGGAGACCCACTAAAAATCACAGGCGGGTGAAGCCTGTGAACCTGGGATTCGGCTGGCACCTTTTGCGCCTCCCCCACTCGTGGGGAAACCCGGTTTCGGGGTTCCGGAGCAACGTGGGGTGAGTGTCACGGTGCTTCGAATTGACTGCTTCTTCCACGGAGCAAAGCCGCATAGCTGTTGCCGGAGAGCGCTGACGTTTTCCTGTGGACAATTTGATGTTAAAGCAACTACCCGTGAGTAGAGCGGAGAATTGGATTTTTAAACGTCTTAATTTGACACCGAAACAGGGAGGTTCAAAACAGGAAGTCCGCCTTCCCCTTTTGTAAATAGATCACAGCAAAGAGACTGTAAGCTAAAGTCTTGGAAAGCCTATTGTACAGGACTAAATTTCCATCGGTAGAAAACATCAAACCCCCCTTGGAAGCAGGAGAAGAGGGGGGAAGTTTTGGATTGTGTGTGCCTGCAGGAGAGAGTGACGAAAGTCAAAATACCACCGCTCTGAACCTGGAAACGGGCTGCTAGTAAGACTGACGTTTTTGGATTGGTCGTTGACAGTGAATAGAACATTCGCTGACAGCTAGCTAAATAAGAGAGATACATTGTTTCTATTCTCTCCGTCTGCTCTTAAAAAGGAGTAAAAGTAACTGAAAATTGAAACTAACTTTATTGTTTGAACTGTGCTTAAAAGGATTGATACAAATAAAAACTGTTTCCCTCTAGAGGAAGCCTTTGAAACTATGACAAGAGCTGAGCTGGGGGAATTTCCAGCTGCAAGATAAGGCTGTGAGACTTTGGGAATGACCTTGAATCGGTTAAGAATGTCGACAGAAGAGGCCTTAGTGGCTGTATTATGTAAGATAAAGGATTCATTGGAACAGCTTCACAAGAAGGTGGATTTTTGGGGACAAAAGGTGAATACCAATACAGAAACTATCCAGAAATTGACACAGGAATCTACTTTGACTTGGCAAACTGCGGAGAAGGCTAGGGAGAAAGCTGTTGCCGTTGAACCTAAAGTAACACAATTGGAGAGAGAAAGAGTCCCAGCCTCATACATGCAATTTGATGATCATAAGTTGATGCCTGTTATGATTGAATCTAAAGGAAAACAGACTTTGAGGATCAGAGCCCTGCCTGAACTGGAGAGGGAAGTTTTGATGGACTTTCTTACACAGGAATCTGCTGATTTTTGGGACCTGGAATTGGGCCAAGAAGAGACTAAAATTGTGAGGGTTTTCAGACTTTACCAGAAGAACTTAGAAGAACAACAGTCAAGAGTGGAAATTTTGAAAGACGTCCTGAAATACCTTTTGGATCTTAGGTTTAACTATGGAGATTTGGTTACCCTGTCGAGATGGAATAAAATTATCTTTAGGTGGGAGTTTCCCCAAGACCTACTCTTCAGCCTCAAAGGAAGGAAAACAAAAATAAGATCAGTAGAAGACAAAGTAAAGTTCTTGTATAAGTACGAAGAAGACCCGCAGAAGGGACTTGGAAAAGAGTTAAGAGCATCGGACAGAAGATCACCAGGTTGGTGGACTATATGGAATTGGCGGAATGAACTGGCAGAATCCGAGACCAGGGAGAAGAGACGGTGGAAGAAGATTGGAAAAAGTTTAAAGACTATTTATAGAAATAATGTAAAATTAATGAGTGTTTGAAAAATGTTGGAATGAAGTTATACGGCTTTAGTAGAAATGTTATAAGGAATTAAGTATAGATAGATTATTAGAGTATTAAAGGGAAAATAAGGTTAAAATATGTTAAGACAATTATATGACAGAAATAGAGGAAGATGGAAAGGATTTGCTGAAATAATTAACAGAAGTGGAATACAAAAAGGGAGGTGTGAGGAGGTCGATGAAACAAGGGAATGAAAGTTAAGATATTGGTATGGTAAGAAGTGTGTTTTAAAATGTTTTTGTTTGGTTATGTTTAGTTTATTGTGTTAGTGTTGTGTTGTGTATTGTTTATATATTGTATTGTATTGGGTTTTTTTTCTTCTCTTCTTTTTCTTCTTCTTTGTAATGTTTAAAAGCAATAAACATTTTGGGCTGCTCTCTTTCTCCTTTCTGCCTGCCACCACCACTGGGTCTCTGCCAGCAGTCAGCCATCGAGGAGGACATTTTCCATGAAAAGGACAATGAAGGAAAAGGCGAGGAGGAGTCCGCAAGACGGCTGGATCTCCTCACTCCTGACTGGGTAGGTGGCCGTGGCCTAAGCGGTGATAGGCAGAAGGGGAGGGGGGCATATCAACCGAAGGATGAAACTGTTGTTTCAGTTAGGGGTGCCTTGAGTTTTAATGTTTGGTTTGGTTTTTTAATTGCTCGTTTTTTGCATCTTTCCTTGCAGGTTCCAAGTATGTCACCCTTTTCCAGTGTTTCCTCCCTGTCCTCCCTGGATTCCCTTTGGGACTCCCTCAATGAGGTACGTAGCAGACAGAGCAGGAGGGAAGCCATGCTGAGCTGGGCAACCCTGAGGCTGGGGAGGAGGAGGAGGAGGAAGCCGGCCAGCCGGCCGGTCAGGCCACCTTCTGGACTGGTCAGGAGCTAGGGGGCAGGCAGGCAGGCAGGGGGCTGCTAAGGGTATGCTTGCTGCCCCACTTGTCCTGATGGACCAGCCCCCCCATGGCGCCAGGGCTGTAGGGCTTCCCTGGCTAGCGACTTAGTGTGGGTTCCTGTCTCATTTTGGGCTGCTCTCTTTCTCCTTTCTCCCTGCCACCACCACTGGGTCTCTGCCAGCAGTCAGCCATCGAGGAGGACATTTCCCATGAAAAGGAGGATGAAGGAAAAGGCGAGGAGGAGACCGCAAGACGGCTGGATCTCCTCAGTCCCGACTGGGTAAGTGGCCGTGGCCTAAGTGGCCGCAGGATGAAACTGTTGTTTCAGTTAGGGGTGCTTTGAGTTTTAATGTTTGGTTTGGTTTTTTAATTGCTCGTTTTTTGCATCTTTCCTTGCAGGTTCCAAGTATGTCACCATTTTCCAGTGTTTCCTCCCTGTCCTCCCTGGATTCCCTTTGGGACTCCCTCAATGAGGTACGTAGCAGACAGAGCAGGAGGGAAGCCCTGCTGAGCTGGGCAACCCTGAGGCCGGGGAGGAGGAGGAGGAGGAAGCCGGCCGGCCGGTCAGGCCACCTTCTGGACTGGTCAGGAGCAAGGGGGCAGGCAGGCAGGCAGGGGGCTGCTAAGGGTATGCTTGCTGCCCCACTCGTCCTGATGGACCAGCCCCCCCCCCCATGGCGCCAGGGCTGTAGGGCTTCCCTGGCTAGTGACTCAATGTGGGTTCCTCTCTCATTTTGGGCTGCTCTCTTTCTCCCCTCTCCCCACCACCACCTCTGGGGTCCTGTCTCTACCAGCAGTCAGCCTCTGAAGTGGCTATCAAGGAGGAAGAGCCACAAGAAGAATCAGGGAGCCCCCCAGAGGAGGACGGGGAGGACAAAGAGGACAGGGAGGACCTTGATTTGGCGTGCCCCCCACCTGGAGAACACCTGGAGGCAAGCGTAATTGAGGTCAGACGAAACATTCATTCATGACATATGAAAAGCTTCCCTGAACAGGGCTGTCTTCAGATGTCTTCTAAAAGTCAGATAGTTGTTTATTTCTTTGACATCTGGCGGGAGGGCATTCCACTGGGCGGGTGCCACTACCGAGAAGGCCCTCTGCCTGGTTCCCTGTAACTTGGCTTATCGCAGTGGGGAACCGCCAGAAGGCCCTCAGCGCTGGATCTCAGTGTCCGGGCAGAACGATGGGGGTGGAGATAATTCTCCTGGGTTGCTTTTCGTTTGGTATTTGTTTTGTAAGATAACTCTTTTGAATGCGTTTCCAGGTGGCTCCTGCCAAATGAAGTTAGTAATTGCAAAGTGGGTTTGGCGATAATAAAACCATGTTGGCACTTTGTAAAGCCGGTTCTCTCTGGGGTTTTCCTGCCTCCTATACCTTCCCCCCATCCGCTTGTTCTTGGTTTTGTGTCTCGTTCAGATCTCTCCAAGGCCGGCCACATGAGAACTTGGGAGAGGAGTGTTCCCTCCTGACTACAACCCTTTCGTATAACGCCTCGCCCCCAAACAGAAAAGGAGGGATTCTGACAGCCTGCCACCACACAGGCCCTTCTTCGTGTGGCACCTTCACAAACGGTCTGGAGGGCAGCAACACAAGAAGGGGCCTTTTCTGTGGTGGCTCCCACTTGGGGAATGCTCTCTCCAGGGAGGCTCCTCTGGCACCTTCATTATGTATCTTTAGGTACCAAGCAAAGACGTTTCTCTAGAACAGAGCTTTCCAAACTGTGTGTCGCAGAACCTTTGTGCTCCTCCCAGGGCTGGAAAAGGGCTAGTTGAACTGAATCCCTATGTTGCGAAATGAGGCATGTCTCCAAAGTGTGTCACCAACATGGAAAGTTCTGCTCTAGAACCAGCCTTTGGCTAATTGAACAATGCATGGCCTTTTCAACATGCTTGTGGATTGGGAGGTTGGCTTATGACTTCGTTTTTGTTTTTAATACATATGTTGTGTTTTTATTTTGTATTTTTATCCTGTAAGCCGCCCTGAGAGCTTCAGGGTTTAATTAATCAACCAATTGATTGATTGATTTATTAAAGATTGTGGCATTTTCCCAGAATCTGGAGGTGAATTGTTTACTTTTCTCACAGGACTGCGAGGAAGAGAGGCCCCTGAAGACCCCCAGTTGCCTGGCTTCCATCATCTCCCGGATTCGCAAGATCTTCAGAAGAGCGCCGCCGCCAGCACCACCAGTGCCACCGGGGCAACCCAGTACAAGAGCCAGCAGCGGGGCGCAGGCAGAACGGAGGCCACTCTGCACGCGGCTCAGGCGCTGGATGCGGCAGCATCGCAGCTGTGTCCACCCCGAACCAAGGTGAGGAGGAGTTGGGAGACTTGCACCGATCCGCCCAGGGGGATTTTGTCAGCCCCCCCCCCAAGGGATGACACTCGGGGCAATACCCCACCCGCACCCCACCTTCCCTCGCCAGTGGTGGCTGGGGAAGTAGCACCTGGAGGCGCACGAGTCCCTAAGGGACATTTCCTTTTTCTTGTCCTTGCACAGGTCTTAATCCTTGTGGGCTGAACTGGAGAGGAAAGATCAGAAAGATCAGAACGCGGAGGAAAGCGGGGCGAGAAACCCAAACTCTCGTGGCCCTACGCCCGGGGGGATTTTGTCAGCCCTCCCCCCAAGGGATGACACTCGGGGCAATACCCCCCCCCCCCGCACCCCACCTTCCTCCGCCAGTGGTGGCTGGGGAAGTAGCACCTGGAGGCGCGCGAGTCCCTAAGGGACATTTCCTTTTTGTTGTCCTTGCACAGGTCTTAATCTTACGCCGGCGTCCCACACGGCCAGCCCCAGTCCTAGAGCCTGTCACCTTTTGAGATTATGGAGCGGAACAGAGAAGACAGCGGGCAAAGGGTGGACGGCGAAGGAGAAGTGCGAGAGAACGACAGCGTCCGCGAGAAGTGCGAGAGAACGACAACGCCACGCTGCCCACGCCCAAAGGAGGAGGAAGGAAAGGAGGAAAGCAAGCGAGCAAGAAGGGACAGCTAAAGAAAGAACTGAGAAAAGAGACAGCGAGACCTTCTGGGGGGTCAAAGAAACTACAATGAGAAGGAAACTGAGTTTCCTTCCCCCCCCCCCAGCTTGCTGATGGTACTGCAATGTTCTATTTACTTTTTATGTATAATTCTGTATTATATTGTTGAACTGTTTTCTTAGGTGATAAGCCTATAAAGGAGGGATTTAAGGGAGGGGGGAAGGTATTAAGGGAAGACTTTGAAAAGAAAGGCAGAAAATAAAAAGGGGTGGGAAGAAATAAGTGAGAGGGAACGTGTAAAGGGAAGATACAAAGCATTATATAATTTTTGATTATTGTTTAAAATAAAGAAATAAGTTGGGTTTTAAGCGATTCCAGTCTTTTAATAATTTCTTTTTGTTCCACCACTGGTAA
This sequence comes from Podarcis erhardii, assembly GCF_964252035.2. NCBI lineage: Eukaryota > Metazoa > Chordata > Lepidosauria > Squamata > Lacertidae > Podarcis > Podarcis erhardii. The sequence goes on along the minus strand of NC_138512.1, from coordinate 3,546,076 downwards.
ATCTGCAAAGGAGGCAATGAGGAACAATCCAGTAGATTACTCCCTTCTTTAAAGTGACATGGTTCGACCCTTATTTGCTTTGATCTCGGAAAGGGAGCGGGGACCATCTCCTCGGGATCTCTAAGACGTTTCCCATATCCCATGGTTCAGATATCGAGAAGAGGGGGGATAGTATTTCAACGTCAACTCAGGTGATAAATATTTCCTTCTAGCCAGCCAGCACTTGCAATGGGGGCATATTTCGCTGCCTGTTCATATGAAAGTCGGCGTCTTCACCCTCACCCTCACAGGCCGGCAATTTAGGTCTATTTAGATCTACAAGGAGACTACCAGTAAGCAACACAGACCATTCCTTTGAAGTCCTACTCCCACCAGGACTAAGACTAATATAAGATTCTTCTTCCAAGCTTCTCGCAGGGCCCACCGCAGTTCGGTCTCAGATGAAAGGGAAACTCTCAGATGAAAGGGAAACTCACAAAGGCCTCACCTTGAACAGGGGAGTTTCTCGTCATGCAGCTTCGAGCTTGGTCTGGATTCCGAACTCGGCTGCAGTAGAAGTTCACAGCAGGTTTCCTTCAGCTGTTAATCTTCCTTATCACTTAAAACAATTAGAGTAGAGAGCGGCGACACACGAACGGGAGTTCCCATAGGGCTTTCCGAGCGCAGTTTTTCTTAATATGTCTTTGGCTTAACTCAGCCTGCCTGTCACTGAAGTGTTTCCCAGCCGCTGCAGAGATCCTTTTTTTGTAAAAATAATAAAAATGCTGATGAAGGTAATAAAAAAGCTGATAAAACTAGTAAAAACTAATATAAACTAATAAAAACCGCACAACTAACACGGAGCTCAAATCAATGCTTCTTCTAACGACGCCATCTTGGGAGACTCGTATTAAATTTATCTTAATTAGTGGTTGAGAGATTATCAGAATCCTGAAATTTGGGAAATCACATTTCAGACTCCATTGCCATTTTCTTTGAAGATTTATTAAGCAGGGAAGCAGGTAAACGGAGAAGAGGAAACAGAGTTCTGTGGTGCAAACCTCAGTTGTCCTGAACAAATTACGAAGAAAAAGATATTCTGGTCACCCCAATGGTCAGTGGGGGGTAGAAACTGTTACGATATGGATGCAATGCAGCTGCAAAGTGCTAGCTTGAAAAGTAAACATGATGGGAATGTTGGGACTGTCCGTGGGAAACAGAGGGACAGTCAACTCACAGTGTTTCTTCTGTCTTGGCAAAGACCATCACGGTGGTGCTGGCCTTCCTGGCCACAAAGCCCGGGAACAGAGTGAGGAGATGGCTGGGCCAGAGTCTGGCCAACTCCATTGTCATCTCCTGTTCTGGGGGGCAAGTTCTCATCTGCACCATCTGGCTGGGCTCTTCTCCCCCATTCCCAGAGCCCGACATGCGCTCCCAGGTGGAAGAGATCATCCTGCAATGCAACGAAGGGTCTGTGGCCATGTTCTACGTTGCCCTCGGCTACCTGGGCTTCTTGGCTGCCACCTGCTTCACGGTGGCTTTCTTAGCCAGGAAGCTGCCTGGCTCCTTCAACGAAGCCAAGCTGATCACCTTCAGCATGCTGGTCTTCTGCAGTGTTTGGGTGTCTTTTGTGCCCACCTACCTGAGCACCAAGGGCAAGTACATGGTGGCCGTGCAGATCTTCTCTATGTTGGCCTCCAGCGCTGGGCTTCTGGGCTGCATCTTCCTTCCCAAGTGCTACATTATTGTGCTGAGGCCTGATCTGAACACAAAGGAGCACCTGACAACCAGAAATTAAGGGGACATCTGATTCTTAAAATAGTCCATGTTCATGATGTCCAGAAGTGCATAAAGGAAACACAGCTACTCACCCATGCTGTTTATTCTCCATCTCTGAAAGAGATTGTGTTCCTTCTTAGCCTGGATTTTAGGAAGTAGCAACTGAGCTTAGCCAAGCCGTGACTGGGATCCAGTGAATTTTATTGCACTGGCCAGGGTTAGGGATCGGGTTAGGGGCGGGCGAGGCAGGCGAGGCAGGCGCCAATCTGGGTGAGTCATTGTGAAAGGAGGCGGGGAGGGCGTTCCACAGGGCAGGCGCCAGCACCGAGAAGCCCCTCTGCCTGCTTCCCAGTTTGTGGCACAGGTCATCATCCGATGAATTTAGAGCCTCATTTATTTCTGTGTTTATATTTAAAGAAATGATGCATTTTAAAAGTATTGCACATTGATGGTAATATTAAGAATGCACTTAAAATTACTACGCACAACAATGAATAAATGATTGCAATGCACACACAGTTAAGCAGCATAAATATTTGTTAACGAAGTCTATTCTTGTTGTGATTATTATTACTTTTATTGCTACTAATACCAGTGGCTTACAAGACTGAGCTCTGTTCTGCCTTGGTCAGTCCCCACCTGGAATACTGTGTCCAATTCCGGGCCCCACAATTTAAGAAGGATGCTGACCAATGGGAAGAAACCCCTCACCCCCCAGAGAGATGCCGGCTCAAAGAGCCACCTGAGCTTAGACTACAAAGCCTCTGAGGGCGTGCAGAGTGCAGATCCCCCCAGGGGCCCCTCTCTCTCTCTCCCGGGCTCACCTGGGGGCCCCGTCCCTGCCAGCCTCTCTGGCCTCTGAGGGTGTGCAGAGTGCAGATCCCCCCAGGGGCCCCTCTCTCTCTCTCCCGGGCTCACCTGAGGGCCCCGTCCCTGCCAAACTCTCCGGCCTCTGAGGGCGTGCAGAGTGCAGATCCCCCCAGGGGCCCCTCTCTCTCACGGGCTCACCTGGGGGCCCCGTCCCTACCAGCCTCTCCGGCCTCTGAGGGCGTGCAGAGTGCAGGATCCACCCCCCAGGGGCCCCTCTCTCTCCCGGGCTCACCTGAGGGCCCCGTCCCTGCCAGCCTCTCTGGCCTCTGAGGGTGTGCAGAGTGCAGATCCCCCCAGGGGCCCCTCTCTCTCTCTCCCGGGCTCACCTGAGGGCCCCGTCCCTGCCAAACTCTCCGGCCTCTGAGGGCGTGCAGAGTGCAGATCCCCCCAGGGGCCCCTCTATCTCACGGGCTCACCTGGGGGCCCCGTCCCTACCAGCCTCTCCGGCCTCTGAGGGCGTGCAGAGTGCAGGATCCACCCGCCAGGGGCCCCTCTCTCTCCAGGGCTCACCTGAGTGCCCCGTCCCTGCCAGCCTCTCCGGCCTCTGAGGGCGTGCAGAGTGCAGATCCCCCCAGGGGCCCCTATCTCTCTCTCCTGGGCTCACCTGGGGGCCCCGTCCCTGCCAGCCTCTCTGGCCTCTGAGGGTGTGCAGAGTGCAGGATCCACCCCCAGGGGCCCCTCTCTCTCCCGGGCTCACCTGGGGGCCCCGTCCCTGCCAGCCTCTCTGGCCTCTGAGGGCGTGCAGATGTGCAGGATCCACCCCCCAGGGGCCCCTCTCTCTCCTGAGCTCACCTGGGGGCCCCGTCCCTGCCAGCATCTCTGGCCTCTGAAGGCGTGCAGAGTGCAGGATCCACCCCCCAGGGGCCCCTCTCTCTCCCGGGCTCACCTGAGGGCCCCGTCCCTGCCAGCCTCTCTGGCCTCTGAGGGTGTGCAGAGTGCAGATCCCCCCAGGGGCCCCTCTCTCTCTCTCCCGGGCTCACCTGAGGGCCCCGTCCCTGCCAAACTCTCCGGCCTCTGAGGGTGTGCAGAGTGCAGATCCCCCCAGGGCCCCCTCTCTCCCGGGCTCACCTGGGGCCCCCGTCCCTGCCAGCCTCTCTGGCCTCTGAGGGCGTGCAGAGTGTAATTCCCCCCGGGGCCCCTCTCTCTCTCTCCCGGGCTCACCTGGGGGCCCCGTCCCTGCCAGCCTCTCTGGCCTCTGAGGGTGTGCATAGTGCAGATCCCCCCCCCGGGGCCCCTCTCTCACTCTCCCGGGCTCACCTGGGGGCCCCGTCCCTGCCAGCCTCTCCGGCCTCTGAGGGCATGCAGAGTGCAAATCCCCCCGGGGCCCCTCTCTCTCCCGGGCTCACCTGAGGGCCCCGTCCCTGCCAGCCTCTCCGGCCTCTGAGCGCGTGCAAAGTGCAGATCCCCCCAGGGGCCCCTCTCTCTCCCGGGCTCACCTGGGGACCCCGTCCCTGCCAGCCTCTCCAGCCTATGAGGGCGTGCAGAGTGCAAATCCCCCCAGGGGCCCCTCTCTCTCCCGGGCTCACCTGAGGGCCCCGTCCCTGCCAGCCTCTCCGGCCTCTGAGGGCGTGCAGAGTGCAGGATCCACCCCCCAGGGGCCCCTCTCTTTCCCTGGCTCACCTGGGGGCCCCGTCCCTGCCAGCCTCTCTGGCCTCTGAGGGCGTGCAGAGTGTAGGATTCACCCCCCAGGGGCCCCTCTCTCTCCCGGGCTCACCTGAGGGCCCCGTCCCTGCCAACCTCTCCGGCCTCTGAGGGTGTGCAGAGTGCAGATCCCCCCAGGGCCCCCTCTCTCTCTCTCCCGGGCTCACCTGGGGCCCCAGTCCCTGCCAGCCTCTCCGGCCTCTGAGGGCGTGCAGAGTGCAGATCCCCCCAGGGGCCCCTCTCTCTCTCTCCCGGGCTCACCTGGGGGCCCCGTCCCTGCCTGCCTCTCCGGCCTCTGAGGGCGTGCAGAGTGCAGATCCCCCCAGGGGCCCCTCACTCTCTCTCCCGGACTCACCTGGGGGCCCCGTCCCTGCCTGTCTCTCCGGCCTCTGAGGGTGTGCAGAGTGCAGGATCCACCCCCAGGGGCTCCTCTCTCACCCGGGCTCACCTGGGGGCCCCGTCCCTGCCAGCCTCTCCGGCCTCTGAGGGCATGCAGAGTGCAGGATCCACCCCCCAGGGGCCCCTCTCTCTCCCGGGCTCACCTGAGGGCCCCGTCCCTGCCAACCTCTCCGGCCTCTGAGGGTGTGCAGAGTGCAGATCCCCCCAGGGGCCCCTCTCTCTCCCGGGCTCACCTGGGGGCCCCGTCCCTGCCAGCCTCTCCAGCCTCTGAGGGTGTGCAGAGTGCAGATCCCCCCAGGGGCCCCTCTCTCTCTCTCCCGGGCTCACCTGGGGGCCCCGTCCCTGCCAGACTCTCTCGCCTCTGAGGGCGTGCAGAGTGCAGATCCCCCCAGGAGCCCCTCTCTATCTCGGGCTCACCTGAGGGCCCCGTCCCTGCCAACCTCTCCGGCCTCTGAGGGCGTGCAGAGTGCAGATCCCCCCAGGGGCCCCTCTCTCTCTCTCCCGGGCTCACCTGGGGGCCCCGTCCCTGCCAGCCTCTCCGGCCTCTGAGGGCGTGCAGAGTGCAGATCCCCCAGGAGCCCCTCTCTCTCTCTCCCGGGCTCACCTGGGGGCCCCGTCCCTGCCAGCCTCTCTGGCCTCTGAGGGCGTGCAGAGTGCAGATCCCCCCAGGGGCCCCTCTCACCCCTGGCTCACCTGGGGGCCCGTCCCTGCCAGCCTCTCCGGCCTCTGAGCGCGTGCAAAGTGCAGATCCCCCCAGGGGCCCCTCTCTCTCCCGGGCTCACCTGGGGGCCCCGTCCCTGCCAGCCTCTCCGGCCTGTGAGGGCGTGCAGAGTGCAGGATCCACCCCCCAGGGGCCCCTCTCTCTCCCGGGCTCACCTGGGGGCCCCGTCCCTGCCAGCCTCTCCAGCCTCAGCACAATAATGTAGCACTTGGGAAGGAAGATGCAGCCCAGAAGCCCAGCGCTGGAGGCCAACATAGAGAAGATCTGCACGGCCACCATGTACTTGCCCTTGGTGCTCAGGTAGGTGGGCACAAAAGACACCCAAACACTGCAGAAGACCAGCATGCTGAAGGTGATCAGCTTGGCTTCGTTGAAGGAGCCAGGCAGCTTCCTCGCTAGGAAAGCCACCGTGAAGCAGGTGGCAGCCAAGAAGCCCAGGTAGCCGAGGGCAACGTAGAACATGGCCACAGACCCTTCGTTGCATTGCAGGATGATCTCTTCCACCTGGGAGCGCATGTCGGGCTCTGGGAATGGGGGAGAAGAGCCCAGCCAGATGGTGCAGATGAGAACTTGCCCCCCAGAACAGGAGATGACAATGGAGTTGGCCAGACTCTGGCCCAGCCATCTCCTCACTCTGTTCCCGGGCTTTGTGGCCAGGAAGGCCAGCACCACCGTGATGGTCTTTGCCAAGACAGAAGAAACAGCAACTGAGAAGATGATGCTGAAGGCCGTTTGTCGGAGAAGGCAGGTCTCTTTCCTTGGGCGCCCGATGAAGAGGAAGGAGGACCAAAAGGAAAGCAGGAGGGAGACGAGGAGGATGCAACAAAGAGGAAGGTGCAACAAAGAGGAACAGTTAGGAGTATTTGTGGGTATGTGATGCACTCATGGAATGAATTCAAACGGATCTCTGGAATGCAGCCTTTGAATCCCTCTTCAGGGTCCTTTCTGTCGGGAAATCAAGCCCATATCAGGAGAAACTGGCAACTCTCCAAGGCACCCGGCATGATTCCCTGTTGACCTCCCTGGCTGCATTCCCCAGCAGGCGCAGGCAAGGTCTCGATCGGTGATTCTTCTCAAACGTGAGAAGAACACCCCCCCCCTTTCCTGCCCCCTGGCAGGGGAAAGAGATAGACAGAAACGTATTTACATGCCTTTATTTCTGTCTTTGCAGCGTTACAAAAAACATGACTGCTGTCTTCAAACTATAGCTGTGTAGAGACAAAACACTTCCTGTACTTCCAGGACAGGAATAAACGGAAGAGCTCATATTACACTCTGAGCTAATTCCGGTGCTTCGCACTGTGAGTTGACTGTCCCTCTGTTTCCCACGGACAGTCCCAACATTCCCATCATGTTTACTTTTCAAGCTAGCACTTTGCAGCTGCATTGCATCCATATCGTAACAGTTTCTACCCCCCACTGACCATTGGGGTGACCAGAATATCTTTTTCTTCGTAATTCGTTCAGGACAACTGAGGTTTGCGCCACAGAACTCTGTTTCCTCTTCTCCGTTTACCTGCTTCCCTGCTTAATAAATCTTCAAAGAAAATGGCAATGGAGTCTGAAATGCGATTTCCCAAATTTCAGGATTCTGATAATCTCTCAACCACTAATTAAGATAAATTTAATACGAGTCTCCCAAGATGGCGTCGTTAGAAGAAGCATTGATTTGAGCTCCGTGTTAGTTGTGCGGTTTTTATTAGTTTATATTAGTTTTTACTAGTTTTATCAGCTTTTTTATTACCTTCATCAGCATTTTTATGATTTTTACAAAAAAAGGATCTCTGCAGCGGCTGGGAAACACTTCAGTGACAGGCAGGCTGAGTTAAGCCAAAGACATATTAAGAAAAACTGCGCTCGGAAAGCCCTATGGGAACTCCCGTTCGTGTGTCGCCGCTCTCTACTCTAATTGTTTTAAGTGATAAGGAAGATTAACAGCTGAAGGAAACCTGCTGTGAACTTCTACTGCAGCCGAGTTCGGAATCCAGACCAAGCTCGAAGCTGCATGACGAGAAACTCCCCTGTTCAAGGTGAGGCCTTTGTGAGTTTCCCTTTCATCTGAGAGTTTCCCTTTCATCTGAGACCGAACTGCGGTGGGCCCTGCGAGAAGCTTGGAAGAAGAATCTTATATTAGTCTTAGTCCTGGTGGGAGTAGGACTTCAAAGGAATGGTCTGTGTTGCTTACTGGTAGTCTCCTTGTAGATCTAAATAGACCTAAATTGCCGGCCTGTGAGGGTGAGGGTGAAGACGCCGACTTTCATATGAACAGGCAGCGAAATATACCCCCATTGCAAGTGCTGGCTGGCTAGAAGGAAATATTTATCACCTGAGTTGACGTTGAAATACTATCCCCCCTCTTCTCGATATCTGAACCATGGGATATGGGAAACGTCTTAGAGATCCCGAGGAGATGGTCCCCGCTCCCTTTCCGAGATCAAAGCAAATAAGGGTCGAACCATGTCACTTTAAAGAAGGGAGTAATCTACTGGATTGTTCCTACATGGTAGAAACGCAGAACCGTTTCAACCCACTGATTGACTGCGCGTCAGCACTTAAAGACGAAGAGCGAATAATTCCACAAACAACAAGCGATGCGGCCAACAGTAAGAGTGTAGTCTCTCCTCAGAAGGAGGAACTGGTCCTTGGCACGGCCAATCATATGACATTTGAACAGTCCTATTTAATAATCAAAACCTTGCACTGTATATTCAAAAGACTAGATGATCTTTCGTCCCAGCTGCACAGCCTCCAACAAAAGCTAGTTACTACTTCCCCAGCGTCAGCCGGTGTTAAGTCCCTTGAAGAGAGGAAGGGGACGAGGAGTTTGTCCTTTAATAACAAGCGTACTGACAAATTTAAATACAACCTTAACCTTCAATTAGGTCATCAATCCTTGATCTTAACACCAAGGAAAGTGAGCCTAACTATACAAAATGGGGACCCAAGATGGAGAACTCTGGGGGGTGCCAAGGATCTCTTAAAGGTGCTTTTAAATATGGAGGCAACACAAATTGACCTCTGTGCAGTCCTCCCCCTTGTCCATCATCATAAATCTCAGAGAGTCCTGCTTGCGTTCCAATCCACAAAAATTCCCACTATCATACTACGCAAGAAAGCATTTTTGTTTCGCTGTGGGATAGTACCAACGAGAGCTTTTATGGACTCTACGCCTAAACCCCTACTGTTGGAGGCAATAACCAAAGAGGGCTCAAAATCTGCTAAACCCGATCCACCAGTGGTCACCGGAGGGGGTGTTCTACTCCAGGAGAAGAGCTATGTAGCCTCCTCTCCCCTAGCAAAGGACAATGACCATCCGGAAAGTGGCCTGACACCACCAGAAGAGATCGAACTCATTGCCTCCTTTGCAGATTTACCAGTGGTGGAACAAAAAGAAATTATTAAAAGACTGGAATCGCTTAAAACCCAACTTATTTCTTTATTTTAAACAATAATCAAAAATTATATAATGCTTTGTATCTTCCCTTTACACGTTCCCTCTCACTTATTTCTTCCCACCCCTTTTTATTTTCTGCCTTTCTTTTCAAAGTCTTCCCTTAATACCTTCCCCCCTCCCTTAAATCCCTCCTTTATAGGCTTATCACCTAAGAAAACAGTTCAACAATATAATACAGAATTATACATAAAAAGTAAATAGAACATTGCAGGACCATCAGCAAGCTGGGGGGGGGGGAGGAAACTCAGTTTCCTTCTCATTGTAGTTTCTTTGACCCCCAGAAGGTCTCGCTGTCTCTTTTCTCAGTTCTTTCTTTAGCTGTCCCTTCTTGCTCGCTTGCTTTCCTCCTTTCCTTCCTCCTCCTTTGGGCGTGGGCAGCGTGGCGCTGTCGTTCTCTCGCACTTCTCGCAGACGCTGTCGTTCTCTCGCACTTCTCCTTCGCCGTCCACCCTTTGCCCGCTGTCTTCTCTGTTCTGCTCCATAATCTCAAAAGGTGACAGGCTCTAGGACTGGGGCTGGCCGTGTGGGACGCCGGCGTAAGATTAAGACCTGTGCAAGGACAACAAAAAGGAAATGTCCCTTAGGGACTCGCGCAACTCCAGGTGCTACTTCCCCAGCCACCACTGGCGGAGGAAGGTGGGGTGCGGGGGGGGGGTATTGCCCCGAGTGTCATCCCTTGGGGGGAGGGCTGACAAAATCCCCCCGGGCGTAGGGCCACGAGAGTTTGGGTTTCTCGCCCCGCTTTCCTCCGCGTTCTGATCTTTCTGATCTTTCCTCTCCAGTTCAGCCCACAAGGATTAAGACCTGTGCAAGGACAAGAAAAAGGAAATGTCCCTTAGGGACTCGTGCGCCTCCAGGTGCTACTTCCCCAGCCACCACTGGCGAGGGAAGGTGGGGTGCGGGTGGGGTATTGCCCCGAGTGTCATCCCTTGGGGGGGGGGCTGACAAAATCCCCCTGGGCGGATCGGTGCAAGTCTCCCAACTCCTCCTCACCTTGGTTCGGGGTGGACACAGCTGCGATGCTGCCGCATCCAGCGCCTGAGCCGCGTGCAGAGTGGCCTCCGTTCTGCCTGCGCCCCGCTGCTGGCTCTTGTACTGGGTTGCCCCGGTGGCACTGGTGGTGCTGGCGGCGGCGCTCTTCTGAAGATCTTGCGAATCCGGGAGATGATGGAAGCCAGGCAAGTGGGGGTCTTCGGGGGCCTCTCTTCCTCGCAGTCCTGTGAGAAAAGTAAACAATTCACCTCCAGATTCTGGGAAAATGCCACAATCTTTAATAAATCAATCAATCAATTGGTTGATTAATTAAACCCTGAAGCTCTCAGGGCGGCTTACAGGATAAAAATACAAAATAAAAACACAACATATGTATTAAAAACAAAAACGAAGTCATAAGCCAACCTCCCAATCCACAAGCATGTTGAAAAGGCCATGCATTGTTCAATTAGCCAAAGGCTGGTTCTAGAGCAGAACTTTCCATGTTGGTGACACACTTTGGAGACATGCCTCATTTCGCAACATAGGGATTCAGTTCAACTAGCCCTTTTCCAGCCCTGGGAGGAGCACAAAGGTTCTGCGACACACAGTTTGGAAAGCTCTGTTCTAGAGAAACGTCTTTGCTTGGTACCTAAAGATACATAATGAAGGTGCCAGAGGAGCCTCCCTGGAGAGAGCATTCCCCAAGTGGGAGCCACCACAGAAAAGGCCCCTTCTTGTGTTGCTGCCCTCCAGACCGTTTGTGAAGGTGCCACACGAAGAAGGGCCTGTGTGGTGGCAGGCTGTCAGAATCCCTCCTTTTCTGTTTGGGGGCGAGGCGTTATACGAAAGGGTTGTAGTCAGGAGGGAACACTCCTCTCCCAAGTTCTCATGTGGCCGGCCTTGGAGAGATCTGAACGAGACACAAAACCAAGAACAAGCGGATGGGGGGAAGGTATAGGAGGCAGGAAAACCCCAGAGAGAACCGGCTTTACAAAGTGCCAACATGGTTTTATTATCGCCAAACCCACTTTGCAATTACTAACTTCATTTGGCAGGAGCCACCTGGAAACGCATTCAAAAGAGTTATCTTACAAAACAAATACCAAACGAAAAGCAACCCAGGAGAATTATCTCCACCCCCATCGTTCTGCCCGGACACTGAGATCCAGCGCTGAGGGCCTTCTGGCGGTTCCCCACTGCGATAAGCCAAGTTACAGGGAACCAGGCAGAGGGCCTTCTCGGTAGTGGCACCCGCCCAGTGGAATGCCCTCCCGCCAGATGTCAAAGAAATAAACAACTATCTGACTTTTAGAAGACATCTGAAGACAGCCCTGTTCAGGGAAGCTTTTCATATGTCATGAATGAATGTTTCGTCTGACCTCAATTACGCTTGCCTCCAGGTGTTCTCCAGGTGGGGGGCACGCCAAATCAAGGTCCTCCCTGTCCTCTTTGTCCTCCCCGTCCTCCTCTGGGGGGCTCCCTGATTCTTCTTGTGGCTCTTCCTCCTTGATAGCCACTTCAGAGGCTGACTGCTGGTAGAGACAGGACCCCAGAGGTGGTGGTGGGGAGAGGGGAGAAAGAGAGCAGCCCAAAATGAGAGAGGAACCCACATTGAGTCGCTAGCCAGGGAAGCCCTACAGCCCTGGCGCCATGGGGGGGGGGCTGGTCCATCAGGACGAGTGGGGCAGCAAGCATACCCTTAGCAGCCCCCTGCCTGCCTGCCTGCCCCCTTGCTCCTGACCAGTCCAGAAGGTGGCCTGACCGGCCGGCCGGCTTCCTCCTCCTCCTCCTCCCCGGCCTCAGGGTTGCCCAGCTCAGCAGGGCTTCCCTCCTGCTCTGTCTGCTACGTACCTCATTGAGGGAGTCCCAAAGGGAATCCAGGGAGGACAGGGAGGAAACACTGGAAAATGGTGACATACTTGGAACCTGCAAGGAAAGATGCAAAAAACGAGCAATTAAAAAACCAAACCAAACATTAAAACTCAAAGCACCCCTAACTGAAACAACAGTTTCATCCTGCGGCCACTTAGGCCACGGCCACTTACCCAGTCAGGACTGAGGAGATCCAGCCGTCTTGCGGTCTCCTCCTCGCCTTTTCCTTCATCCTCCTTTTCATGGGAAATGTCCTCCTCGATGGCTGACTGCTGGCAGAGACCCAGTGGTGGTGGCAGGGAGAAAGGAGAAAGAGAGCAGCCCAAAATGAGACAGGAACCCACACTAAGTCGCTAGCCAGGGAAGCCCTACAGCCCTGGCGCCATGGGGGGCTGGTCCATCAGGACAAGTGGGGCAGCAAGCATACCCTTAGCACCCCCCTGCCTGCCTGCCCCCTTGCTCCTGAGCAGTCCAGAAGGTGGCCTGACCAGCCGGCTGGCCGGCTTCCTCCTCCTCCTCCTCCCCAGCCTCAGGGTTGCCCCGCTCAGCATGGCTTCCCTCCTGCTCTGTCTGCTACGTACCTCATTGAGGGAGTCCCAAAGGGAATCCAGGGAGGACAGGGAGGAAACACTGGAAAAGGGTGACATACTTGGAACCTGCAAGGAAAGATGCAAAAAATGAGCAATTAAAAAACCAAACCAAACATTAAAACTCAAGGCACCCCTAACTGAAACAACAGTTTCATCCTGCGGTTGATATGCCCCCCTCCCCTTCTGCCTATCACCGCTTAGGCCACGGCCACCTACCCAGTCAGGACTGAGGAGATCCAGCCGTCTTGCGGACTCCTCCTCGCCTTTTCCTTCATTGTCCTTTTCATGGAAAATGTCCTCCTCGATGGCTGACTGCTGGCAGAGACCCAGTGGTGGTGGCAGGCAGAAAGGAGAAAGAGAGCAGCCCAAAATGTTTATTGCTTTTAAACATTACAAAGAAGAAGAAAAAGAAGAGAAGAAAAAAAAAAACAATACAATACAATATATAAACAATACACAACACAACACTAACACAATAAACTAAACATAACCAAACAAAAACATTTTAAAACACACTTCTTACCATACCAGTATCTTAACTTTCATTCCCTTGTTTCATCGACCTCCTCACACCTCCCTTTTTGTATTCCACTTCTGTTAATTATTTCAGCAAATCCTTTCCATCTTCCTCTATTTCTGTCATATAATTGTCTTAACATATTTTAACCTTATTTTCCCTTTAATACTCTAATAATCTATCTATACTTAATTCCTTATAACATTTCTACTAAAGCCGTATAACTTCATTCCAACATTTTTCAAACACTCATTAATTTTACATTATTTCTATAAATAGTCTTTAAACTTTTTCCAATCTTCTTCCACCGTCTCTTCTCCCTGGTCTCGGATTCTGCCAGTCCATTCCGCCAATTCCATATAGTCCACCAACCTGGTGATCTTCTGTCCGATGCTCTTAACTCTTTTCCAGGTCCCTTCTGCGGGTCTTCTTCGTACTTATACAAGAACTTTACTTTGTCTTCTACTGATCTTATTTTTGTTTTCCTTCCTTTGAGGCTGAAGAGTAGGTCTTGGGGAAACTCCCACCTAAAGATAATTTTATTCCATCTCGACAGGGTAACCAAATCTCCATAGTTAAACCTAAGATCCAAAAGGTATTTCAGGACGTCTTTCAAAATTTCCACTCTTGACTGTTGTTCTTCTAAGTTCTTCTGGTAAAGTCTGAAAACCCTCACAATTTTAGTCTCTTCTTGGCCCAATTCCAGGTCCCAAAAATCAGCAGATTCCTGTGTAAGAAAGTCCATCAAAACTTCCCTCTCCAGTTCAGGCAGGGCTCTGATCCTCAAAGTCTGTTTTCCTTTAGATTCAATCATAACAGGCATCAACTTATGATCATCAAATTGCATGTATGAGGCTGGGACTCTTTCTCTCTCCAATTGTGTTACTTTAGGTTCAACGGCAACAGCTTTCTCCCTAGCCTTCTCCGCAGTTTGCCAAGTCAAAGTAGATTCCTGTGTCAATTTCTGGATAGTTTCTGTATTGGTATTCACCTTTTGTCCCAAAAAATCCACCTTCTTGTGAAGCTGTTCCAATGAATCCTTTATCTTACATAATACAGCCACTAAGGCCTCTTCTGTCGACATTCTTAACCGATTCAAGGTCATTCCCAAAGTCTCACAGCCTTATCTTGCAGCTGGAAATTCCCCCAGCTCAGCTCTTGTCATAGTTTCAAAGGCTTCCTCTAGAGGGAAACAGTTTTTATTTGTATCAATCCTTTTAAGCACAGTTCAAACAATAAAGTTAGTTTCAATTTTCAGTTACTTTTACTCCTTTTTAAGAGCAGACGGAGAGAATAGAAACAATGTATCTCTCTTATTTAGCTAGCTGTCAGCGAATGTTCTATTCACTGTCAACGACCAATCCAAAAACGTCAGTCTTACTAGCAGCCCGTTTCCAGGTTCAGAGCGGTGGTATTTTGACTTTCGTCACTCTCTCCTGCAGGCACACACAATCCAAAACTTCCCCCCTCTTCTCCTGCTTCCAAGGGGGGTTTGATGTTTTCTACCGATGGAAATTTAGTCCTGTACAATAGGCTTTCCAAGACTTTAGCTTACAGTCTCTTTGCTGTGATCTATTTACAAAAGGGGAAGGCGGACTTCCTGTTTTGAACCTCCCTGTTTCGGTGTCAAATTAAGACGTTTAAAAATCCAATTCTCCGCTCTACTCACGGGTAGTTGCTTTAACATCAAATTGTCCACAGGAAAACGTCAGCGCTCTCCGGCAACAGCTATGCGGCTTTGCTCCGTGGAAGAAGCAGTCAATTCGAAGCACCGTGACACTCACCCCACGTTGCTCCGGAACCCCGAAACCGGGTTTCCCCACGAGTGGGGGAGGCGCAAAAGGTGCCAGCCGAATCCCAGGTTCACAGGCTTCACCCGCCTGTGATTTTTAGTGGGTCTCCGCCTTCGCCATGGCGGCCAGACCCAGATTTCCACGAGGCAAATGCCTCCCGATCAGAGGAATTCAGCCATTGCCAGAGGCGCCAACCCGGAAGTCCGAGAGCAGCCCAAAATGAGACAGGAACCCAGAAGGCAAATTCTCCTGCCCACATTGAGTAGCTAGCCAGGGAAGAGCTACAGCCCTGGTGCCATGGGGGACTGGTCCATCAGGACGAGTGGGGCAGCAAGCACAGCACATTAACTCTCAAGGCACCCATAATTGAAACAACAGAACAGCGGCATAGCCAGCCGCTCGGGTGCCCAGTTCAACGCGGGGGTCCTGCAGGTGGGGGGCGCTACCTGGAGCCTATCTGCTGCCTCCCCCTCAGCTGTAGGGCGGCTGAGGGAGAGGCAGAGGGCAGACGCAAGCCCCACGCTGCTGTTTCAGGCAGCGCCCAGTCTGCAGGGGCCCAAGCCACCATGTCACTCCCAGGAGAGACGCTAGGATCAGGCACTCTACAGCCCCCCCCCCGGTAAGTGCCAGCCCCCACGGTGTGGCACCCAGTGCCAGCCACGTTTTTTGACTCAACTAAAAGTTTTGGTGAGCCCAATTTTTATTTTTATTTTAAACTCGGCTTTTTGTCCTTTTGCCACCCCCCTCAGTGATGACACCTGGGGCGGCCCCCAATCCCCCACCCTCCTTTCTCTGCAGCTGCAACAGAATAAAAGGACTCCAAACTCCCTTAGCAGTTTCCTGCTGGTCCCCTCACCATTTTCCCAGGCGTCAATCGTCTCACTTTGCAGTTGCAGATAAGGCACCCAAAGGCTGCTGATCAAGGCAGGGGTTGGCTTCAACTGCCAAGTGAGGTTGGGATTCTGAGCCGATGTCACAGCCAGGTTCCGATCAGTCCATTTCCTCCAAGGGGGGGGGACCCTGTTTCCCCTGAGGGTGACCGCTGAACACACCACCCAAGAGAAAAAGAAGGAGAAAAGGAGAGAAATCTTTTAATTCTGTAGCAAAAAAGAATGAGTGCCAGGAGTTTTCTTTTCCCTGCACTCCTCCATTGCAACACCTATTATTATTATTATTATTATTATTATTATTATTATTATTATTCTAGATTTAATGAACACTCATATCAGAGTACATTGTAAATTGATAGCCATAGTCTTTATATACTAACATTTTATGTTCTTCCACATCCATTTAATGCTCCTAAACCCTTCAGATCAATCTTTTCATGATCAATCTTTTCATGTCTTGTCTTTCATTTGCTTGTTTCCTTGACCTCCTCACACCTCCCTTTTTTGTATTCCAATTCAGTTAGTTAATCCAGCAAATCCTTTCCTTCCTTATTTTTATCTTCATCCTTTACCTTAATGTATTATAGCTTTGTATTCTCACCTAGTAACAATCCATTTTTACATATTCCTTTATAACATTACTGCTAAAAGCACTTAACTTCATTCCGACATCATTCTAACATTCATTAATTTGGCAGTATTTATGTAAGTAGTCTTTAAATTTCTTCCAATCTTCTTCCCCCGACTCTTCTCCCTGGTCTCGGATTCTTTCGCCGACTCTTTGCACGTGTTGCAGACCTGCACGTCTGTAGCTCAACCCCGTGCAGCGCAGCATACAGCGATCCCCTTCGTTTCCTCCTTTCCCCCATTCATCAAGTGCTTGACCAATCCCCAAGCGCCCTTCCTGACAGAGCCCTCTTTCCTTTGCCAATCCGAAGCGCGGGATCAGGAGAGGTTGCGAAACATCGCCCTCTAGCGACGCCTGCGCTGGTACTGCAGCTGCCCAAGCAGGGAAGGGCGAAGAAGCCATGGACACCCACGGGCTGCATTGGAGCGACCCTCCATTGAGGAGGAATCTGGAGAAAGAAATCAGCAGAAATCCTTCCCGGGACGGGTTGGCATCCTGCCAAGGCTGCTTCTTCAGGAGGAAGGTGGCCATCCGAGGAGGGGCTTGGGGCTGAGCCTGGCATTGCCCTCATCTCTGAAGCTTATGCTCACGTCCCCACCTGCCCTATGGCATAAGGGTCAAGCCCTCCAGCCGGACACCAACCCATCCCGGAAACCATGTCCTCCCGGTCTCCGTGTATTGGAAAGAGAAAGGTCTGGAGGGTCAGAGATGCCTTACATTTGGGATGGACACGGCATCCGTTTTCACCCCAGTACCACACCTGTTCTATGACATGTTCACGACATGTGTGTGATGCTTCCCACAAGGTGTGGGGGGTAACCTGGAGAAACTTGTTCAAAGGAGGAGCCCCCCTTGTTCGGGGCTTCTCTCTGCATCTTCTATGCTGGATTCGCGAGTCATTGTTATCGGAAAGTTTTTCCTGATGTTGGTTTGGAATCTCCTTTCTTGTAACTTTACAATAATGTTCTGACTTTATATACATACAGTGGTACCTCGGGTTACAGACGCTTCAGGTTACAGACTCCCCTAACCCAGAAATAGTACCTGGGGTTAAGAACTTTGCTTCAGGATGAGAACAGAAATCACGTGGCAGCGGCGAGGCGGCAGTAGGAGGCCCCATTAGCTAAAATGGTACCTCAGGTTAAGAACAATTTCAGGTTAAGAACAGAATTTGTATCTATAAACCAATAGCAAGAGATTCAGATGACGTTAAAGAATGAGTTTATCAATCAGGTACCAATCAGAACAAAGTGAATGGTCAGAAATAACATCTCAACTGCGAAAAGAAGAATGGTTGGTGTAAACCCGAAACCAAGTTAATAATTGCATTTCAATGGGTCTGCTTTAGGTTTCATTGCAATCAAGGTGATGAGATAATAATAATAATAATAATAATAATAATAATAATAATAATAATAATAATAATAATAATAATATTGCTTTCCCTGGCCACTCTGGGCGGCTCCCAACAGAATATTAAAAGCACTATCCAAATCACAGCCACAACATGCATTTAAAGCATTTTTGGAGCTCTAAATTGCAGGTAAAACAACTGGCGGGTGGCCAAGGCCATTTTGGCCTCTGTTGTCCAGGGCGCCGGAGCCGCGGGACGTCGGGAAAAGGGGGAAGCCCTTCTAGGTGCCTCCAAGGGAAGGAGGAAAAGGACGAGGTCTCTGGGAGGCTTCCTGGGTTATGTGGGTTTAGTAGTCGAATAATTGGTTCTTCTGAGTTGATTAGCAGGCCAGGAGGAAGGTTGCGCAGGGCAGCCTGGGAAGGGCGAGGGAAAGGCTGTGAGGAAAAGCCTTCTCTCTTTTTTCATCGCTCTGCCCCTCCATCAATCCTTCTGATTGGCAAGCCCTAGGCTCTGTAGTTTAGACCACAGCGCCACCCGCATCCTTTATGTAGGGTGGTACTGAAGTTCTTTTTAAAGTGTTTAGAACAGGGGTAGGCAACCTAAGGCCTGGGGGCCGGATCTGGCCCAATCGCCTTCTCAATCTGGCCCTCGGACGGTCTAGGAATCAGTGTGTTTTTACATGAGTAGAATGTGTCCTTTTATTTAAAATGCATCTCTGGGTTATTTGTGGGGCCTACCTGGTGTTTTTACATGTGTGTTTTTATTTAAAAGGCATCTCTGGGTTATTTGTGGGTCTTAGGAATTCATTCAATTTTTTTTCAAAAATATAGTCCAGCCCCCCACATGGTCTGAGGGATAGTGGACTGGCCCATGGCTGAAAAGGTTGCTGACCCCTGGTTTAGAAGGAAAAATGACCAAGATGTAAGGAAACATAGCTAAGCTATGTATTTTGTGTACGGTTCTTTTCTGTATGATATTTATGCTAAATAAAAAGTTTTGTTTCTAAGGAATCAAATCTCAGGGGTTTGTGGGTTTTGGGGGTTTTTTTGCAGTTTTTGAAAAAGCAGACAAGAAACCTTCAGTTCCTTTGAAACGGTCGATCCGTCTGCATTGTTCTTGCAGCCAGCAGCCAGTGGTCCGTGAGTATTTCTGCATAGAGCAGTGCCCCCTCAGATAGTAGTTCATGAGCGCTCATCTCAGCATTCTCCCCTGGGTGATCTCCACCCATTAAAGCATCCCCACCTACCTGGGAATGAGTTCTATTTGATGTAGTAGGTTCTGAGTTCTGCGCTCTTACAGAATCGTCCATTTTACTCTGCTTGCTCTTCTGCTGTGGGCTCACTTGTGGGGATGAGGCCGGTCGCTTCTTTTTCCTAGACATTTTCCTAGAGATAGAGCCGCTACTAATTTCTGCTGTAACTCAGGAAGCTCGGTGTCATCCCACAATAGGGTGTTTAATCTCCACTCCTGCTGATAAGTAGTTGGTAGGTTTAGTTGAGCTGGAGCTAATTAAGGCTTTCTCCGATACTTTCCGATACTTTCTCTAAGACTTTTAACTCAAGCCCTTAACTCAAGCTTTGTGAATATAATAGCTGCCAAATAACAGAGATAAAATACTGCGGCTGGTAAAAGCTAATAAAAGACTGATAAAAATAATAAAAACCGCATCAACTGATGCGGAGCTCAAGTCGATGCTACCACTAACGACGCCATCTTGACTTTTTCGCAATAAATTTAATAAACCTATAATTTTATAAAACCTGTAAACTGCTCTGTGATCTTTGTATGGAGGGAAGTATATAAATTTAAATAATAACAACAACAACAACAACAACAACAACAGCAACAACAACAACAACAACAACAGAAATCCTTCTCTCTAGAATAGGAAGTGAACTCTTTTAAACTTTACAGCTATAGCTTTCATGGTAAAAAGTGTTTGGCAATTGGCCTTCAACCCACAGAGGATTTTCTTTTTATTCTGTTAATCTGGTTGAGCAGAGGTTTTCAGGCACGAACATAAAATTGGTTCTGTGGGCCTCAGAAAGCAAATGCATTGGATTCAGACACAGTGGGGGAAAGATTCGACTTCAGAGACGAAAAGGATTTTTGTAAGCTCATTTAGCATTTGTGAGCATGAATGTGCCGTCTTGGCACAAAACAAAAGCCAAATTAATCCCTTGTTTAACTCCCTTTTGCTTTAGAAGAATTACACCATGTATGAATTCTGATCTCCATTTTTTCCTGTTGCTTTTTGTTATAAGATATATGCTATAACATATATATCAGAAAAGGTTTGCAAATATACTTATGTACACTATTGAATTGAAACGATCTTGAAAATAGCTTAATATTTTTAAAATTGGAGGGAGATTGTTTCTGGTTTTCTTTTAATGATGGAAGTAAAGAAAACAAAATATAACTTGCATAAAACACAAGGCTCCAAATCAAGATTAATGAGTAGACCAGAGCCATAAAGAACAACATGGCCCATATACATGTAAGGCGGAAAATTTAAACTTTCAGTTTATTAATATTTGCCCCTTCAGCCCCTAACCTGTCATCAGCAGGGGTGAGGAGACTATTTCAGCCCAAAGCCAGCATTTAGAACTTGCCCAACCATCTGGAGGCTGGATTCCAATGGTGTCTGGGGCAAAAGAAAGAACAATAGCTCCCCACAAAAAAAAAAAAATCCTTCTCATTTTTAGAGATACATGCACCAGATGCCAGGGACACTTGCCCTGTCTCTCTCATGCATACATACATCCAGTTACACACACATACATATGCCCTTTTGCACCAGTTTGGCAGGCACGCACACACACACACGCGCACAAACAAGTAACATTTCTAGCATATCTATTCCAGTGCTGGAATGGAAGTGGCTGGAAAGAACTGAAGAACAAGAAGAGGCATTTTATCTCCCCATTTTAGTACTACATGCCACAGCACTAAGATGAACTCTGCCTGCTCAACGATCTTAGTGCTGTGGTGCCCAGCACTAAGCTCAGGGTTAGGAGATCGCTCTGCCTGCTCTGAGAGTAAAAGTAAGCATTTACGCTCACCCTCAAACCAGTGCTGGAGTAGGAGTGGGGAAGAAGGCAGCCCTTTTGCTATTAAAGAGCAGGCACAGGGGTTGTATCTGATGTTAGTTCTGTGGCACTTAGCATAGGGTTGGCATATTTCAAAAAGTTGTTGTGCTTTTCCTTTCTTTGCCAAAGTTGTTGAGATTTTCCTGGACATTTCAGCGATTGAGGGCTGAACACTGGCTATATCCAGGAAATTCCAATGATAGGCGATCCCTCGGCTGTGGTTTACTTTCAAAGGGGGCTTATTTCCAATCTTACTGCTGTGTCGCTTAGACTGGTGATAAGAGATCCCCTTAATTGCCCTGCACCTCACATCATACAATGACAGGTGATTAACAGGTGGCTGTGGTTTGTCCAAACACATTTGTGGGCCAAATGGAGAGGGCTGTTGGCTGGAGGTCCTTCACTATTGGGTTGAACAGAGAAAGGGATAGGACACAAGAGTTCTGTCCCACTGGAATTAAATCCCTCTGATTTCTAGACAAGATCAGAAAATGAGAGTTTGGCTGGCAGAAAAACATCCAGCCTAGAGCAGCAGTAAGAAGAGCACAAGTGACTGAAGCCACAGGCAGCAGACAGCCTGTGCATGTTTGCAGCACAATCAGGCAGGTGTCTCCCTCCCTCCCCCTGGGGAAGGATAGCAGTTGGCATGAATTAGAAGCAAAGCATCCACATTCCCTTTTCCTTTTCTTGTGACCTGGACTTACTGGTAGACCAAATGGGGACCCGTCCTGTACTTTGAAACTTTCATCAGAAGCAGGAAAAACAGCAAAGGGTGTTCTTGGGCCTGGCAAATGTCACCATCACTGGGGCTACATGCTTGGAACTGGAACTGTCTGTCCGCAGCATCTTCTCAGGTTTGCATTCAAATCCCCTGCCCCCTATGGACACATTCCCCTGCCCCCTATGACGCGGCAGCTAAAAAAGCCAATGCAATTCTGGGCTGCATCAATAGGAGTATAGCATCTAGATCAAGGGAAGTAATAGTGCCACTGTATTCTGCTCTTGTCAGACCTCACCTGGAGTACTGTGTCCAGTTCTGGGCACCACAGTTCAAGAAGGACACTGACAAACTGGAACGGGTCCAGAGGAGGGCAACCAAAATGGTCAAAGGCCTGGAAACGATGCCTTATGAAGAACGGCTAAGAGAGCTGGGCATGTTTAGCCTGGAGAAGAGGAGGTTAAGGGGTGATATGATAGCCATGTTCAAATATATAAAAGGATGTCACATAGAGGAGGGAGAAAGGTTGTTTTCTGCTGCTCCAGAGAAGCGGACACGGAGCAATGGTTCCAAACTACAAGAAAGAAGATTCCACCTAAACATTAGGAAGAACTTCCTGACAGTAAGAGCTGTTTGACAGTGGAATTTGCTGCCAAGGAGTGTGGTGGAGTCTCCTTCTTTGGAGGTCTTTAAGCAGAGGCTTGACAACCATATGTCAGGAGTGCTCTGATGGTGTTTCCTGCTTGGCAGGGGGTTGGACTCGATGGCCCTTGTGGTCTCTTCCAACTCTATGATTCTATGATTCTAGGGTTCAAAATTACACAGAAAACATCCATGAGTGCAGGGGCACCTTGTTTCAATTCATGGAAGATGATGGCAGGTGGAAGTTAGCACACTCATACCTGCTCACATAGAATCATAGAACCCTAGAGTTGGAAGGGACCATAAGGGCAATGTAGGACTATTTCACCCAAAGTGGGGCTCAAACCCACAACCCTCAGGACTCCCAGGGGTGACTGGGTTCTTGGAAGGGGGAGACCATGTCCTGAAGAGCATAGTATCAAGGTTGGCTATGCAGGATCACAATATCAGGACCCTGGACAGTGGTGATCTGAAACTTCCAGTGATCTGTTGTCTCATTTGCATGTTGGCTCTTCTGGACCCTCCTGTTATCATCTCAAGAAGCTGTTTCTTAAAGGCTCACGGCCTGGTTCTGCAGCCACTGGGTCCTAAAGTATGGGTGAGGTGAAGACTGCATCTGGGGGTGGCGTGTCCTCTTAGTCTGAGGTATCAGATACAGCTACAACCTCTGACCTGGAAGGTCCTGAAGTCAGGGGCAACGGCTCCCCATGTGATGCTTCCTCCCCATCTGACTTTTCCTTTGAGTCATGGAGAATGGCTGAGGCCAAAGAACCAATAACCCTCTTTGGATGTTAAGCTCCAGAGTAAGGAAATTGTGTGAAGGAGATGGATGAGCATGGTGACACTGCCCATCATCATTTCTGTCATCTTCAACTCACAGAAGCTGTGGTTAGAGACCTCCTGTATCTTTGGAGATTCCCAGCCCAGGAAAGTGTTTGCATTCTGTTTGGCCACAATACCTATAAGATGGAAATATGAAGTTGGCTGATGGTGTGCAGCCTTGCATAGCCCTTTCCAACTTGAATCTCATGGCACTTCCATTGTCATTAATAGCCTAAAGGCAAAATAATTACCTTTCAGTTCCTCAAATGCATGCATGCCTACACACAAGGCCATGTTCACATTTCACCCCCAATAGTTAATCAACTAATGCTTTAGTTGATTAATCTCCCACTTACATAATGTAAGTCTTGTGCCCTAGTAATTCATTGAAATCATGATTATTATCCTTAGAAGTCGTGGTAGTAGTTGCAGTAGTATTCCTAACCATCCAAAGACCTCTCCACCTCCCCAGTTCAGTCTGGTATTGAGTGGTGGGGGCATTGTTGCAACTGGGAGAGAAGGGAGGTGGGACATACTTTGTACAGTGTATGGGCACATATCATATCATGCCAGGCATGCAGAAGAGGTGGTGCTGTGTCATCAACCCCCTCCCAGTTTGGATGTGGTGCTTCAGAAACAGTCAAAGGATGGGGGCATTTTTCTCAAGTGCCTTGATTTAATTTACTGGGTCTACTCAGAAGATATGGGATTTGTATGAGTGGCATAAGGCAAAGTCTTAGGGTGTGGGTAGCCTTCAACACCTCCATAGAATGGGACAAAAAGAGCCAGACTTACAGCTGCAATTTATGACACTGGCTTAGCCAGTCCAGGGAAACAGAGCTGATAGTGGTCACATCTTGACTAATCCCACAACACATTTTGTTCCCATAGGCCCATGGGGCAGCGGGTTCAAAACTTGTTTTGTTGAGAGCATGGTTTTGGGGGCTAACTGAGTGCTGGTGTCGGTGTTGCCATGAGTGGAAGCCCTCATTAACGAGAATGTGGCAAGGGGGATGGGTCAGGAAATGTTATTGAAATTTTCTACTCACTGGAAGCATCATGTTCCTTTCAAGCTGAAATTTATCTGTGTGAAAATTTCACATGTGGTTTTCACATTCTGCATCAAGGGCTCTCCAGGGCAACTTTGAGACAATCTTAAATCTGCTATAGGGACTGGAGCAGGTGGCTAATGACAAATTTGATAAGGACATTTGGGAAGGCAGAGTCCTGGGACTGTTTCTGTCTCTTCCTTTGCCAGCTTTGTGGGTATATCTGTTAGGCGCTGTGCCCAAAAAAGCACAAGGGCAGCCTAATTCACCATCTCTCATACCTCCACGGGGACCCTATCAATGATGCTATCCCTTATGCCTCTTTTGACAGCTTCATCCAGATGGTTTGGCCCGATTTCTTATGGGTAAAGGCAACATCAAGTTGGCTCTCTGTTTCCTCCTGATCCATCGAGAAGTCTTTGACCTGTTAGGCTTTGCCTTTCAATGTCGTTTTTACATCACTTGGGGCCCACCCATTGGGTTCATCATTTGAATGTTGCGGTTTTATTCTGGAATGGGCTACACATTGCCACATTAATTATAAACAGATTTAATTCATGGCACCACCTCTAAGACATCATTAAGTCCTTGTGGGAGACCTTCTTCCTCTGTATTCTGGCAGGTCTGCTCCCTGCCTCTCAGCCTTTCCCACCTGGCCTGACTGAGCAGGGCCCTGACTGACTCCAGCTACATGAAGCTGAGGTGGCCAAACAGACCCTTGTTTAGAGGGTTTTGTTGGGGGATTCTGCTGCTATTTTTATTGCTCTGTCTAAAATGTTTTTAATTGTTTTTTACTGCTTTTGACTTGTGTGCTTTTAATTTTGAGCTTTTTGTTGTTTTTAAATTAAGGGACATAGGATGTGCCTGGGAAGAGAGGAGCCGTTGAGAGCAGTTAGTAACTGCGCCATGTGCCAGATTCTTCTCCAGCCTGTGGTTATCCTATCTGCCAGCTCTTGTTGAATGTCACATTGGCTCAGAGTAAGACCTCCTTCATTGTGGATGTGGCGGCCAAACTGGTCTGTATCACTGAGAGCTGGGTGGGTGAGCAGGGTAGAGTCGGTCTCACCCAGCTGTGCCCACTTGGGTACTTGGTGCAGCATCAGGGCAGACTGAAGGCAGCCCTGTTTAGGGAAGTTTTTAATGACTGATGTTTTAATGTATTTTTACTCTCCTGTTGGAAGGCGCCCAGAGTGGCTGGGGAAACCCAGCCAGATGGGTGGGGTATAAGTAATAAATTAGTTGGGGAGGGGGGGTGTTGCTGTGGTCTGTGGATATTATCCCTCTCTCTAGCTCTATGTCCAGTTGTGGGGTGGATCTAGAGGTAAGCAACCGCAGGTCCCCCTAAACCAACATGAGCTGCCCCCTAAGCACAACATGCATACATTTAGCAGAAATTCTGTACAGAGTTTGTGCATATAAAAAGTAGGATCCTTGCTTGCATAGAGAAAGCCCATGACATGCTAATATACAAGTTGTATGCGAGCAAGCTCTGTGGCTGGCCTCACACTGAAATCAGGTAGGTTAGGAGTGTGACCCACTGCTGTGATGCTAAGTCTGTTGGTCAACTGAACAGTACAAATGTTATCTGCTGCAGCAAGATATCATCCTACGTGCGGATTGTGTTCCTGGCTACCGTGTGTCTAAGAAAATCGCACAAAGCCATAATAACACCCAGAACAGTCCCATGTGATTATCCCCAGCTCTCTGTAGCTGGTAGGAGCAGCCTCTCCCTCCCGCCCCCCCGCCCCCCATGCAAGGTGGAGAGCTTTTTATTTCTTTTTTTTCCCCCATAAAGTTTTATTTTACAAGTTCATTCACACAAATAATATTCTTGCAAATATTCAAATTAAAACAAGATTCTTCCGAATCTTAGGACTTCCCTCCCCCCCCCCTCCGTGGGTTCTTTAAATACCTTTGTCAACTGCATATTATAAATTCATCCAAATTTCAGTCCTCCATTATATCCAAAGTCTTTGTGACATTGCAAGAGTTATTTAAAGCATGCCAAAGAGTTCAAGTGTTTACAGTGTTCTTTTAGATACAGTCTATATTTGTCCCATTTGTCTATACTGAAGTTTTGATCCTCCTGGTTTCTGATTTTCCCGGTCAAACTTGCCATCTCTGCTACTCTAGTGGTTTCATCTGCCAGTCTGCTTTTGTAGGGATCTTATCTTATTCCCATCTCTGGGCCAGCAGCATCCTTGCAGCTGAAGAAGAAGAAGAAGAAGAAGAAGAAGAAGAAGAAGAAGAAGAAGAAGAGGAGGAGGAGGAGGAGGAGGAGGAGGAGGAGTTTGGATTTGGTATCCCGCTTTATCACTACCCAAAGGAGTCTCAAAGTGGCTCACATTCTCCTTTCCCTTCCTCCCCCACAACAAACCCTCTGTGGGGTGAGTGGGGCTGAGAGACTTCAGAGAAGTGGGACTGGCCCAAGGTCCCCCAGCAGCTGCATACTGCATGTATGTAGTAGCATACATGAACAGTCTTTTCAATTCCTTCAGTATCTCTGCACCTACAACAAGGTGGAGAGCTTTTTAAGCCCCCCACCTTGGTTACCCAGCTCTGGGAATGATCCTGAAAGAATTTGGACAGCCCTTCCTGGGTGATTTCTCCACTTTCTGGCCCCTTTTATTCTCTCTCTCTCTCTATATATATATATATTCAGCAGGGACCCGGGTGGCGCTGTGGGTTAAACCACAGAGCCTAGGACTTGCCGATCAGAAGGTCGGCAGTTCAAATCCCCGCGATGGGGTGAGCTCCCGTTGCTCGGTCCCAGCTCCTGCCAACCTAGGAGTATGAAAGCATGCAGTGCAAGTCGATAAATAGGTACCGCTCCGGCGGGAAGGTAAATGGCGTTTCTGTGAGCTGCTCTGGTTCGCCAGAAGCGGCTTAGTCATGCTGGCCACATGACCCAGAAGCTGTACGCCGGCTCCCTCAGCCAATAAAGCGGGATGAGCTATGCAACCCCAGTCGTCCGCGACTGGACCTAACGGTCAGGGATCCCTTTACCTTTACCTTTATGTATTCAGCAATCCACATAATGGATTTATGTACAAACATAAATGTACAGACATGATAAGGGCGAGATGGCAGCTATTTGGTTTTCATTGTCTGTTTCTTCTGCCAGAGGCTAGAATTGAAAGGTTAACAGTTTCATATGAATGCTAATGACTTTGTTAATATATCTATCATCTATCATCTATCTATCTATCTATCTATCTATCTATCTATCTATCTATCTATCTATATGTCCAGTAGCACCTTAGAGACCAACTAAGTTTGTTCTTGGTTGGTCTCTAAGGTGCTACTGGACATATACATATATATTGACTGTGTCAGATCAACATGGCTACCTACCTGACTTTGCTATAGTTCAGTGTCCACATACCTGTGAATAAGCCCTTTTCAAATAGGATTTACTTTTGCATAAACATGTATCGGAATGTGCTATAAGAATCGTACGATGGAGCAGAGGTCCAGCACCTGCCAACCCAACAGTGGCCATGCACATGGTGAGTTTTCCTTTTCCTTTTCCAATAAATACTGTTTCAATGTGTCAATAAAAGCAAAGTGTTTTATCAGGAATATCAGGAGATAACAAGAAATGATGATAGAATGTTAAAACTAGGAGAATCTGATATCATGGGACGGGTGGGTATTCTCATGAGCCTATTCCCTGCTCCTTGCACTGGAAGCCAAATCGCAGATGGGAAAATTTATATTTGATTGTAATATACCATATAATAAAAAGAAAACTCAAACATTTGTGGCATATTAAAATCCTGTATCTTTGCTTTCCTTGACTGCAATGTGATTCACTAAATCACCTATAGACACTCTTATAAAAATTTAATTAATTTCCAAAGACCAGACAAAGCACTTGTCTGGTCTCCTTATAAATATTAATCAACACTGGTAATTCTTAAATCCCAGAATAAACACTGATTCCTTTAATCCAACTGTGTACCTGAATTACACATTCTCTCCTAAAAAACAACTCGGTACAATTAAATCCTGCTACTAATTAAAGTTGGTACAATTAAAAGTAGAATGAAATGCAATCACTACTTCCACAGAACAATGCACAGTTCAAAAAGATGAAAAATATTTTCAATGAGGGCACTTAACTGGGGTGTTTTTTTGTTTTTGTTTTTGTTTTTGTTTTTGATGAAGATACTTCTCTCAGAAGAAAG
This sequence comes from Podarcis erhardii, assembly GCF_964252035.2. NCBI lineage: Eukaryota > Metazoa > Chordata > Lepidosauria > Squamata > Lacertidae > Podarcis > Podarcis erhardii. Next base: position 3,518,101 of record NC_138512.1, on the reverse strand, counting down.
AGATAGGCCCCAAAGGGGCAATGAAAATTATTTATTTGGCAAAGACTCTTGTTTAGAGGCAACAGGTTGAACCCAAATGATAGCTCAAGCAGTCCTCTAAACATCTCAGAAATGTTTTAGCAATACATTGAGGGAGGAGATGAAAGCTAGAATGTTTCCTTCTTCTAATAAAGCTCTGAGGGAGACAGGAACCAAGAGCTGATTTGCATTTAACACTGAATACTTTTAGGAGAAAAGTTGAGAGGTTTTGTGGCGGCAGAATCAGCAATGCATTTAAGGTATATTTCATGCCAGTTTCTCTGCCAGACTCAGACCACATCTTTTGTATTTAGTTATAATCCGGGGGTCACCATAACTAATGGTATTCCAGTTTGGTAGCAGTGTTTGTGGCACATTTACTTGGCCTCATGTGTACGGCCATCTTTAGCCACTATCAGCATGCTGGAGAGTCAGACAAGAGAGAAAAACTGGGAGGAGGAAATCAAGGTTTCTCGTGGGAAAGTGCTCTGAAAAACATGACAGTGGTGGCGGCTGCTGCTGTTTGAAAGGCAGGAGGCAGCAAACATCAGACTTTTGTATCCTTCCTTGGCTCTTTAGGTCTCTAAGCAGCTAGAGCCATCTGCTTCCCACATGAGCACACATAACGTGGTCAAACGCTTAGGAATGAAGTGAAAATTCCCACATTGTGCCAATTTCATTTATACTAGTGCTTGAGCATTATGCTTCACTTCTCAAAATTTGCTAACTGAAGGAAATAATTTAAGGGTGGATCGACACTCGTGGGTTTAACATTAAGGAAGGGTTAAGGAATGGTTTTGATAACGTATGACGTCCTACTTTTAATGCTCATTATGCATTATTAAAGTGTGACACCAAAGGGCGCAGGAGAGCAATCAGCGATAGCCTTTTGATGGGGGGGGGAACAAGGTAAAAAATGCTTTAATTAACAAGTATGTCCTGTGATGTTTTATATAATATCATTCTAATAATGTTAAACAGGTCAGTGTAGATGCAGCCTAAGTCTTTTGTCAGCAACTAGAAGAACTGTCAGCTACTCAGATTTTATTAAGAAGGGTTTTTGACTATAAAAAACCCAAACACTGACACTGCTTCCAACCATCTAATGTTCAAAGTTCAGAACCAGTTTTGTGGTCATGAGCTTCTGTTTTCAAGGGCACACTAATACAACACTTACTGAACCATTTTGCTGAAAGGGATATGGCAAGAAGCCAGGTGTCCTGTGGCAGATTCAGGGCACCTGTCAGTGGACTCAAGGAAATGGTTACGTAACAGCACTGTTTATTATAAAAAAGGGAGGAAACGAACAATAGCATGGAACAAAAACAAGAGGTGAAAGCCATTTTGTAAGGAGAATAAAAGGGCAGGAATGAAAAGAAACTCCAACCTTTACGATTTTCTAAGCTATCAAAGTTAATTTGCTAGTTTCTTTTGAAAAAAGAAAAAGAGCTTTTTTTTAAATTCTAGGGACATAATGCCAAAAAGTAAAATCAACTCTTTTTGCATTTTAAGAACATTTAATTACCTAAAGTGAGACAAAATGTTCCACTTCTTAGACTTAAAAAGTTTTCCCAGCAGGCCCATAAGTCCTTAAATATACCAGAAAGCGAACCATCTATAGTCCACCATGACACTTTTGCACCTGTCTGAGTGTCACATTCCAAAGACCGAGAATAATAGAGTTGGCAGGAACCCCCCAAGGGCCATCTAGTCCAACCCCCCTGCAGGTGTGGGAATGACTTCACTGTCCACCAATAGCTCAGCTGTTTAGAGCCTGGTGCTGACAATGCCAGGGTTGCAGGTTCAGTCCTCATAAAGGACAGGTGCATATTCCTGCATTGCAGGGGGTTGGACTAGATGACCCTCAGGGTCCCTTCCAACTCTAGAATTCTATTATTTTAAGCTGCAAATATGAACATACCCTAAATCCGTGGGGAAACGTAGCAAGACAAAAGAGACTCCTTTTAGGACTGAATGCTGGCATAGGCAAGAGTGAGCAAGGAAACAAAAGGACAAGGTTTCCATTGTCCTGATAAAAATTCCCCTGTTCCTTTCTCCATTCTCCTTTCTTCTTTTGCCTGCTCGTTTATGACCACTCCCATTGCCTCTTTATTTCAACTACTTCTGCATATTAAAATACGGAATACCATTATGCTGATGCCAAAGTACAGCAAAATTCTAGAGGGCAAGAAGTGGCAGAATAGAAGACTCCAAGCTCATATAATAGCAGCACTGATGAAGAATATTTAAATTCAGATAATGTGCGCTAGCAGTTCCAGGCCTTTTTGCTTCACATGCAATAATTAATAAGTTTCTTTGTTCCTTTCTCCCTCTGTTTGTCTGCTTTTAGGGAACTAGAGGCAGACAAAAGCTGTCATCTGCCATCACCACTTAAACCCCCTTTTTCATCATGGCAGAAAGATCACAGGGCTAACCCTTAGCCCTAAGCGTTGTCTTTGAACAAAGTTAAAAACAAGGAATTATTACAGGCCGTTATATATTTAGATGTGTGTTAGTTATTACTATGCAGAGGAGTTTCCCTTAAGTTTATTCACTCTCCGCCGTCTCCTGTGGCCACATGTCCACATGCTTTTAAGCAGAAGGAAAGGCCAACTGTGTTCATATATATGCCAAATTGAAAGGTCCCATTTTCAAAGTTGCTGCATCCCTGGACTCCTAAAGCAAATTCTGAGGAAGATACTCATTAGTGGACCAATCTAGCACCAGGCTCCCTGTTTGCTGTTGTACAATTTTTTCCTCAGAGACAAATAGGTGGGTCGGGGGGTGGGGAGGGTATAAGATTGGAACAGGTAGAAACTGTATCTTGGGAACTGGCATGCCAGCACAAGCAGACTTAGTAGCAGTCTCGTCCATGTCCATTTGGTATCAAAGTGAGCACAGAAGTGAGTAAATGAGTGAGCAAATATGGCTGACTTTGTGTTGCTTTTATTTTTGAGGTTGTGATATTTGTTGGGATATTCCATTCTCTCCCCACCCTGTGTCTGTCTGTCTGTCTGTCTGTCTGTCTCTCTCCACACACACACACACACACACACACATTTCTAGAAAAAGAGATGCTGAAACTCACCATGAACGCCTCCCTTGCTCTCTCATAATGGCAAAGGCACACCTGAGTTCTGGCAAGTTCTGGCTGAAAAAAAAGTTCTCTCTCTCTCTCTCTCTCTCTCTCTCTCTCTGTGTGTGTGTGTGTGTGTGTGTGTGTGTGTATGGTTGTCATTGCACACCCACTGGAACATTTGTGGTGCTGGACGTTGTGTCGTCTGTATGCATAGAACTGTAGAGTTGGAAGAGATCCAGAGGTTTATCTAATCCAGCCCCCTGCGATGCAGGAATCTCAAGTCAAGCATCCCTGAGTTGAGGAAAAAGAAGAGGAGGGGGGAGGAGAGAAAAATGGGTGAGGATGAAAATGGAGCACTTGAAAGGGGATGCAAAATGTGGGGGGAATAACAGGGGTTGGCAAGTGGAGCCAGCAGGAATGCAGCCACGGGCACTGCACTGTCCATATAAGAGAAGAGGAAAAGCACTGGGTCCAGTGGAGTTGCGTAAACAAACTTTGGGGGCATTCAACCTCTTAATTGTTTCCAGTATTGTTTTGCTAACTGGCTTTGCCACCAGCCTCTCTGTTCCTCTGGCATTTACAGCATATAGATACAGGTATGTGCTTTCTATTTATTTTGTTCATTATCACTGGAGTGATGTACCACCTGGCCATACTTCACAGCTGCTTGCCCTTGTCATCAATATCAGAATCATTGATATCACATTTACCATTCAGTATATATAATACAAGTGGTAAGAAGGGTTTCACCACACATCAGGTAAAAGTATTTGGCAATATGGGTGATAAATAAAAATATAATTCCATGTGTGTTTCTAATTCTGGAAACCAAGCTTTACAAGGAACGGTTAAAGGAGTTGGGCATGGTTAGCCTGGAAAAGAGGAGAGTGAGAGGAGATACGATATCCATCTTCAAATATCTAAAGGGCTAGCCCATGGAAGAGGGAACAAGTTTGTTTTCTCCTGCTCTGGAGGGTAGACCCCGAACCAATGGGTTCAAGTTGCAAGAAAGGACATTCCAACTCAACATTGAGAATGGACTCCCTTGGGAAGTGGTGGACTCTCCTTCCTTGGAGGTTTTTAAGCAGAGGTTGGATGGTCATCTGTCAGGGATGCTTTAGCTGAGATTTCCCCATTGCAGGGGGTTGGACTAGATGGCCCTTGGAGTCCCTTCCAACTCTACAATTCAGTAATTCCATTTCAGCTTTTTCTATAGCCCTCCTGTGGCCCTTACTAAATAGTTAAGGAGGGTCTTACGCCTCCATTATATTAGCACTGGCAAAGAAGCAGTTGGACTTGGCAGAATCATGAATTGTGGATTACAAGTGAAGTAGCCACAGCAACCCATAGAGGCCCCCTGACCTGCCTTTCTTAATTACAATGAAGCTGAATGTTGGAAGATTTAGGAGAGATGCAAGATAAGAGAAAGTCCTTCTTCGCGCAGCACAGTCCAGCTATGAACCTTGCTCCCCCAGGAGGCAGGGCTGGCTACCCATTAGGATGGCTTTAATGGGGGGCTAGAGAAATTCACGGAAGAGATGGGTGTCAATGACTCCCAGCCCTGATGGCAGCAATGCTTCTGGATGCCAGCTGTTGGAAACCACAAGAAGGGAGGATGCTTTTCTGCTCATGTTCTGCTCCCTGGTTTCCCTTGAGGGCATCTGGTGGGCCACTGTGAGAACAGGATGCTGGACTAGATGGGCCACTGGCCTGATCCAGCAGGACAATTCTTGTGTTCTTGTGTTATTACAAGTCCAGCAGGTGGCACTGCCTATCAGCTTCCTTGTGCAACTCAACATGGAACAGAATGGGGACAAAACTGGAATGAGCGTCCTCTGCCTGTCACTCACTCTGGCCATGCCAATTATGGGTCTCCCTGCCTTCCGTCCTACCAGTCTCAATGAGCATCAGCCAGCACTACAAGCAGCCAAATTAAATGGATATACACACACATCCTTTCTGACACTGGTTTTCCATTGCTGGCCCAGTCATTCTTTGCACTGCCTCCTAGTAACTCTCCGCCATGAGCCAGAGCTTCCTCCATTACTTCCTTTCCCCCATAGGCAGTCCTCCCTTGAGCAGAGAACTCTGCTTTGGTGGAAGCTGGGTGCACCTAGCTGTGTGCACAAAGGTGCAATTGCATCAGGCCCATATTATTTTAAAGCCATCGCTTGCAACAATGCCTGTAATGATATGTAATTTGAATGATTTGCATGGATAATTTGAACTCTATATTAATTTGAACCCTATACATTATCCCCCTGGCAGAATCAAAGCTCCAGTACATTATCTGAAACTGCAGTAGTATATAGACCTATTTTATTAGCTGAATATATTTGCCCTTCATTTTATGTTCTCATTTCAAATCTCCTTTTTGGAAATTTGAAAGCATAGTAATGGAACATTCTGAGGAAGAGAAATCTAATATAATCTCTGTTCAGCATATCAATTAAAACTGTTTGTGATTCAAGAAAGCAAAGAGATGCCTACGGTTTAAACAAATCTCACAGTTTTTCCTTCTCAGCCATGGGGGCAGGGAACCTCATTCATCCTTACAAAAAAAAGCCAAAATACTTGATTCACTACAAGTATTCCAAATCAGATTAGGCCAAAGGACCACCAAGCAACGAACCAACCCAGACCCTGTGATCATCATCTGAGGCCTTTCTCCATGGCCTCCTCCACAAGAGATCCGTGAGGTGCTTGCCTGGCACCTTCCTTATACACCTTTAGCCGCCAGGCAAAACCTTTCCTCTTCATCCAGGCCTTTGGCTATCATCCTGTATTCTTTAAAATGTGCTTTTATTGGGAGGGGGGCCAGGTTATTGGTTTGTTTTGTTCTTGCATTGCTGGGGGTTTAACTAGATGACCCTTGTGATCCCTTCCAACTTTACAGTTCTATCTCTATGTATTTTGTGTTTCTACCTCATATTTTTATGCTGTGAACTCCCCTGAGATCTTTGGATGAAGGTGGGTATGCCAATTTAATAAATAATAATGGGCAGATGGAATAATAATGGGAGATGGAAGAACGCACGACAGGATCCTAGTTGTCAGGTCTGAGTACCTGATTCACCTAACAGAGTGGGATTCATAGCACCTCATACACAGGGAGAGCAGCTTCCCTGATACTGCTGGCTTTGCTTTTTGCTGTTCTTTTATGTCTTCAAGTATAAAAATAGTACATGTCGCTTTACTCATCCTCAGTAGAATGCTTCCCTGTTGATGCAGTTCATTGCCAGGTTCTCTGTGGAAATCTGTTCAGGAAGTGTCTCCGTTTGGCATCTCTGAAATTTTAATTTAGCAGTCATGCAGCTTCATTAATTTGTGCTATATTTGTGTTGCTCGGGACAGCAGGGCCACTTGAAATCAGGGCAGCTGCGAGAGGCATTTATTACATCCCTGTCAGCGGACTGGTTCGCACATGCAAGTTCACCCCTTGAGAACTGAAACATCCCGTGGCGACTGCCGTTTGCGTCTGAGGTATCCTTTCAGTGCGATGTGGTAGCGAAGAGGGTCCTGGCATTTGACCAAGGAGTTGTGAGCTCAAACCCCTGTCAGCGGGGAAAGGGGAAGCCATGTCCAAGTAAGGATGGGTTAAACATGTAAAAAATAAATCTAACACCGTAGTGCAATGCTTTTTTTCAACAGACTCCTTGGCAAATAACCAAGTGCTTAGAAACCACGTGTGAACTGGCCCAGTGAGTTTGTGTGCTCATGTAGAATGAGGAATCAAGCTTGAACTAAAAGCGAGAGTTTGATCAGCTCGGAGATGTGCTATCAACGCCTGTTAATGTGACCTTACGAAGTGCCAACAGCTTCTCCTTTTCCACCACAAGATGGCAGTACCTTTGAAAGAATATCCTCAGTCTACAGTAATGGAAAATACAGGCAGATGAGTGCCCATTTGGAAGTGGAGGGAAATTAGGTAGCAAGTTTCTCCACCCCTGGCATGCAGAGGTAGTCATTTGTGAATTAAAAGAATAGCTTCAAAAACAAGGTTCCTGACAAAGATCTGGTGGGCTTGTGCCCTAATCAATTCCCTAATCTCTAAATGCGACAAGACTGCATTGTTTTGGCTGCAGACACTGACAGGGTTGCCCTTCTGGAAACTGAGCTCAGATTATGTTGATAACAGTTGCAAAATGATGGCAAAACTTCACCAACAAGTGGGGTTATTTAAAGCGGGAGAAAGTGTTCCCAATGTGTGCCCCTTTCGGCTCAGTTTGGATGTACTGGGAAGGCACCTAGGCATATAATTGGAGGCAGGCATGCTTCAGGTGGCGCTGTTGGTTAAACCACAGAGCCTAGGGCTTGCCGATCAGAAGGTCGGTGGTTCGAATCCCTGCGACAGGGTGAGCTCCCGTTGCTCGCTCCCTGCTCCTGCCAACGTAGCAGTTCAAAAGCACGTCAAATTGCAAGTAGATAAATAGGTACCACTCCAGCGGGAAGGTAAATGGAGTTTCCGTGCGCTGCTCTGGTTCGCCAGAAGCGGCTTAGTCATGCTGGTCACATGACCCGGAAGCTGTACACTGGCTCCCTCAGCCAATAAAGCGAGATGAGCGCCGCAACCCCAAGCTCGGCCACGACTGGACCTAATGGTCAGGAGTCCCTTTACCTTTATCTTTATGCTTCAAAATGACCCAGCAAGCTCTTATCCCAAACCTCTGAAGCTGGCAGGAGCTGGGGCTGCCAGCTGACCGCACGCCCCTCAAACTGCCTCAGAATATTGACAGCAGAGAGCGACACACAAGTGTGACCCTTTCGTGGCCAGCCAGGGCTGGAATGAGGCAGAAGAGAAGGAAGTAACTGCAGTGCCTTGAGTTTAAGGGATGGATGCAGTTTGCTGCATTCATGCCTAAAGCCAGGGGAATAGTTTCTGGTTACAGGGAGAGAGCTAGATCCTCTCTCTCTCTCTCTCTCTCTCTCTCTCTCTCTCTCTCACACACACACACACACACACACACACAACAAAAAACACCACCAGAAACTGCAGATAATAGTTCTGGTTGGTTGGCTGGTTGGTTGGTTGGTTGGTGCTTGACGTACAGTATAATCCTATGTATATTTACCTTACTCTGAATTCAGTAGAACTTATTTCTATGGGGCATCCTCCCAGGTAGATGTGTATAGAGTTGCAGCCTATTTACTATTATTATTATTATTATTATTAATTAAATTTGTATACTGCCCTTCATCCAAAGATCACAGGGCTGTTCAAATCATAAATATGCAAATATACAAAACTAACCTTGAGTGGACTTCAATAGAGCTACTCTATTTACAATAGGGTAATACATCAATTTGAGATTATGCTCAAATATTATCCGCCTTTCCTATAAACCGTGGCACATGCAAAGCTGGAAAGGTGTGCTATAACTGAATCCAAAGCGCCATCTGCTGGCTCCAGAAACAGTTACATCTGAGTGCTTTCTTACTCGGAAAAGGAACTCTAAAAGTTCAGAAGGAAAATTTCTGATAAAAGAACTAACTTGCAGCCCTGTATCCGCTATAGCCTGGAAATTCCAAGAAAGCAAAATCACTGTAATTTTGAAAAGTTCAGTCTGCCACCTAAACTCTAAATGGTGCCTGGTTGTATCACAGCACAGACAATAGCCTGGTCCTTGATCCTGGGAACCATCATGCAAAATTTGGTTACGATATCTTAAGAGTTGTCTAAATGCATAGCCAATGAAGGCTTCGCTTTCCAAAATTTGAATGCATGCACATACGGTAGACAGAAGGGATGTGGGTGGCGCTGTCGGTTAAACCACAGAGCCTAGGGCCTGCCAATCAGAAGGTCAGCGGTTTGAATCCCCACGACAGGGTGACCTCCCGTTGCTCAGTCCCTGCTCCTGCCCACCTAGCAGTTCGAAAGCACATCAAAGTGCAAGTGGATAAATTAGGTACCGCTCCGACAGGAAGGTAAATGGCATTTCCATGTGCTGCTCTTGTTCGCCAGAAGCAGCTTAGTCATGCTGGCCACATGACCTGGAAGCTGTACGCCGGCTCCCTCGGCCAGTAAAGTGAGATGAGCGCCGCAACCCCAGAGTCGTCCATAACTGGACCTAATGGTCGGGGTCCCGTTACCCTTTATGGTAGACAGAAGAAGCAGACAGTAGGTGCTGATACCAGACATTTCCTCTCCCACCTCCCCAATGCCCATGAATAGAATTTGCTAACATTTATTTCCTACTGATTTTCTATATTTATACCCCACTCTGTCTTGGTGGCACATGTTGACGTACCTGCCCAGGGTGAAGCACTTGCTTCATGCAGAACCATGGGACAGAGGGGAAGTAGAAGAAGGGAGGTGCTCTGTCTTAGTGGCTCAGCAAGTCTTTCTAAGTGTTGGGCCTGACAGGGAAGGGAGCATCATTTACCTCTTCTTTACTCAGAAAAATAGCTTGGGCTGGAACATGTCTGTCCACAAATGGCTTGATCTCAGAAATGATCTCAGAATTGCATTAGGATGGCAGTAGGAAGCAAAGAAGGAAAATCTAAACAATAGTATGGTTGCAAAAGTAGACTTATTAATGGCATCTGCCTGATGGGTGCTTTACCTGTAAGTAGAGTTCAGGCACCAGCAGCTATTTTTATATGCAAGTAACCAAATCTCAATAGTATAAATCTCCTTACTTCCCCCAACTTGTTGGTTTCTCTTTCTCCTCTCTAGAGGTGGCTTTCTACAAGGTGCTTGCAACTAGGAAGGGAGGGGTGATTTGATCCAGTTCACATTTAAAGGTGAACTCACCAAATTCACGTTTTATGAAACAATGTGTGAACTGAAACAGAGCTATCTGAATTTTGTAATGGAGTTTTCCAGTCAAATAATGTGCACAAAATTGCAAATATTGGGGCAAAGTGTGCAAAGATATGCATATATCAGTGAAAATAAAATACAAAGATGCATTATATTGGGGAAAACGGCTTTGTAAAGATGTGTATAGTGGGTTTTATTGTTTTTTGCTATAATCTGTATTTGGTTTATCAATAAATTCTGATTTGACTTGATTAGGTAGGAGAAATTTGAACAAAAAAACTGATTGCATTTCCTGATGGCATTTAAAAATAAATCATTCACAAACTGATATAGGAAGGTAAAGAACTGAACTTATGATTGGAAAAATGAGAAGCTGAGAGAAACCAAAACTGACATATCTGCCCACCCCATTTACAACCCCAATATATTTCAACTACGTCCTCACTCCAGCTAATACATTCCCTTTCTTGTGTACTTGAGGCCAGGGGTGCTGATCAGATCCCAGCCTCACAAAACGGCTCAGGGAGGGTGGCATGAGGAGGACGCCATGCGCCCTTTGATCAGCCCTCACTGAGGGGCTGGGATGGAAGGGCACATGGCTAGTGCATGCTTCTCATGTCACCCTCCACGGACCCCGAGGGGCTGGCTTAGGGAGAGTGGGGTAAGGAGGGCTCAAGAGCCAGGCTGCGATCAAAGGGTTTTGCTCCAGCAGCAAGGGCCAGGCTGGTGCCACCCATACAACGCCCCTCCTTTGAGGCAGCTATGGCAAGTGAAATGGGGGGGGGCACTTGTCCCCGTGCAGCCCTGTGCCACCTACTTTTTCTTCCAGTTGGGCCAACAGTAGGGCAGCATGTATGTAGCAAACCCAAAAATGCCTTATCTTCTGAGTTTTCGCCAATAAAACTCAGAAACGAGAGGAGTTAGGTGTCCAGCGTTCTTGCAAAGCAATAGGATAGCTCCACAAAGGTTGCAACCCCACCCAGTGGTCCAGGCAGCAGTATTTATAAAGTTTCAAACAAAGCATTTCAATTTCCACCAGTCATATACCGTATTTTTTGCTCTATAAGACTCACTTTTCCCTCCTAAAAAGTAAGGGGAAATGTGTGTGCGTCTTATGGAGTGAATGCAGGCTGTGCAGCTATCCCAGAAGCCAGAACCATCTGGCCTGGGGCGGGGCCTGAAGCCTCACAAGGACTGCTTGCTGCTTGCTGCCGCTGCCCAGGAGGACTCCCCTGAGTGAGTGCCTGAGGGCCCTGCTCTTGCCACTTACCATCTGGCCTGGGGTGGGGCCTGAAGCCTCACAAGGACTGCTTGGTGCTTGCTGCCCAGGAGGACTCCCCTGAGTGAGTGCTTGAGGGCCCTGCTCTTGCCACTTACCATCTGGCCTGGGGCGGGGCCTGAAGCCTCACAAGGACTGCTTGGTGCTTGCTGCCCAGGAGGACTCCCCTGAGTGAGTGCTTGAGGGCCCTGCTCTTGCCACTTACCATCTGGCCTGGGGCAGGGCCTGAAGCCTCACAAGGACTGCTTGCTGCTTGCTGCCGCTGCCCAGGAGGACTCCCCTGAGTGAGTGCCTGAGGGCCCTGCTCTTGCCACTTACCATCTGGCCTGGGGCGGAGCCTGAAGCCTCACAAGGACTGCTTGCTGCTTGCTGCCGCTGCCCAGGAGGACTCCCCTGAGTGAGTGCTTGAGGGCCCTGCTCTTGCCACTTACCATCTGGCCTGGGGCGGAGCCTGAAGCCTCACAAGGACTGCTTGCTGCCTGCTGCCCAGGAGGACTCCCCTGAGTGAGTGCTTGAGGGCCCTGCTCTTGCCACTTACCATCTGCCCTGGGGCGGAGCCTGAAGCCTCACAAGGACTGCTTGCTGCCTGCTGCCCAGGAGGACTCCCCTGAGTGAGTTCTTGAGGGCCCTGCTCTTGCCACTTACCATCTGGCCTGGGGCGGGGCCTGAAGCCTCACAAGGACTGCTTGCTGCCTGCTGCCCAGGAGGACTCCCCTGAGTGAGTGCTTGAGGGCCCTGCTATTGCCACTTACCATCTGGCCTGGGGCGGAGCCTGAAGCCTCACAAGGACTGCTTGCTGCCTGCTGCCCAGGAGGACTCCCCTGAGTGAGTGCTTGAGGGCCCTGTCTTGCCAATTACCATCTGGCCTGGGGCGGGGCCTGAAGCCTCACAAGGACTGCTTGGTGCTTGCTGCCACTGCCCAGGAGGACTCCCCTGAGTGAGTGCTTGAGGGCCCTGCTCTTGCCACTTACCATCTGGCCTGGGGCGGGGCCTGAAGCCTCACAAGGACTGCTTGCTGCCTGCTGCCCAGGAGGACCCCCCTGAGTGAGTGCTTGAGGGCCCTGCTCTTGCCACTTACCATCTGGCCTGGGGCGGGGCCTGAAGCCTCACAAGGACTGCTTGCTGCCTGCTGCCCAGGAGGACTCCCCTGAGTGAGTGCTTGAGGGCCCTGCTCTTGCCACTTACCATCTGGCCTGGGGCGGGGCCTGAAGCCTCACAAGGACTGCTTGCTGCTTGCTGCCGCTGCCCAGGAGGACTCCCCTGAGTGAGTGCCTGAGGGCCCTGCTCTTGCCACTTACCATCTGGCCTGGGGCGGGGCCTGAAGCCTCACAAGGACTGCTTGCTGCTTGCTGCCACTGCCCAGGAGGACTCCCCTGAGTGAGTGCCTGAGGGCCCTGCTCTTGCCACTTACCATCTGGCCTGGGGCGGGGCCTGAAGCCTCACAAGGACTGCTTGGTGCTTGCTGCCTGCTGCCTGCTGCCCAGGAGGACTCCCCTGAGTGAGTGCTTGAGGGCCCTGCTCTTGCCACTTACCATCTGGCCTGGGGCGGGGCCTGAAGCCTCATAAGGACTGCGTGCTGCTTGCTGCCTGCTGCCCAGGAGGATTCCCCTGAGTGAGTGCTTGAGGGCCCTGCTCTTGCCTCTTACCATCTGGCCTGGGGCGGGGCCTGAAGCCTCACAAGGACTGCTTGCTGCTTGCTGCCGCTGCCCAGGAGGACTCCCCTGAGTGAGTGCTTGAGGGCCCTGCTCTTGCCACTTACCATCTGGCCTGGGGCGGGGCCTGAAGCCTCACAAGGACTGCTTGGTGCTTGCTGCCACTGCCCAGGAGGACTCCCCTGAGTGAGTGCCTGAGGGCCCTGCTCTTGCCACTTACCATCTGGCCTGGGGCGGGGCCTGAAGCCTCACAAGGACTGCTTGCTGCCTGCTGCCCAGGAGGACTCCCCTGAGTGAGTGCTTGAGGGCCCTGCTCTTGCCACTTACCATCTGGCCTGGGGCGGGGCCTGAAGCCTCACAAGGACTGCTTGCTGCTTGCTGCCACTGCCCAGGAGGACTCCCCTGAGTGAGTGCCTGAGGGCCCTGCTCTTGCCACTTACCATCTGGCCTGGGGCGGGGCCTGAAGCCTCACAAGGACTGCTTGCTGCTTGCTGCCTGCTGCCCAGGAGGACTCCCCTGAGTGAGTGCTTGAGGGCCCTGCTCTTGCCACTTACCATCTGGCCTGGGGCGGGGCCTGAAGCCTCACAAGGACTGCTTGGTGCTTGCTGCCACTGCCCAGGAGGACTCCCCTGAGTGAGTGCCTGAGGGCCCTGCTCTTGCCACTTACCATCTGGCCTGGGGCGGGGCCTGAAGCCTCACAAGGACTGCTTGGTGCTTGCTGCCACTGCCCAGGAGGACTCCCCTGAGTGAGTGCCTGAGGGCCCTGCTCTTGCCACTTACCATCTGGCCTGGGGCGGGGCCTGAAGCCTCACAAGGACTGCTTGGTGCTTGCTGCCACTGCCCAGGAGGACTCCCCTGAGTGAGTGCTTGAGGGCCCTGCTCTTGCCACTTACCATCTGGCCTGGGGCGGGGCCTGAAGCCTCACAAGGACTGCTTGCTGCCTGCTGCCCAGGAGGACTCCCCTGAGTGAGTGCCTGAGGGCCCTGCTCTTGCCACTTACCATCTGGCCTGCGGCGGGGCCTGACAGGCCTCACTAGGACAGTTGTTGTTACTGCCGGAGGGGCAGAGTGTTTTTAAAATGTTTTTTTTAAAAAAAAAATTATATGTGGGGGGTGGGGGTGGGATGGATGTTTGGTTGGGCTTGGGGATTATTATTTTTTTAATTATTATTTTGATGTCTTGTAATTTTTACATTTTTTGTTTGTATTGTTTTATTGGTTTTGTTTGTTTAAGGTGTTATTTTGTTCTTAGGGGGAGGGGTCAGGGCTGCCAGGGAATGGGCCCCAGCCCACAAAATGGTTGGGGCATGTTCCACAGGGGGGGATGCACTGGGACAACCGATCTCAGTGATCACGGGTAGGAGGAGGAGTTACGCTAAGACTAGACCATGTCATTACAGAGGGGGCAGGTTTAGTCGTTGTCTGAGGACTATCCCTGCCTCCGGGTCTGGTCCTGACCGGATGGATACTAGAATCAGCAAGGGATACCCACATGACCTGAAGGTGCTGCTGTGCAATGCCAGGTCAATGATTCATAAGACCACTGCCATCCATGACTTGATCATGGATGGAGGACTTGACCTGGCATGTGTAACAGAGACTTGGTTGGATGAAGCAGATGGGCCTGTCCTTGCCGCTGCTTGTCCACCAGGTTTCTCTTACGCACAGCAACCCAGGTCATGTGGGCGGGGAGGGAGGGTTGCAGTGATTTTTAGGAAGTCATTAGTTTGCACCAGGCGTCCTATTGGGAAGACCCAGTTTTCCGAGTGCATGTTCTGGAAGTTGGGCAATAGAGGCAGTACAGGATTCCTTTTGGTGTGCCAACCTCCCCGCTGCACCAAGGATTCCCTGCCCGAGCTGCTTCAGGTTGTGGCGGATGTTCTCCTGGAGACACCTAGCTTGGTTGTCCTAGGGGATTTTAACATCCATGCCGACACGACCTTACAAGGGGCCGCTCAGGACTTCGTGGAAAGCATGGCCTCCATGGGGCTGTCCCTGCATAAGTCTGGCCCAACCCATAGCCGCGGACATGCCTTGGACCTGGTGTTTACCTCTATGGATGTTGGTGATCTGACACTGAGTAAAAGCGAAACGAAAGAAGTGCCATGGTCAGATCACTTCCTGGTGCAACTGGACTTCTCTGCGACCCATCCCCTCTGCAGGGAGGTGGGACCAATTTGGATGGTCCGCCCCCGCCACTTAATGGATCCAAATGGTTTCCAGAGAGTGGTAGGGGATGCTTTATCCCATGTTGATGGCCTTTCAGCCGATTCCCTGGTGGCCCGCTGGAATGTGGCGTTAACCAGGGCTATTGACTGTCTGGCTCCGAAGTGCCCTCTCCGATTGCATGGAGCCCGGACAGCCCCGTGGTTTTCCATGGATCTGAGGGCAATGAAACAATCGTTGAGACGGCTAGAGCGCCGGTGGCGGATAACTCATTCCGAATCTGACCGGACACAGGTTAGAGCTCAACGTCGAGCCTACCAAGTGGCGATAGTGACGGCGAAGAAGAATTTCTTCACCGCCTCTATTGCATCTGCAGAAAACAGCAGCAGGAGACTTTTTCAGGTGGTTCACAATTTAGTGGAACCACCTGCAACATCGGGGCCCAGTACAGGCCACATGTTCTCCTGCAATGATTTTGCAAAGTTTTTTGCAGATAAAATCGCTCAGATTCGGGAAGAAGTAGACTCCACCGTGGGAGCAGGGCCGGGGCGGGAGAGTGCTAGAGTTCTGTCTAGTCAAGTTGAGTGGGATCAATTCCAATCTGTTACCTCCGAGGATGTGGACAGGCTGCTTGGACGAGTGAAGCCAACCACCTGTCTCCTGGATCCTTTCCCATCCTGGCTTATAAAAGCTAGCCGGGAAGGACTGGGCGATGGGCTTCGTGGGGTGGTGAATGCTTCCCTCCGTGAGGGAGCCTTCCCAGACCCGCTGAAAGAGGCGGTTATTAAACCACTTCTTAAAAAACCATCTTTAGATGCGGCCACGATGGCCAACTATCGCCCAGTTTCAAATCTTCCATTCTTGGGCAAGGTGATTGAGTGAGCGGTTGCCGAACAACTCCAGGCACGCCTGGAAGAAGCGGACCATTTGGATCCCTTCCAGTCGGGATTCAGGCCTCATCATGGGACTGAAACTGCCTTGGTCGCACTGGTTGATGATCTTCGGCGGGCTAGGGACAAAGGTGAGAGCTGTTTCCTAGTTCTGCTGGATCTCTCAGCGGCGTTTGATACCATCGACCATAACATCCTTCTGGACTGTCTAGAGGGGCTGGGAGCTGGGGGCACTGTCATACAGTGGTTCCGCTCCTTCCTCCTGGGCCGTGTTCAGAAAGTGGTGGTCGGGGATGAGTGTTCAGACCCCTGGGCTCTCACTTGTGGGGTGCCTCAGGGTTCTGTCCTCTCCCCCATGCTTTTCAACATTTACATGCAGCCGCTGGGAGAGATCATCAGGAGGTTTGGGCTGGGTGTTCATCAGTATGAGGATGATACCCAGCTCTACCTCTCTTTTAAATCAGAACCAGTGAAGGCGGTGAAGATCCTGTGTGAGTGTCTGGAGGCGGTTGGAGGATGGATGGCGGCTAACAGATTGAGGTTGAATCCTGACAAGACAGAAGTGCTGTTTTTGGGGGACAGGAGGCAGGCAGGTGTGGAGGATTCCCTGGTCCTGAATGGGGTAACTGTGCCCCTGAAGGACCAGGTGCGCAGCCTGGGAGTCATTTTGGACTCACAGCTGTCCATGGAGGCACAGGTCAAATCTGTGTCCAGGGCAGCTGTTTACCAGCTCCATCTGGTACGTAGGCTGAGACCCTATCTGCCTGCAGACTGTCTCGCCAGAGTGGTGCATGCTCTGGTTATCTCCTGCTTGGACTACTGCAATGCACTCTACGTGGGCCTACCTTTGAAGGTGACTCGGAAACTACAACTAATCCAGAATGCGGCAGCTAGACTGGTGACTGGGGGCGGCTGCAGAGACCATATAACACCGGTCTTGAAAGACCTACATTGGCTCCCAGTACGTTTCCGAGCACAATTCAAAGTGTTGGTGCTGACCTTTAAAGCCCTAAACAGCCTCGGTCCAGTATACCTGAAGGAGCGTCTCCACCCCCATCATTCTGCCCGGAAGCTGAGGTCCAGCGCCGAGGGCCTTCTGGCGCTTCCCTCATTGCGAGAAGTAAAGCTACAGGGAACCAGGCAGAGGGCCTTCTCGGTAGTGGCGCCCGCCCTGTGGAACGCCCTTCCAGCAGATGTCAAAGCGATAAAGAACTACCTGACATTCAGAAGACATCTTAAGGCAGCCCTGTTCAGTGAAGTTTTTAACGTGTGATATTTTATTGTATTTTTGCTTTCTATGGAAGCCGCCCAGAGTGGCTGGGGAGGCCCAGCCAGATGGGTGGGGTATAAATAATAAATTATTATTATTATAGAACAGCAAGAGGGATCGCTGCTTTCGCTGCGCAGCAATCCCTCTTGTTGTTCTGCCTTCTGAGATTCAGAATATTTTTTTTCTGGTTTTCCTCCTCCAAAAACTAGGTGCGTCTTATGGTCTGGTGCGTTTTATAGAGCGAAAAATACGGTACATCATTACCTCATTGATAGACCAATCATATGCATAAAAGTATTTCTCATTACCTCATTCCAAGTTATTGGACTTGTGCACAACATTGGCTAATTCTGCTGACTAGGCTCTGATTCCCACCCTGTTCCATGGCCTTCACATGAATACTCTGCGTTATATAAAGTTTTTTGTGTGCATGTTGTAGCAACTTGTGTTTTAGCTTTTGTGCTGTATCTTGTGATTTACGTACAGCGGAACCTCATGTTATGGATGGGATCCGTTCCGGAGGCCTGTCCATAACAGGGAACTGATGCAAGCAGAAGCACTACGTCGGCACATGTAAGCACTTCTGCACATGTGCGAGCGGCAAAACCCAGAAGAAACCCGTTTCGGTACTTCCGGGTTGCCTCAGGATGCAACACAAAAACACATAACCTGAAGCAGACGCAACATGAGGTATGACTGCATTAGCAGTTTTCCTGCCCCCAATGAGGGCGGCACATGTTGCAAAATTATCAGTTTCATAAAGTAACAAGCTACCATAAGTTCTCAATTAGAAGCACACTCAAGGATTTACAGGGGTACACATTATCACATTTATTGTGGCCCTTTGGGCCACTCCCACATGGAGACTGGTGCCCTCAGCAGGCCCATTATTTTCACTTAATATTTCCCTGCTGCCATCACTCCCCTTAACCAAAAATAAAGCTCTTGACCGGCATAGGACTCTACCTCTCTTTCACAAATGGCAAGTGCACAAGTAGAGAAGGCAATGCATGAAATAATTTAAAAAATCCAAAGAAAACCAGCCCTAGAAGTCCCTCTCACTCACAGTTTTCATAAAAGGTCCTCCACCAAAAAAAGATGGAGTAGCCACACCAGGTGGAATCAGCCATGATGGCACTGGCTGCTGCGCTTCTGCTTGGGCAGTTTCGTTCTAAGAGACCCTGCAAGGGATACAGCCGCAGCTGGAGGAACGGGCAATTAAGACAGATCTAGTCCCAGGCCTTTCAAGTGATCTTGAGGGTGCAAGTTCTGGAAGCCCTGCTCTCTGCCATGCAAACCTTTATCTACCTGGCCTGGGGGGACGGGGCCAGGCTGACTCCAGCTACAAAAGCTGACTCTTGGGCAGGAACATTCTTTAGCTGGTTTTGTTGGGGGGGGGGGTTGTTGTCATTATTGATATTAATTTATTGTCTATCTTTAAATTGTATTACAATTTATGGGGAAATTTGTTGCACACTTTTTGATGTGTTTTATTTATAGCTTATGACTACTTTTGCAATTATCTAAATCTTCTCACATTGTAAGCCACCTTGACCAATGCTATTTTTCTAGAAGAAGAGGTGCCAGAACTCATCATGAACGTCTCCCCTGTTCTCTTAGAATGGCAATGGCGCCCACTTGAGAGGTGCCAGAACTGAATTCTGGTGAGTTCCAGCTGGGGGAAAAACACCCTGGTTTTAACTAGGGAAAGGTGGCTACAAATAAGATGGTGATGAAAGAATCGCACAAGACCAGCAATAATTGTTTGTTTATTTATTTATTTTCTGTGGCAGATGACTTAATTTCAAGCCACAAGGCAGCTGTGGTTTCCCTCCATTTAAAGAGACAAAGTTTTGTCACTTTCTTGAAGTGCTGGCAGAGCCGCAAGTGTGTCCTGGACCACTGGCCCAAGGGGATGAGTTCCTGAGCGGCAGAGAGACTCCTCCAGCTTTGCTCACCAACTGTTTTTTGGCCTATCCCCAGTGGCACTCGTAACATAAAGCAGACTTGCTGGATCCCAACGACACCAGTTCATTCCTTCTTGTGAGAGTAGGTAGCCTAAGGACCCTAAAGGAAGTAGTGGAGATTCAACTCCTTTAAGCAACCCAAAGATTGTTTGAACCACCAGGCAGTTGCAAATAGGGGCACCATATGGGGCAAGGAGCCTCCCCCCCAAAAAAAAAATTTCAAGGAGGGAGCCAGGCCCCCTCAATATTCTGTGGCAACGTGCACACACCATGTGACATGCTCATGTCAAACACATAAACCGCCCTTCTCTCCACTTCTATTTTATGCCCACGTTTCTGTAGGTCTTTTAGAATAATTAGGGAATACTCTTTAACTAAGGTGTGTATGTATTGTAAATTTGCTACCTGCTACTACTGTAACTGCTGTCTAAAGCAGCATTTTAATATATTCTGTCACTCCTGTTTTATATAATAAACCAACCTTTCTTTCTTTCTTTGTGTGAGAGTTTCTTGTGGGCATAAAGTAAAGGGTTAACACCTTCATAAGAAGCACACGCCATAACTCCAGCAAAAGAATGGAAACCTCTCAGCAATATGTATATGAACACACTGGCTGTGCACATGGGAGTCCAAGTACACACTCGTAACAGAATGACGCTGGTTATCTGGATCTGTTTTTCAGAAACAGCACTTTCAGGAGCAAGTGTTGAGAGGGAGCAGATGTGCAGAAAAAACATAGTTTAGAGCCTCAATCCAGATCAGAAGCCTGTTCCAGGTCAGAGGCCAGGAGCTATGGTACTTTTCATTCTAAAGAAAAAGGAGCCAGTTTAAAAGACCCTTTAAAGGTGTGGTTTGCCCTTAGAACTATCCTCCTTCGCTCAATCTCCAACTGCCTGAAATGTAAAACTTTCCACAAATTAATTTTCTATTGTTAATAACTTAAAATGTTGCGGGGAAAATCCTGAGAAATGACTGCTAAGTTTTGGTAGCAGACTTCTTTAAGATTCTGGACACATCACGGGTGAGAAAAATAATAAACGGACAGAGGCAAACAGAGATAAAACATAATGAAATTCATTTTCTGTACGCACAGCAAGACTGTGATAGACTCGACAGGAAGAGATCCAACAGGAAGATTATGACACAGCCCTTTCACCATCTTCAAATACTTTTTCATCTAATAGGGAGGCACTAGATCATCTTCTCAGCAATGGCATTTTTGCTTTTCCTTAAAGTACCTTTTTATGTTAGTGACAGGGAACAGTGGGTGGCTGATCATGGCGTTGGCATCATGCAAGACTTACTGCTGTTCCAATGGCAAAAAGCATCCGTTTTTGTAAGCAACTGGGGTTGTTATCCTAGTCTTCCATTTGAGAGAAGAGTTAAACCACTTAGAAATTCATGCATGCATGGTACAGCTTGGAAACAGCAAGTTAAGGCATCAGTCTAACTTCTATGCAATGTAAACAGGCAACAAATTCACATAATATTGTGCTTACTTACAATTGCGCCTCCAGACACCCACTCTTTCCCTTTTCTTTCCATTCAGTCTCACTGTTCTGCAGGTTGGCCTGCAGAGCTGCCCAATTATTACATAGGTTAGAGCAGGGGTAGGCAACCTAAGGCCCGGGGGCCGGATGCAGCCCAATCACCTTCTCAATCCGGCCCACAGACGGTCCGGGAATCAGCGTGTTTTTACATGAGTAGAATGTGTCCTTTTATTTAAGATGCATCTCTGGGTTATTTGGGGGGCATAGGGATTCGTTCATATATTTTTTTTCAAAATATAGTCCAGCCCCCCACAAGGTCAGAGGGACGGTGGACCGGCCCATGGCTGAAAAAGGTTTCTGACCCCTGGGTTAGAGGCTCTTCTACAAATCATCCCACCTTCTGAGGTGGGAATATGCATTGTGGTACCCGATCTGTACAGGTACTGCCTGCCTGGCACCAACTGCAATGTTTTCAAGTGTGATGAAAATACCCTTTTTATTTGCCCAGGCCTCACATCCACCCCAAGCCAAACTGGGGCCAGCAAGTGCACCATCCCACCTAGAAGCCCCTGTCTTAGCTAAACACAGACAATAAACCCAAACAAAACATATTGTAGTTTGTAGCATACAATGACTCTTCCTAACAGTAGAATTACAAAACTGTTGCTTGTGTATCAAATATGAAACCTGCAATGTTCACATCAAGGAGGAATGCTCCCAGAAACAGGTCTAAATTCCTCCTGCTCCTGGGAGCGAGTTATGACCCATAACCCAGGCAGGACATAAAAGAACCACTGGCCAGGATAGGGGAGAAGTGTAGAGTTCCTTCTAGCACATACCTGGCATTTGGATTGGGAAACTGCTCTAAGCAGATGTTGTAGCTGACACTGAAACCCTGCTCTCCACCCTCCTATAGAGTTATATGACGTCTGGGTGCACACAAAATCATCAGATATGCCTGGGAATGCTTGAGTCCCCACTCACCCCCCGTCTCCAAAACCAAGAACTTCTACCAGGTCAACGCTCACCTTCTTCCTCAGACTGCATCTTCTTCTTTGGTGGACAGGGGAGGCTATAGCAACCTCACTGGTGATCCTGTCTGCTTTGGAGATTGGAGGGACACTCTCTTCTATAGTGGTGATCTCTGCCGCTTTGTGCCCGAACTCAAACTTACTATTACTATGTATTCATTTTTAATAGTAAATGCCAAACTCTGGTGCCTTGGAGAAGAATCACTGAAACCACCTGCTACCCACAATGCACTATAGCAGTGTTTCCCAACCTTGGGCCTCCAGCTGTTTTTGGACTACAACTCCCATCATCCCTAGCTAGCAAGACCAGTGGTCAGGGATGATGGGAATTGTAGTTCAAAAGCAGCTGGCGGCCCAAGGTTGGGAAACACGGCACTATAGTACATGTTCTCTTTTTTGTAATCTTTTAAGATGTGGCAGACACAGCCAGGACTCACCAGCGCCTAGTCCCAGAAGCACAGCCCAATTCTGACAATCATATTGCAGTCTTTGCTTCCTCAAAGTAGCATCCAAGTCAGACAAGATATGGAAAGAGAGCTGACTCTACTGCTTCTGACAGGAGGTGCCTCAGAATATCCAAATATATCAAAAGTGGATGACGGATGAACACTTCAGTGGATTAGGGCCGACACAGGCAAATAGAAAAAGCAAAGTGCAAATGGCGCTTTTCAGGGCGGTCTATGCATGTATGCAATGCAGAAGCAGCCGTGCTTTTCCCTCCACCCATCACACAGAGCATACATGTACATCACAACCAGCAATATTTTGAATGCACTGCTTAGGTCCCCACCCATGTACTGTGTGGGTTTGCACTGTTGTTGCTGTTTTTCCAGCAGAGGAAGGGGTAACGGAAGAACCTCACATGCAGTAAAGTTTAACAGAAAAGCAGATATTGACAAGGCAAAGCAGAAGACTCCCAAGAAACCAAGGGGGCATCTTTTGCACAAGCAGAGCTCCAGGTTACACCATGTAAGGCATAGCATAAGAAACACAGCAGTAATCTGACTAGGCCTAGTGGAAGCATTTCTAGCAGAGCTCCTCTCCATCAGGATGTTGTCAGCGGCTCCTGGCTGGTTGCTCAGGAAAGTATAAATATAAAAGTTTCTTACTGTCCTGTTTTATTTCAGTCTTTACAGAGAGAGGCTATAGAACCCAGCCTCTTGGATAATGGCATTGTCCTGAGTGATTTTCCACACACACACCCATCTCTCCCACTTCCTCATTCATCTCCTATACAAGTACTGCTAGGTGCCCTCTGTCTTTGAGCTCTTTGCTCTCCTACTTTTAAGGCTCGCCAGGTTCTGGGAGAGGAAGGGTCTGGAATGCTTTCTAAAGACACTGGGTCAGCCAGGTGTTGTTCTGGCTCTCCAACTATTTCCCAGCTTTCCCCCTTACCTGCCTCTGAGCTGCCACCTCCCTCAGACCCCTGCTGTTAATCTACATTGTCTTCCTCTTCCTCCTCCCTGGAAAGGTCAGGCTGGGGAGGCGGTTTCCACCATTCCTCCTCCTCTGCCCAGTCCCAGACAGTCTCCCTGTGAATAACTTGACACAGAACTGGCTCCATTGGGTGGGAGTCCTTTAACTGTTGAGCGGGATGAGAAGCAAGGCATAGCCAGGCAGAGGTTCAGTTAAAGTGGCAATGTAACAAGGGCAGCTCCGGCTTTCTCATGAGAGTTGCTCATGCATCTCTAAGGCTTATGGCATCCCACAGATGCTGCAACTAAGATTCCAGTGCCTTCTACCACCTGCCCAACCACATCTGGATAAACGAGACTTAATGGAACATTGGTTCCCTTCAAAAAGCAGCGTTTGGAGTATACTGGAAAAGGAATTACCATGAAACTTGCAATACAATTAGCAATTTACTAAAAGTTAGCCTTTTAAAATAAAACAGTGTCTATATTATGAACAATATACAATTTAGAGGAACTAATCATATGGCTATACTGTACAAAGTGTTCTGTTTACAGGATCCTCTGGAGACAAAGCATTACAATATTTCCTAGGGACACAGGTGGTGTTATGGTCTATACCACCGAGCATCTTGGGCTTGCCGATCGTAAGGTGGGCAGTTCAAATCCGCACGACAGGGTGAGCTCCCGTTGCTCTGTCCCAGCTTCTGTCCAACTAGCAATTTGATAGCATACCAGCACAAAAGAGATAAATAGGTACCACTGCAGCAGGAAGGTAAATGCCATTTCTGTGCACTCTGGTTTCCACCATGGTGTCCTGTTGCACCAGAAGCAGGTTTAGTCATGCTGGCCACATGACCTGGAAAGCTGTCTGTGGACAAACGCCAGCTCCCTCGGCCTGAAAGTGGAGATAAGTACTGCACCCCATAGTCAAATTTGACTGGACTTAACTGTCCAGGAGACCTTTACCTTTACAATATTTATGCCATATCTAATGTGCTTATAAAGCTGTACTGATTTCAAACCCTCCATTTTTGCTGCGCCAGTCCATTCCAAAGAACATTTCTTCCTGATGTCAGACAAGGCAATATTCACACAATTGACAGTTTCACTTTTTAAAAGCCATCCACATTTTTCCTAATGGCAAGAGTGGCTTCTCATCTGTTCTGGCCCTAGGTTGCAATCTTATACTTTTCTGGGAACAAAGACCACCAAATAACAGGACTTAGTTCTGAACAAACACGCATGGTAGTACCCTGGAATATGAAAGTCCTAGTTGTTCCAGTATCACATATGTAAAGATGAAGTATTGTCCATCTTGTTCTAATTAAAAGGTTATAGGACTGTTGAAACAACCTAGACTAAAAAAACACAAGCAATTGCTAGCCTGTGAGGTACTAACATAGATGAGGTTAAATTTCATGCACGTTGCTCATGAACCTTGATATTCAGATCTCAAAACTGAGGCTCTGCTGCCCCAGACTAAGGCAGGCAAGACTTTTTAAAGGAATAAAGGAGGAAATAAGCAAGCGACAGCCAAAATGGGCTTTGCCAATCTGCATATCCAAGGTTGCTATGAAACCAGAGAACATCAGCCATGAAATCAGGCACTGAAAGAGGTGGGCGCAGGGCAGGTTTAACCACATTCACGACCCATTGCACTATTACAGCCTTAGCTGCTAATTGACCAAGCAAAGCAGGCAAAACTTTAGTTCTTGTCATCCTTTTCAGTCACTGAAATACATCAGATTCTTACAACTTTTCAAGTACTTGCAGTGGTGTGAAAGGCAGACATGAGAACTGACCCTAAGAACAGCCATTTCAGCCATAACTGAAAGAGGGGAGGGGAAGAGAAGAGTCTGGTAAAGAACTTCTACTGAAGTGATCAGCAGATACTTTGATTGAACCAGGCATTCAGTTTTAACACTGTATTACAAAGAATTTAATTTTTAAAAGACCAGCCATAAAATGTGCTTTGTGAAAGTTTCAGAAGATAAAATATTTAGGGTCCAGAAGCACAAAAATATCCAACTTAAAAACATTAGAAAAGATGTCAAAATTGCAACCACCCCAAGTATTCCATTTTTCATGTTGTGATTGAAGTCCAAACATGTAATAGCTTCTTCTTTCTTTCTTTCTTTCTTTTCTTTTTCCAAGTAAAAGTAGAGTGGCTGTTGAAATGTGTTCATCATTCTTAATAAGAGAGTTGATGCTGAACTTTCTTTTGTGACAAGGCAATTTTTTAAAAAATGCCTTCTTCTATTGGGATTTTATTTCAAAGTCTTGACTGCCAATCTCTTTAATTGTCAGAAAAGTCCCCTATATTCAGGCCTTGGCACAACTGCACTGCTTTACGAACTAGACCAAAAAGAGCAAGAAGTTCTCCTGCTGAAGTTCTATGGAAATGAATGAGAGCTGTGCAAGAGCACTTTCTTCTTGCAGTGCTTCTTCACACAAGGCACTTTCCTGAGCAGACTGCACCCTTGCTGTTTAAACAGATGATGAAAAAAGAAAACAGATAAATGAAACCTGAATCGATAGTGGCAAAGCGATTATTATATACTTACATTTCCCTGAACAGGCTGAAGCTTTTGCATAGATGCTGCCTGGTCACTGTCCTTCCTAATGAACAAAATGGATACCAGCAAATGGTTACCAATAAGCAGACCTTGATTCCCTAAGATCAGAGGACTGTTCCAAAAGAATGTCTCCGAACAACGCAAACAGGCCACAACACAGCAAATGTAGAACAATGTAAAGCAGCGCACATTGGGACCAAACATCTTAGCTTTGCAAATAGCACCGATGGGGTCCTAAATTTGTGGTAATCTGTCAGAAAAGAATACAGTGGTACCTTGGTTCTCGAACAGCCTGGTTCTTGAACAGCCTTAGAACCCGAACGTCACAAACCCGGAAGTGAGCATTCTGGTTCTCGGTTTTGTTTTTGTTTTTTTGTTTTTTGTTTTTTTGAAGTTGAACGTGTCCTGAGCTTCCATTTTTAGTGTTGTGTTTCTGTTGTTAGAGAAATCACGCTGGCTGGGCCAGTGAGGAAAAGCATCCCAGCAGCGCTCTGAAACCCAGCTGCTTTAACACGTGCGCGAGAGAGATTAAAATATTGCACTGATTGGGGCGGTGGGGAAAAGCATTTTAGGGGTAGTTTTTCAACAACCTGGAATGGATTAATCCGTTTTGCATTACTTTCTATGGTAAAGAACACCTTGGTTTTGGAATGTTTTGGTTTTGGAACAGACTTCCGGAACAGATTAAGTTCGAGAATCAAGGTACAGTACCACTGTAACAGAATTGTAGACTTAACAAAAGCAACAGAGAGCTGCCCTCGGACCTAATCCAGCCATTCCTGAAAACCTACCGTATTTTTCGCTCTATAAGATGCACCAGACCACAAGATGCACCTAGTTTTTGGAGGAGGAAAACAAGAAAAAAAATATTCTGAATCTCAGAAGCCAGAACAGCAAGAGGGATCGCTGCGCAGTGAAAGCAGCAATCCCGCTTGCTGTTCTGGCTTCTGGGATAGCTGCGCAGCCTGAATTCGCTCCATAAGACGCACACACATTTCCCCTTACTTTTTAGGAGGGAAAAAGTGAGTCTTATAGAGCAAAAAATACGGTATTCTCTCAGTTTCCTGCTTCATGGCAACTAACCACAGAGCATGCCACACATTCCACATTGGCCAAGCATCAAATCTGATGCTCAAAGGGACTTGAAGATCTGCATGTCAAGATAAAATTGGGACAAAGAAAAATGATGACAGGAGGGAATGACACAGAAAAACAGTCCCTTTAAATTTCACCTGGCATGCCAAAGGGGTGAGAAAATTATAAAGAAGAGCTCTGTTGGAGAAGACCAAAGCCCCATCTAGTCCAGCGTTGTTTTCACAGTGACTGACCAGAATGAATGAATGAATGAATGGGGAAGACTGTGTGCATGCAAATGAATGGCCCTCGACTCTGAAAAGGTTGACCCTGCACTAAATGCATCCAAAACCTGAGGTGAAATACTACAACATTTACTAGAAGCATTTGTTTTCAGTTCTTTTCTACTAGATCAGTTTCCTTATGGTACCGCACGTAGTCAACATTCTCTTTGCTCCAACATTTTCCTGCCCTCCCTCCCTGGCTCACGCTTATTGACTGTAGTTCAATTTCTAATCTCACAGGATTACTTATGCTGGTCCCATTTCATTAACACAGGATCACATTTCTACCATCAACACTAGCAGAATACTAGAGCAACCATCTTTCTTTCTTCTATGACTAAAATGCTGGCCTAGAACAAACACAGTTACAATACACGGGCACCAACACGTGATTCTACTGGGCTGAATTGTACTAAATTGTTCCGGGACTGCTCTGTAAAATAGGACACTAGAATTTGTAATCAGTGTTTCTCACTTTTCACTTTCTAATGAAAATGAAAGGATGTCCCACCCTTTTGTGGCTTCCAGAAAATGTTTCTGCCCATGATTTATCCATTCTTCTTGCTCAGCATACACCCTACTACAAAACCAGCATTTAAACATTTGTTTTGATGCTTCTGCTATTGACAAATCCACCTCCTTGCAGTTATTTTTGTGCACCTTCTTTCGTGTCATTCTTACTTTTTTCTGTTGTTTCACTTGAGATGATCTATCAAAAGTCTGAAAAGTCAGTCTTTTATAATGTCGTTTCACACTGAGACAACTAATAGTTCTTTCTGATAAAATTGCTTTCAGGACATTGCCTTTGTACTTATTGATAACCTTCATGATATTAATTATTTCTGGTGAATCAACATCAGGGTGGTTTAAGACAACTACTGGCTGGTTACGATGAGGGCATTTTATTAGCTGATCACTTTTGAATGCTACAAGCCTAAGGCATCTCATGAGAGTGGGCACCTCTGTAAGGAAGCGTTCCTCTTGAGCTGTGAGTCTCTTCTGGGGCAAAGTGTTTGCAGAATGTGCTCGCTTAGCTTTGTTCTGGGGCTCTCCACCTTTCACGGCCCTTTTGCTTAGCCCACTTGGGCTGCTGCCTTTTTGACATGACAACATACCATTTTGTTGGCCGATACTTGGCACAGAACTAAAAGAGTGGCAAGTGTGACTATGTGACACACAGCGATTTCTAGAAACCTCATTAACTTCATTCTCAGCTGGCAAAGTTGGACCTTTGTCAAGTCTGGCAGAAACACAGCAAGGAACTGGCCTTGGGATAAACATTTTGTTGCAATATCGAGAAGGGGAAGGTGACATTTCATCACCATTTTGTTTTTCACTTGGGGCCTCAGAACTACTGCAGTTTAGCACTCTCAGTACAGTTCCTTGAGGAATGAAAGCCGGAGAAACAGTGTTTGTTTTTGTAATCACCCTGGTTTTAGTTTTAGCCTCTTTAAGTGTTTCCAATGGTTGTTCTTGCTTATTAGAACACTCATTAGAAAAAGCGGCACCCTTTGGTCTCCGAGGAGAAGGCACAAGTTCTTGTTCAGATATCATATTTGAGCTAGTTTTTTCACTCTTTTTTTCTGGCGATAACACTTTCTCCTTAGAGGCTTGGCTGTTACTGTGTCTTAATGAAGCAGCTAATTGAGATTTCACATTCGATTCAACAGCAGACATCAGCTGAGCAATCTTTCTGCACAACAACGATGTGGACCTTTTCTTCTGTAATGTATCATCCCACTTAATTCCTTCCGGGATATTTACAGCGCCAGAGCTGAGGGAAAACACAGATGAGATGACCGGACCATCTACTGAATCACCTTCATATTTTATACTGTGTGCTTCCACTTCCATATTATCTTTCTTTCTTTTCACATTAATTCCATTTATCACATCTAAGACATTCTCAGACTCCTCTGAAGCTAGAGACTTATTCTGCTGTGACACTGCAGCTCTTTCAAAAGGGTGAAACAAATGGGAATCAAACAAATGTGTTTTTGCAGCTACTCTAAGCTCATTCCATTGTTCTTCTTTGGCATTGGTTAAAGTGAAGCGCATGTTACCGAATATGGAGGAAGGCGGTAAACTATTGTTTTTCTGGACAGTGTCTAACAAATCACTTTGGGACTTGTTCTTATCTTCGGAAGAGGGAGCTGCTAGGCGTATGGCTGGATCTGAACTGGAAGTTAAGTGTTTATTTTCTGAACATTTTCCCTTTTGAAAGAGTTCTGGGCAATTTGTTTTTTCAGAAGAAAACTCTGCTAAAGGTGGTATAAGATCATATTCTCTCTGTGTGTTTTCTTTGCAAATAGCATTTTCCTCCTGGGTATTTATCAAGCTGCAGTTCAAAGTAGTAGAACTGGCAGAATGCAGACAGTTCTTGTCATTCTCGTTATCTAAAGCACAGGACTCAAGAGTTGGGGGCACACAGTTATTTATCGTTTTTTCTTCTTGTTCTGCACACTGGTTTCCAGATTCTATTTTTTTAGAATTCATAGCTTCAGAGGTAGTTCCTTTCGAAGGAATGAGTTTCAGAATCAACTGCTGTGTACCATTATTTCTTTTAATTTCTACGATTTGTGCTAAACAATTATGTGGAACACAAAATTGGGCAGGTGCAACCACTGTTAATGGCATTCCAGGTGTTATAGGCCCTTTTTTTGGAGAATAAACTTCAACTTCCATCAATACATCTTCATTTTTATGGATTCTGACATCAGATAGTTTATATACATTTTTATCTTGTATGAAGGCTGTACTTTGACCACATTCATCATAAACCGATGATGAATCAGTTTCAGGTGTTTCATCTTTAATCCCACAAATCTGAGATAAACGTGAAGGTGTGGACTGCAGAGGAGCTTCTAGGCCATGTTTCTTCCACTCCAAATTATGCTCTGGTGAACAATTTTGTTTTTGATCAACTTTTGCAACTGAAATCATTTCTTGCTTCTCAGTTGCGTGTAATCTTTTTGTGTGTTTGACAATATAATCATGCCTAACTGCACCATAGTCACAGTATTTGCACTGGTATGGAAATCTCCCAGTATGTTTCACTGTATGCCTTTGGAATTCCCCTTTGGTGTAAGACACCCAATCGCACTGGGAACAAATAAATTTGATCTTTTCATGTTGAGCTACATGTTTCTTATGTTGTAAGAGATCCTTTGTGGAAAATCGGCATTTGTCACAATAATATTTGTCTGGCTGAAAGTTTTTTACTTTGAAGGCTCTTCGAGGCTTACTCGGGGACATTTTCTCTTGGGCTTCAGTGTCCAATGCAACTGCAGGCGCAATCTGAAAATTGAGAGTGGACAGCACACTCAACGGGCACTTGCTACAGACATGGTAGTCATTTTCAATATCTTGGCATTTCTGCTGATGCAACTGTGGTGCCCAAATGTCTTGCACACATCTACGCTTAATACAACTTATTGGATACAATTCACTTTCCTCAGCTTCTTTATATGCAAAATTGCAGTTTTCATCATTTGCCTTTATTGTATTTGCTTTATCAACTTTTGTTTGCTTTGGCAATGTAGTCAATGACCTAGGCCCTTTGTTCCCTTGGCTGGCAGTTAATATTGGTAAGACTTTTCTTGTTTTCTTCAGCTGCATTTCAAAAGCTGATCTTGCACCGATTCACCTGCTTCAGATGTGACGTTCATCCCAAAGCTGCTGCAAAGGAAGAATATGAAGAAGAGTTTCTAAATAAGTATATGCAACTCCTCACATTTTAATTCAACAACAATACTCACTCGCAAGCACTTTGCATGGAAATAAGTCCCATGGATTTCAATGGAAAATTCTTCCAAGTAAGCGTGCTTGGATCAGTCTTTAAAAACTGTTGTATGAACATAGGGCTCTTCCTTATGATTGGGAACCCTGTTTGTATTTTTTTATTTATTTTATTTTTTAATGAATTGCTTCCCATGAAGCATCCTGAAACAATAAATAAGCACCATTTCAAATTGTATACAGATGAAGGCAGAAATAAGAATCTCCACTTAATACATGAACATACCCATATATATCTTCTGCAGTCTTCTCCAAGTGTTTGGCATGGTTTGAGATACAAATGAGGAAAAAACAAAACCCTGTGGTTTGGATCCAGAGGTCCTGCCATGCAAACTATGGATGGGTTGTTGCCCATTTCCCCCCTCTTTCCCCTAAAAGCATTCTGGAAGGCACCCTAACTCACTGAAGCAAGTTTGCAGGTGAAACAGAGGAGGGTGTAGACTGGGACGGGGAGGTCTTTGATACACACCCACCCCACAAGCAGAAGTGTCTTTTGTTAACATGGCAAGGTCTTCAAATTCAGCTGATTCAGAGGTTTGCAAAATTTCTGCTGAAATTCTGTTTTAGTATTACTGTGAATGTGCTGTGCAGAAAGGGAACTGACACTCAGCAGTAACATATTCAGATTAGGAACATTAAATAAACTTGTGCAAGTCTGCCAGTGTATTCTTGAAGCCCATCCTATGCACGTTTACACAGATCCTTCCAAGTACATTTGGTCTTACGTGTGTAAGACTGCAGCTTTAAAAGCTGAGGAAAGGACCAAACGATTATTGTATCTGGTCATAGTGACAGAAAATAAAGTTTTGTCATATTATTGAAGCACAATACTGAAGCCAAAGAATGAAGTATTTTGAATGTAAAGCCAAATTAGATACATTTCCATGAAGCCACCACGAAAATAATAGGTGTAAACACCTCCCCCCCCCCATTCCAAAGTTATGAAAGAATCATCTGCCCTGGATGTGCTGCGTGCACTGCATCAGATCTAGGGCGGTGCAGACAATTCCTCCCCGCTCCCAAGCTGCCGAGCTGAGGGGGTACAAAATAAAGAAAAAGCAACTGTACAAAAAGGAAAGATCCTGAAAAGAAGAAGTATTTAAGCGCGGGGGCGGGGGGGGTGCCAAATGTTCGACTTTGCCAAAGTCCATCCTTGTTGACAAATGATCTTGAAGAGGCAAAAAACCAGGCACCTTATGTAAGAAGTTGTGTAAATATACATGCTCACCTGGAAGTTAATTTCATCGGGGCCAGCGGGGCTGACATGCAAAGAAAGAGTCTGCATCTGTGAGTCGATCTCTCGGGCGCCAGCTCTGCGCCTCCCCATCGACCTGACCGTGGAAAGGCGCGGGCGCGGATCCAGGCCAGCGCAGATTTCGGGGACTGGAGCTCCGAGGCAGGAGGACCGGCGGCTTCCCAGAAAAGATCGGCGGGATTCCTCCTGCTGCTCCGCTCTTCTCGCCCGCCTGGCGGCCCCTCTTCTCCCAAGGACGCGAGATGCTGCGCTCCTCCGAAATGGCGCAGGGACGCGCGCGCGCTCCCAGCAGCCCCTGCCCCGGCTTGGTGGCCGAGGGCTCGGAGGAGAGGAAGGGGCGGGCGGGCGGGGGGGACAGGAACCCGGCCGAGAGAGAGAGAGAAAGAAAGAGAGAGAGAGAGAGGGAGGGAGGGAGGGAGGGAGGTTCGGCAGCCCTGGCGAGGCGGAGCTGCAGCTGGAGACGCGGCTTGGCCGGCGAGGCGGGAGGGAGGGAGGGAGGGAGGGAGGGAGGGAGGCTCTCCGCCCAGCGCCCGGCCCAGAGGCGCCTCCCTCCCTTCTGGCGGCGCAGCGGAGGAACTGGCCTCCCCTCCCCGCCTCCAGCTGGCTGGCGAGGCGCGGGGGCGCGCCGGGAAGCTCCTGCAATTCATGGAAGCAGAGCGTTGGAAGGGAGCCCGAGGGTCATCTAGCAGTGGTCCAACCCCCTGCAAAGCACGAATCTGCAGCTGCCCCTGGCCGGGCTCAACCCGCCTGCAGCCTGGGCGCTATCAGAATTATTAGGCAGTTACAGATAGGTAGCCGTGTTGGTCTGCCATAGTCAAAACAAAATAAAAAAATTCCTTCCAGTAGCACCTTAACGACCAACTAAGTTAGTTCTTGGTATGAGCTTTCGTATTTGAAGAAGTGTGCATGCACATGAAAGCTCATACCAACAACTAACTTAGTTGGTCTTTAAGGTGCTACTGGAAGGAATTTTTTTTTATTTTGTTAGGATTATTATGCGTTGCTGAGATCTGCTGCGCTGCCTGGAGCCTTTTCCCCACTTACTTGGGAGCAGCGTTTTTTTTTTTCTTAAAAAAAATGTTTAGGGGTACTCTCATTTTCCTACTCATCTTGAAATACTTCCCCTCAATGAGGCCAAACTTAGATTCACCAAATGTTTAGGGGCATGCATCCCCCCAGAAAAAGCACCGCTTGGGAGCAACACGGCGTCTCCTTTGGGAGAGCGTCTCCAGGGCTCCACTCTCCTACCCATGTGCGGAGCCAGTGGGGAGCAGAGAGGAGGTAGCTGCCCCCTATCAAGTAAATAAATAAAAATACCTATCTAAAAGTAGAAATTGGAGAAAGTTTGCCTTTTTTTTTTTTTTTTGAACGCTTGGGGTGTCAAAAGAAAGGAATTTAAAGCAACTGTTGAGATATTTCATTCCAAATCTGCAGAGCCAGACAGGGGATGATGACAGGTGGGTTAGATTTTAGTAGTACTGTAGCTAGGCTTACGTATGCTGGTCTTTATACAAGGTATTGGGAGCAAAGGATGTCTCCTCGGTGCCTTCCAGGATATGTTTCTGAGATAATGTGGATCTCCTGTCATATTAAGTAATGCTAACCTTCTTGGTCATGCCATGATTGACAGCAGAGGTTCCCAAACTTACAGTGGCGAAGCTGGATGCTCCACTACCATGGCAGAGAGCAGGCAGGGGCATGGCCATTCCTCCGCCAGTGCAAACTTATTAGGCCTAACACCCCCTTATCGGGGCGGGGGGGGGGGGAATACTCAGCTCCCCTCTGGAAATCTCCCTAACTTGTTAGGACCTGTTGGCGGACTTTACTACCCATCGGTTATAAATTGCATTTTGTGTGTTTATTTGGAAAATAAAGTAATCACTAGTCTATGTTACATTCGTAAACATTATACAACAGATGAAACATGTACAAACAGTTTTTCAAAATTGGACAAAGAGGTGGACTAGGACCTGGGATTAAAATCCAATGGGGCAGATCCAACTACTGTGCTTGCTAGATCTTGCTGAAAAGAAGTGCCACAGACAGACTAGAGGGGTGTAGATTATTGTGGGAGAAATCAGTACAGTGAAATCAATATAAGAAATCAAGCAGGGGCATCTGGAGAAATAATTATTTTTCAGTTTTCCTGTATTGCACAAAACACAGCTGCAGAGCTCATCTACTGCGGAAACAGAACTGGTGTTTGAAGGATGTAGGGGGCATGGAAAGGTGAGTAGTGGAAATGGATGCTTTATCTACCTCCAAGGGTGGGGGGGAACCAAGGCAATGTACCTGCTGTCTTGAGTGGAGCAATTTGGAGTTGCATTTCCCCAAACTTACCGTATTTTTTGCTCTATAAGACTCACTTTTTCCCTCCTAAGAAGTAAGGGGAAATGTGTGTGCGTCTTATGGAGCGAATGCAGGCTGCGCAGCTATCTCAGAAGCCAGAACAGCAAGAGGGATCGCTGCTTTCGCTGCGCAGCGATCCCTCTTGCTGTTCTGGCTTCTGAGATTCAGAATATTTTTTTTTCTTGTTTTCCTCCTCCAAAAACTGTGGTCTGGTGCGTCTTATAGAGCGAAAAATACGGTATATTATCAAGGAAATCCATTTTTGCAAGGGTAAATCAGCAGGGGAGGAGCTGTTTGAATGGGATACAGCACTATTTTTTGCTAGATAAAGAGGTACTGGAACTCACCATGAATGCCTCCCTTGTTCTCTTATGCCAATTGTGAGGTGATTGCTTCAAGTGACGGGATCCACAGCAGCAGCAGATCCGGCATCCAAAGAATGCATTTGCCACCACTGCTGCTACCACTCACTCCTTGGAGGCTGGATCTGCTGCTGCCTTGACAGCTCCCACCCCCACCTCCATGTGCCACCTCTACAACCTCTACACCTCTACAACAGTCAATAGGAGGGGCTCCTGGTCTCTTCCCACCCACAGGGAGAAAATGACAGAGGCTGGTCTTGTAGCCATGATTCAGAGCAGGTGTCTCCCCGTCCTCCATGATGGCCTTTGATTCCTGCTTCAACCATCGGGCAAGGCTGACCTGATTCCCTCCCTTGTTCCTGATATAGATCTTCACTCACTCCTTCTTCCTTGGAGGGGGGAGGGGGTGCCATTTTGTGGTTCGCCTTAGGTGCCAAAATGTCTTGGACCAGCCCTGGTGGCACTACTTAACTGGAAATGCAAGCAGATTCAATTGTACATTTATGGTATGGTATGGTATGGTATGGTATGGTATGGTATGGTATGGATAAGCCCTAAGAGAAGACAGAACATCTCTGGAGGTCTCACGTGGCGCATTGGATTTGGCTGTTGGAGTGCTTCCAACTATGCTCAACCTATATATCTATATTTATTCTATATTCTGGGAAATGATTTGTCTGTTTTTTTGTTCTCTGTGCATTTGGACTTACCAAGCCATATCTTCCAGGTCCCTGGCTGAGTTGCTGCTACAGCTTCTTTGACTTTCTTCTCCTGTTGGCATCTCCTCATCTGAGGGTATTTCTGCTGCTTTTGCAATCCCTGTTTCCTTACCTCCCTGCTATGCTCTTTAGACAAGACAGAGAGGATTTATGTCACTCCAGCTACTCTCCCCGTTTCTAGGCAGCCACACATCTTCCAAACTACTGTGGTCCTTTCTGCAGGCCTCCATCCTGCATTTTCTTGGGTAGCAGGTGAGCCAATTGCACCCATCCAGCTGCCACATCTTCAGAGCAGCAAGATATGAGAGAATAAATCCTTCAGAATATAGTACTATTTACCATACTTCTGTGTAAACATGCATAGGATTGAGCCATTTTACCTCTCTTGTGCTGAAGTATATGGTCTTTTGACTGAGCATCAATCGTTCAGATTTCTACAGTTATTTGGTATGACATTCTGTCAAAAGGAAGGTAAAATAAGCAAGGTAATGTAAAATATGGATATACAGCTAGATGATGCACTGGCATTTCTGAAAAGTATCTGTGACTGTATGACTTGATTGCTGCAACATTTGATAATCCCAGTGAGGTAACATTCCCTGAGCAGCATGTGAGACAGAAAAACAGATTTTCCCTAGAGGAAACAGTAGATGACCCCATTCTTGAACCAAAACACACATTTCATATAGAAATTTTTGATGTTGTGGTGGATGAAACAATTGCTCACACAGAAAACAAACAGTGCCTTTTAAAGACAAGTATGGTTTGGGTTCAGCAGCTCTGTGGACGCCATACTAGGGTTATGCAGCTGTTCTCAGGTGGTGGCTCTGGATTCGAAACTGCTGCATAATCCGCAGTGCTGTTGATCACAATGACTGGACGCTGCCCCAGCCCAGTGCACTCCGCTTTTAATGCCACCAGTGGGGGGTCTGAGGTCGGTGCAACTTTCTGAGCTCAGATATTCATGCAAAACAGAGTTGCAGCAAATTGCCCCCCCCCTCCAGTGCTCTCAGTTGCAACACAGGCCTTCCTTGTGCTGATGACTTGCATGCTTTTAAATGTTGGTTTTTGATTTGCTTGCTTTTTTTCAATAATCCCTGCCTCGCGTGCATTCGTTGGAAGAGAAAGCGAGAGGACCAAAACTGCCACACGGCCACAGATTTCTTCCACTTTCCCAGGGGAGCAAGAAAGAGAAATCCACAGAAAGAAAACAATCCAGCCCATGCATCCCTCTTGTCTTTTCCCCGCGCCGTATCTCTGCGTGCCCGTCGCCCGATCAGGCCACGCACGCCACGCCACGCACGCGGTGACGCCAGCCCGCCGCGCCGTTCTGGCTCCGGAGGGGGCGGGGCTTGTCAGGCTTGGGCGCCTCCCGCTCGGCGGCATTTCCGGGTCGGGCGGGCTCTAGCAGCAGCGTCGCCGTCAGCTGGAAGCCGCTCCTCCTCGCGCGCGGCGCCGCGGCTCGAGCAGAGTTGACTATATATGGTCAAAGCCAGGGGGAGAGGGCGAAAAGCTGCGCGGGCGGGCGGCGCTTCCTGGTTGGTGCAGCTGGGAGGGGACGTCGCCGCCGCCGCCGCTGCTGCTGCGGGAGGGAATTTGCAGCGCTGCGAAGCGGATTGCGCGCCCCCCCTTGCCCGCCCCCCCCCACCTTGGCCCTTCTCGGATCCGAGGCAGCAGCGGCAGCGAGCCGGGGGAGGCGAAGATGCCACATGAGCTGAGTGAGTAGGCAGAGACCCCCCCCCGCCCCGCCTGGGTGCAATGCCTGCAAGCGGCGCTGCTGCAGCTGCTGCTGCTTCCTCCTTCCTCCTCCTCCTCCTGCTGCTGCTCCTTGCGAGGAGCGGCGCCCATTTGCCCGCGCGGGCTCGCCTGGGCTCGCCCTTTCTCCTGTCATTCGGGGCCACGTTGCTGCAGCCTCCCCGGGCGGGAGGGGGGTCGAGGGAGGGAGAGGAGGGGGGCATTTACCCCCGAGGAGGAGCGCCATCCAGCCCCTGGCAGGCAAAGCGCCTTCGCAAGCAGCGACGGCGCCCAGGGCATTTTTCTCCTTGCAACCTTCCCTTTGCAGTTGACCAAGTTAGGAGGCGGGGGGTCTTTTCTCTGGTCGGGGAGTCTCTCTCTCCCCCCCCCCCCCAGTACAATTTCCCCACTTAGCATTCAGCAACAGGTCAAATAGCAAATGCACCTGGAGTTTTTTGCGCTCTTGTTTCCAGCTGGCCTCCCGTTGTTAATAGGTGTGTCTTTTTCTCTCTCTCCCCCCCCCCATTTGTAGAAAAAGTGTTTGCCAGTCTCCCGCAGGTTGAGAGAGGCGTCTCCAAGATCATTGGGGGAGATCCAAAGGGCAATAACTTTCTGTATACGAATGGAAAATGTGTCATCATCCGCAACATTGATGTAATGTACCCTCCTTTTTACATTGATTCTTACTGATGGTTTTCTTTTTAAGCTTTAATGCTTCTCCCTTGCTGTTCTATTGAGGTCAGGGATCTGTGACAATTTAGGAGGGCATTGGAGTGAAAGCAGAATGACTCACAGGAGCTGAGAATAACCAGAGAGATGTTGAGGCTGCATGTGGAAACGCCCTGAAATCTAACATGATAAAGGGCAGCATGTTTTAAATAAAAAAGAAAACTCTTAAAATACAAATAAAAGTGGAGTGGGAGGAAGAGATCAGTGGTATTATGAAGTATTTTTCAGTACCGAAGTAAATATGGAAAGCTTATAGAATGTTGAATGTATGAAAACATCCTATAGAAATTAAAGGATATTTCTTTTCTCCTGTTGTGTTTTTCCTAATCTGGTGAACAGCATCACTCAAATCCAATGTGTCTCTTTGCTTCATGGGAATATCTGTGTTTTGTATGAGAATATTTTCATATTTGGAACCTAATTAGTAGTCAAAAATCACTCCCTTTTTAAGTTATAGCCATGAGGTAGGACTAGAGTTGCAAAATACTTTCTTTGCTTACTGTCTTAGGACAGGATTGTAGCAAGCAGTTCTGGATACCTTAGAGCTATGATTAAAAGTAGAGCATTTGTGTTGTAGTACCTACAATGTAGAATTGTCTTTCAGAGCTTTTCACAGTCCACTGAGATCTATCTCTTATATATTTATTGGCGCTTTGATACTTCTGAGTGACAGATCTTGAATATGGTGAACCAAACTTTTTAGTTTTGGTAACAAATGGGGAAATTCATCTTTCTCTCTTGTATCACTGAAAACAATGTAGCAATCTGTTACACTGGAGGTTTTAATGTGGTTTGGATTACTGGTACAGAACTCATGTGGGGAGTTGGACATGTGATTGCTTATATTTCCTGTTTCAGGAAAAACACTAGTCATGGGAGTCACTTTAATTTCAAGTGTTGTCATCCACATTCTAGAAACTAGAAATACATTAGGCAAAACTTTTAAGATATGGCCGTAAGAACATAAGGAGAGACCTACTGAGCCAGACCAAAGGCCCATCTAGTCTGCTGTGCTGTTTTGGTAGTCAGATGGATGCCTGTGGGAGGCTGGTGGAACATGAGCACAGCAGCGCTCTCCCCAGTTGTTCTTCCCAGCTACAGGGGAAGTGTGGCATCAGACAAGACCCTGCAAACCCCCTGTAGGGGGAGGGCTTTGGTCCTGGTGATCAAAAATCTTGGCTCACTACAAAATCTGGGGGCGGGGAATTGTTGACCAGTTGAAACCACTGCCTAATAAACATGAGTGGCCAGACATATAACTTGGGCAACAGATGTTTGTATTGTGCATAGATAGGAGCAGGAGGTTGTGACATAATGGAGGCTACATGCCTGAGGATTCGTGGACCAGAACTTCCCCAGAGCATGGAGAATTTTATCTCTATTATACTTTGCAACAGGTGGGTCTCCTGGCACAGCTATGATGGCCGCTAGTGACACAGATGAGGATCATGCAGGAATAAGAGTTGTGTTATTCATTACATTTCACTTTTATTT
The DNA here is from genome assembly GCF_964252035.2 of Podarcis erhardii. Lineage (NCBI taxonomy): Eukaryota > Metazoa > Chordata > Lepidosauria > Squamata > Lacertidae > Podarcis > Podarcis erhardii. The sequence continues at coordinate 3,478,708 of NC_138512.1, read as the reverse complement.
TGCATACAGCCTTTCTGTGTTGCTATACACAAGGCAATTTACAGCAACAAAATATGCAACAAAGAACACACACCTTATAATAATGTGATCCAATACAAAAAGTCATAATAAATCATAACTTTAAAATAGAATGACTTACATCAAATAAAGTGATATTCAACAATCTATTAGAATATAATGGTACACAATAAAATTAACCCTCATCACAGCAAATAATAATTAAACAAATTCACTCTCAACAATTACAATAATTACTGAACTGTGATCAATAAAAATAAGTGCAAGTCAAAATGCATAAAATACCACAATACATACAAAACCACATAAAAGGATCAAATTGAGAAACAAAGACACAGAACTTATAAAACGGTTTTTAAAAAACCCCTGAACTCTTCTTCTCCCTTCCCAGCTGGGAGAGGCTACTTGCTCAGCTGGACTTGATTGAGGCTGGGGAAGGCGAGGCTCCTTCTCCCTTCTTTGCACTTCCTCGCTGAGGAAGCTGACTTCTGCTAAATTATTTTAGAGTCTTTCTGTAGGTTTTCTTTTGGTGGGACTTTTCCAAACAACTTCCAGCCAGGAGCACTGTGGACTTTTGTTCTTTTAGTGAAGAACTTATTCGTTACTTAACCTACGATAGCTATCTGAGACAGAATGTGGAAGAAGAGGCATTCTGCTGACAGTTGACTGCTAAGCCAGTATCTCTTCTTAAGCCAACAAATCCATAAAATTCTCCTTGCGTGCAACAAAGCCGTGTTTTAAGGTGCATCCTCTCTATTCTCCCATTCCTTCTGACTTACTGTCAGGCCCTCCCTCCCACTTGAATCGATAGCCAGAGCAAACCTGTTGCTGGATTTGGTCTAGATGAGAAGCTGAATAGTTTCCTCATTGCTCATCTCTCAACTTCCCAGAATGTGCTCAAAGGGCTTACTGTGTGTTGGCAACTTGTCCCAGAAGCCTAGTGCAATGAAACCCATTGGCTTTGCTGGGGACGCTGTTTCTCAAAGCCACCTGGGCGCAGAATGTGTTTCTTCCCCTTTGTCTTTCACCTATGGCTGCCAACGGAAGCTACAAGTCTTTCCTACTACTCATAGTTTAGCTGGATTTGTAATGTTGGTTTATTCTTCTTGACACGCCCGCCTGGCTTTTCCCTCTGGTCTCTTTGACTTCTTCCCAATGAAACCCTTTTAAATTTTGCAGCCTGAGTGTATTTGTGCTATGCTCAAGTGATTAGGTTCCTCTCACATACCCAGGTTACTTTGTGATGCAAGACACAGACGCGTCTCGGGGTCTTCAAGCAAAGGATGCTCCTTCACCCTGAGCAGCTCACTGGCTTGTATGCTGTGTGACCTGTTGCTCCTACCAGGGTCAGCAGACTGGCACCTCCTGAGCATACATATGCCAAAGGGCACAGTTTTGGGGACCCCAGAAGAAAAACATTCAGGAAATCTTAGAATGTTGAGTCATTCAACTAACAGAAAGTGACAGATTATAAACTACCATAAGCAAGTTTTCAGCTTGATAACCATCAAGCTCCTTATGCTTTCGTCTCTTCCATAATCGGCAATTCAGATGTTTCTGTGCACCCCATTAAAGTTCTAAAAGAGTACTAGAAAGATCCATGAGGGCAACTGTAACACTGGATTTCCCAGTTGCATGAATATTTTACTTCTGTGGCCTCCTCTGCCTGCACTAAGTTACAGAGCCAGTCGCTGGCTGTTGCAGGTATCTCTGGTTTCAGTCTTCCAAAAGAATAGACTGTGAATTGGAGGACTCCATAGCAGGATGTGTGTTTGAGGATTCAGCTAATCTTCTTTTCTTTTCATAAGAATCCTAACTATTGCTTTCAGAGATTTCCTGGTATTTTAATGGGTTTCGGTGACTTTTAAATTGGGATTCTCTTGCATGTGCTTGTGTGCTGCCTCTTGCTCAAAGAGCAGCTATGTGCTACAGAAAGAGGACATTATTGTAGCCTTAATACTAGCCTTCAAATAAGGCGTTGACTTAAACAACAAAGAAGATATTTCACTTCTTAGAAGTCTTGGCCTAATCAGTAATATTTTCTTTTTCTCCTTCTGGAAACGGTAGCTATGGTAGGATAGGATAGGTGGCAATTTTGCTAGGGTATTTGTTTGTCCTTCATGGTCAGTTGGTGTCTCTTATGAAAGCTCATGGGTGGATGGTTTTAAGATGTGGAGATCTCATGAATGTTTAGAATCCATTGGCTCCCCTTCCCCCTTCTAAGGAGAGGTGGTCAGAGGCAAAGGGGAATGGGAGAAGTCATTTGACAAGTCTGAGGCAGAGAGGGGGATCCTGGTTCAGAACATCACCCTTAGTAGTGGTTAAGGTGCTCAAAAATAATGTGTGTTGGACTTAGGAGATTTTGTACCACATATGAGAAGAGGACAGTGAAAACTTCCACTGTGACTTCAGAAAAAGCTACAGCTGCACATTAATCTATTGTTCTAACCATTAATTCAATTCTACGGTTCTTTGGTTCTATAAGTAAGCCAGGTTCTAAAACCATGGTTTGAGCCTGGTTTGTTTGAAAGGTAAACTGCTGCCCCTTCCCCACAAAAAAACTTACCTGGAAGCTTTAAGCATCCTTCCCTCAAGTGCGAAGGGGAGTGCTGGGTGCCGGATTTCTTCTCTGCTTTACAGCTGCATCTGAACTAGGTCTGAGTAGATGATGACTAACCAAGGTTGGAAGTGCATGCATCCAATAGCAGAGGCAGCAGTCAAATGCCGAGCTCCTCTCCCCGCCCATGCTGCATTTCAGAGTTTCTTTACTTCTGAATCCAGACAAATTGTGATTAGTTTAGAATTGTAGGATTGTAAGCATTGGGAGAGCCCCCAGGGTCATCTAGCCCAGCCCCCTGTAATACAGGACTCTCAGCTAAAGCATCCATGACAGATGGCCATCCAACTTCTGCTTAAAAACCTCCAGGGATGGAGAGTCCACAATCTCCCACGGGAGTCCGTCGCACTGCCGGACAGCTCTGACTGTTAGAAAGTCTTTCCTGATGTTTAGTCAGAATCTCATTTCTTGTAACTTGAAGCCACTGGTTGGAGTCCTACCCTCCAGAGCAGGAGAAAACAAGCATGCTTTTGTGCAGGTGGTTCTTCCTGCCTAAATGTCCCTATTGAAATTCATTTTGTTAGTTTGGGCCCAGTTCTCCAATCTGATAAGGTCATCTTGAGTCACAATAATGTCTTCTGTGGCTTCTTCTTTGGCGACCACTTGTAGCCAAGTAAGAGTGTCTTCCATGAACATGGTCTTAGCGGTGTGTCCATAAGTGACTGTGGAGGCCAATTCTGGATCCACGAGTCCTTCCACAGTGGGAACATTGGTTTCCGGGTGGGAGTTGATGATGGTGAGGTTTGCCAAACGTGCCCTCCTCTTAACAAGTTTCTCCTTTTTGTCCTGAGTTTGATTGTCTTCAAAGTCCATGACACCTTTATAAAGACTTCAATTTGGAGCACTCACAGGCTAGTGTTTCCCAATTATTGGTGTTTATACTACCTTTTTTTAGATTTGCGTTGAGAGAGTCTCTTTTGTCGACCACCAGCATTTTGCTTTCCATTTTTAAGTTCGGAATAGAGTAGTTGCTTTGGAAGACGATAATCAGGCATCCAAATGAGTTGATGTTGAAGAATCATTGCTTCGACACTGGTGATCTTTGCTTCTTCCAGTACACTGACATTTGACTATCTTCCCAAGTGATATGTAAAAATTTTTGGAGACACCGTTAATGGAATCTTTCGAGGAGTTGGAGATGGCATTTATAAGTAGTCTGTGCTTCACAAGCAAAACAGTAAGGTTGGTAGTACAATAGTTTACAAAGGTAAACCAGCATTTTGGTTTCCCTGTGAATGTCCCAATCCTCAAACACTCTGCACTCTCACAGAGCTCAGATGATGGTGGATTTAGGCATCAGTGATGGCCCTTGTGGAAAGATAACTGCCCAGGTAGGAGAAGTGATCAACAGTTTCCAATGTTACACCATAGAGTTTGATTTGTGGTGCTGCAGAGGGGTTTTGTGCTTGTTGGTGCAGCACTTTGGTTTTTTGATGTTGAGCGATAGGCCTAGCTATCTGTAAGCTTCTGCGAAGAATATGTGGCATTAGTTACCCCTCCCTGTTTGGTTTCCTCTGCTACATTGATGAGCTTCCCCTCAATTCCTCCATCCAAGTCAGCCATGCTGGCTGGGTTCAATGTGAGTTGGGAGTCCAACAGCATCTGAAGTAGCCACCACTGCTGTAGAGAAACAAGACAACTTGGCAAGTTGTATCTATGACCGTGACTTGTTTCCCTTAACCATGTCCCCATGTTCTTTCTCAGGCTCCTCTCCACTTTTACCCGAGGCTGCCTGCCCCTTTCTCCTTGGGATATTAACGCTTCCTGTGGGTGAACTATTTATTTTATTGATTTACAACCTGCTTTTATGAAGATCTTCCCAAAGTGGTTTACAAAATGCAGACAAATATAATTTAAAACAAATAAAGCATTCGTGTCATGTGAATATTACAGTCAGCACAGAAATAACACAATAACCTAGCATAAGTTTAAACTTATTTCCAGCATCTCTCAGGTGGGCGCCAATGCCGTTATAAGAGAACAAGTTCATGGTGAGTTCTGGCACCTCTTTTTCTATGGCAATAGCACTGATCAAGACCCATTTGAAAAGTACTGTATTGAGTCATGGGGCTTGTCTGATATTGCATGGAATTGAATCCAGAAATGTTTTAATATTTTGGCAGCCTGAGCTTTGGCTTGGTGTGATCTGGTGCCCAAATCAAATGCATTCATTTGATTTGATAATGACGGTAGACCTGTCACTGTACGTCATCAACCCACAGATTTGTCCCCTCTTGCCTCAGCAAATCCTTCTCTTCCTCTGTCTGTCAATTTAAGTGCTCACTAAACTGAGAACTAAAGGGTGGTATATAAGTCTAATAAATAAAATAAGGCAATTGTTCCATACAGAGATGTAAAGCATCATTATTTGAAATTGAAAACGGTGGCAGACAATATATTATAGCAATAGAACTTGGGTATCTTTGTTACATAGCTAGCAAGCTGTGTGTGCGTGGACTGGGCAGGTTGCGTTAAATTTCCATGAGTGGACCTTGAGGGATACTCAGCACTGTGCTTTTGATTCATTGGAATTCTGACTCCGTTTCCTCATATCAAAAACAAAAGGAACATGAAGGTGTTGTGACAACTGTGCTTTAGAGATGTGATTCCTGCTGAGGCTGCTTTTCTGCCTGTAGTTCTGTCAGTTCTTACAATGCTAGGCATTATGAATAAATATGATTAGAAAACATATTTCTATAAAGCAGTTTTAGCAGTTCCAACTCCTGCATTTCGGGGGTTGGATGATGACCCTCGGGGTCCCTTCCAACTCTACAATTTCATGATTCTGTGCTTTGCACCTGTTGAAGATTCATATGTGCCTCATACTGGGCCGGCCCACCCATGAGGCAAGGTGAGGCAGCTGCCTCAGGCAGCAGGAATGACCAGGGTAGCAGATCCCAATGTCAATATTTCTCCCCCCTCCCCCTGTTCCTCACCCCTTCTTTCCTTCCGCCTTTTTGGGGTCCATCTCAGGTGCCAAATATTTTTGGCCGACTCCAGCCTCATATGCTGGGCAGTGGGCTTGCTTTACGTCTGCAGAAAGCAGCCAGATGCTGCCCCCAGTCCAGACAATAGTATTGGGACTGTGCTTGTAATTGCTTCCTTCCTTTGTAATGGCTACTTACAATACATCTGTGAAATATCATAATTTTTATAAATTGGGAAATTGCTCTTTCCTGTGGCAGGGGCTATGTTTAATTTCAGTAGTTTCCTTGCTTTTCTCTCTTCTGTAGTTGAGACTTTAAAAAAAATCAATGCCTGCCTCAATTTTTAAATCAGAGGTTTAAAATACCTTTGGCCTTCCAATTGATGTTGGATTTCAGCTCTCATCATCCCTGATCATTGGCCAATCTGGCTGGGCCTGTTGGGAGCCGCATCCACACAGCATCTAGAGGTCCACAGCTTAGCCACCTGTGTTTAAAAACAATTTCTGAGGAGGCTTGGTGGGTTGGAGACCCTGTCAAACAGAATCCTCTCAATTGTGAATGATTTGATAAATCTGGGCTGTTTTGGAAGACTTGGGTGTTCAAACTTCAGTCATAGATTGCTGAACCACAATACACAGTTGGCAGCTCTCATTGGTGAGATTGTGACTGTTGTTTGGCTTCAGTGATGTGGGTTTTCTCAAAGACTTTGAAAAGGGAAGTATGACGAAACCATGCACTTCTGAAACTGGAAAATGTTCTTCGGAAAAGCACAGCAGTGGGAAATTCTCTGGAAAATTTCCACCCCATAACACTGACTAGTCAGTCAAATTTTCTGTGACACAGGTGGCAATATTGGAACCTTCCTTCCTCTGTTTGAGCTCCTAGGCTGCATTTGTGTCTGTGCTGCCCGGTGCATGTTCCCTGTTCTCCATTTCTTCAGCGTACTAATTCCATATTTGGAGCCCAGGCATGCTGCAGAGTTTGGACAAAGGCCACTGTGCCGTCTGGTGTGGTGAGGGGCCAGAGAGAGCAGTCACAATTTGTCACTGCATGTAGCAAATGTTTCTTGCACAAGGCTTATGCTTCCTTCTAGGAAGGCAGAAGGGGTGTCAACACTGTGACATTGGCTTAACCAGTTTGCAATCCTGTTTAATTAAGCAGGAGAGTGGTTATTCAGAAGCACCGGCATTGGTACTTCACTCTCAGACCTGTCAGTCCAACATTTAATCTCTGTATGGCACTGAAACTCAGAGTCGGAAAAACATTGTCCTATAATCTTGTTAGATCTTGACGCATCCCCTAGTACCATTAATCGTGAGGTGTTGGTGACATGGCAGCTCTCCGTGGGGCTGTGTTCCAGTAATCTGCCTTCTGATTGGAAGGGAGTTCCCAGAGCTGAAAATGGATGCTTGCTGGTTGTTCTTTTGGACCAACCTCTGGGCTTCTGCTGAAGTCCATCTTGTTTCAACCCTTCTCTCAACATGGTAGTAGCAGATAATTTTTCTGAGTTCTCTATCAGTTGAGAGGGACTAGGAGCAGCAGATGGGAAGCTTCCTTGAATACTTACTTGAAAATATAACTCTTTTATAGAATCCAGCGATTGCTGACATCTACACTGAACATGCTCATCAAGTTGTTGTTGCCAAGTATGCTCCCAGCGGCTTCTACATTGCATCTGGAGGTATGGTATTCTACTAGTATCCGTGTCTGCATAGTGCAATCTTGCTATTACCAATTTTACTCCAAATGGGGTCCATTTATAATCTGGTGGAAATCCTGTGCCATTTTGGGTCATAGATTTCAGTGGGCTAAAGTGTGCCTACCTCAATATTGGCTTGTGGTCTACAACATTGCTTAGTTATTGCCATTGAATGTGCCTCTCTTAATAGGGCACTATGAGGGCTAAGAGACTGAGGCATGAATCTGGAAGTCTCTGGTTTGAATCGTGAGTCTGCCACAAACTCACCAGATAGTTGTAGGCAGGCCGCAGCACCCACCTGCAATCTGCAATATTGGGATAGTGAGATATAACCATCTTACAAGATAGATACAGTATAAGGATTTCAAGAAGAGAATGTATTTCAAGTCCTTTGAACACTCTATAAAGCGGGCATGGCCAAACTTGGCCCTCCAGCTGTTTTGGGACTACAACTGCCATCATCCCTAGCTAACAGGACCAGTGGTCAGGGATGATGGGAGTTGTAGTCCCAAAACAGCTGTAGGGCCAAGTTTGGCTACCACTGCTCTAAAGCAACACATAAATGTTTGCGTCTTGAAATGGTTATGCACTTGTTTCCAGATAGAACTTGTTTGTTTTGAGCCTAAAACTGAGGTCACTTTTCAAAAGCTACAGCAGTTTTCCATTTTCCACCATGAAGATGAGTTTTAAACCCTTCTTCTCCTTGCCCCATCTATTTTCCCAGGAGTGCAATACTCTCAGCTGTTCTGCCGCAGATGCTGTGAATATAGTCATAGCTGTGCTGGGCACACTCAGCATTAAAAATGGATTCTGTGAGCACTATAAATTATGCAAATTAAGCAGCTAGTCATGGGGGGGGGGCAGGGCACCCAAGCTCCACCTCCTACAAGTTAGAGTTGTTGCTTGCTCCCCTTGGCTTGTAAGCCAGTGCTGCCAACGTACCTTTTAAGTCTCATATTCCCAACCACAATGGCTAGAAGTTTGCTTTTATGGAAAGGCCAACTTTCAAAAGAGAACATTGTTCACACATTTTGCAGTTGTGTAGAATCGCAGAACACACAATACCCAGGATATAGTTAATTTTAAAATTCAATACTCGGGGGACGTAATTTCAAGAGATGTGGTCTCTTGCGCTTCTTAATACTAGCTTGCTCTTTACTTGATTTGCATCTTAACTCTCTCTAGACCTAAATTTGAGGCTTAGTTAATAATAACCCTGTGCATGGTGATTTTCAGTGGAAAGCAAAAGTAAATGAATCCCTGTGCTGAAGATACTTGCAGTCTAAATTCTCAGAAAAATAACTTGAGGAAGAAGCAAGCTTTTTTGGGGGGGGGCGCATTTTCCATGTCAAAGATAGTTGCACGCTAAAACTGTATGAGTGTTTAGAAGCATGTGAACATGGTAAGAAAGCTTTGAGCTGGCCAAGTTCCCATCAGCAATATTTGACTTTGTATTATCACAGACTTTAATCAGTGATACGTGGTTTCTTATGAATTCCTTTGAAGTCCATAAAGAAGTAGCATTTTTCCAAAAATAGTATATTGGTTTTTACTGAGTTTCCTCTGAATAAGCACAATCCTATGGACCAACAGACATTGAGAATAGAAAGTGTGATTTTGCCCAAACTCCATACATTTCACAACTTCCAGTAGGACAACTGTATCAAGAAGAGGAATTGGCTTCCAGCAATGATCTCCAGCCTACACTGATGTCATTGGAAGTCACACTAGCAGTTAAAGGCCCTGCTTTCCAACAGTTTTGAGAGCATGAAGAGTTTGACTCCTCTTATTCCTGGCAAGTGCAAATGCCTTGGCTGGCTATGCTATTGTGAGATGCCTTTGAACATAGATAATTTTGTTTGTTTGCTATCTTTCCACAGTTAAAACCATGCTCAAGGCAGCTTACAACATGAAAAAAATGTAAAATTACAAACTTAACAAGTAGTCAAAAACAAAAATATATATCAAAAAGTACACAATGCAAAGTTGAGCCATTTCAACATAAATCGTTAAGAAGATCTAAAAATAAAGATAAAAAAATTAATATCAACAACAGCAACAAAAGCCCTCTAAAAATAATACTCCAGTCCAAGAGTCTGTTCAGGAGCCCCGGCTTTTGTAGCTGGAGTCAGTCTAGGCCAGGTGGGAAAAGGCCTGCAAGGCAGGGATCAGGTTTTCCAGGACTCTCAGCCAAGGTCTAAACAAGATTTAAACATGGCTGTAGCATGCAAGACTTGATACATGTGCACCTCCACTCCATTGGAGGGAGGAGGATTGTGTCAATTCTTCTGGGATTTGCAACCCCATTCTCTAACTTAAACCTAAAATCAGAAGATTTGGCTATTTTAAATGTGGAGGTTATTCTTGAATAGTATAAATTTGTGCAAACAGTGATTAATGGGAAAGACAATATCTTGGTAGATACTGTTCTTTTCAGGCACTGCTGCCTTTCTCTACTGAGCTCCAAACCGTGAGAGAGATAGAAATGACTCTTACTTATTGAGTATTCTTTCAAGCTCCCTGGAGAGCTTGGAGACCACCTCCTTATTAGACTTCAAGATGCTGCCTGCACAGGGATATGGAAATGAGAACCTTGGTTTCACGAACAAGTGCCGTGGCCTCCATTTTAGCAGACAGCTCTTGCATAGACCAGGAAACCCAAGGAGGAGGTTAAGCAAGCTACTGTCAAACAAGAAATATACTGTGTTGAATTGCAATGGCTCTCTCGGGTTTTGTGCAGAGGCCTTTGGAAAATCAAGCACATTTTGGTTATTCGGTGCATGATTTTAGAAATAATAGTCCCAATGAGGTTTTGAAAGGGGACCTTAGAAATGAAGAAATGCATGCATGCCTTATGAACAATGCAAACACAAATGAACACTTCCCTAAAAAGTAGAGGTAAAAAGCAATTGAAAATTAGATAATACAGCTTAGCATCTTGATTCGGGTATAAAGATATAAGTCAGGTATAAAGATGGAGGGTTGTATGGGTTGGAATTTATCTTGTCCTTTTGTGTAAGGGAGGGGCTGAGATTCAGTGGAGGCTCCCGCAGAAGGTGAGGAAGGAAAGATAATTCTTGCCAAGCTCTTCCTGCAGTCAAGTTTTCAGGAGAAGGTATAGAAAATCTCCTAGGCAAAACCAAGAGCAGTGGTGTGCACCTAAGCCCGGCCTGAGTGTCCCCAGTTGTGCAGACTGCTTTTTAGATCTTTGTGCAATAAGTGCAAAGGTCTGAAGAGGATTTTAAAGTCTCCCAGTAATCCCCTAATAAGTCGGGGTCCCCACTCTCAGAGAGGCCTCTAAGTGGTTCAGTCGAACATTCTTAAATCCTCTTAAGGCTTTCTGTGCTAATCACATGCCGGGAGGTGTTGCAGGCGAGACTTCTGCCGGTGTCCCTGCCACATCCTTGGTTTTGCTTATTGCATGTTCAGGCAAATGTAGTCAGCATTGCACACAATCAAACACCTGCTGTTTCTCCACAAAACATTTATAATAGTCGCCATGTCATTGTCACTGTGGTTTGCAGAAAGAGTTTAGCATTCCTAACATGCACACTGGCAAGTTCTCGCACGCCTGAAGATTTGAATGTGGCAAAGTGGTGGTCGTGCGGCAACTACGTCTTGCTGGAATGGTGGCTTTATGTGTATTACTGTGCTGTGACAGATATTTCCGGGAAGCTAAGGATTTGGGATACCACGCAGAAGGAACATCTATTGAAGTATGAATACCAGCCATTTGCAGGAAAAATAAAAGACATTGCATGGACAGAAGATAGCAAGAGGCTTGCTGCTGTCGGGGAAGGAAGGGAAAAGTGAGTAGAGAATCAAAGAATTAATTTTGCACATTCCTGCAGGAGAACTTGGCTTAGTCTTGTGTTTTAATTTCCAGATTCACAGTAGATAGCTGATCATTTAACAGCTAGAGATCTTTTAATAGCTCACATTCTTGGAGACCATTTCCGCAAGGAAGCCAGAGGGTTTTAAAAGGGCATTGAGCCGCAGTAGCAGGAGTTTTACACGTGTAGTGGTCCAAGAGTTATAGTCTTGGACACAGTAAAGGATCCCACAGTCCAAGGAAGCCTGCATTCGAGCACCTCCTACTGAAAGTGCTTCTTAAAATTATTCTCCAAAGCCCTGGAATGCAGCACGAGAAGGGAAGGGTTGGCATCAGAGATGCTTAAAAGGTACAAGCATCATTGCCTCCTCTTTTTAAGCTCAGCCTGATCCTTAAAGAGCATTTAAGATTATTAACATTGATAATCTTGATGGAGAATGGCCAATTTGTAGAGCTTCTCCCTGGAAATGAAGGGCTGCTATTGCCACCGCCGCCGCAGGCATCTCAAGGCACAGAACAAAACAGAGTGTCAGTTTTATAGAAATAAATGCACCTCAGCCCACACTTCAGCAAAGCTCCAGCCAACCACTTCTTCAGAGATCTTTCACCTTCATGGTTGCAGTTCTGCCGCAGAGTAGTCTGAGGTGAATATATTTACACTGTGTTTCATCCCATGCCTTGGGATGGCATAAAACCTCTTTCTTCCCATCAGTGGAGCCTCACAATGTAATGCAAATAATAACACCTTGGAGATCCCGGGCCTCTAGGCTGGCCTCGACCAGGGCCAGGGCCTTTTTGGCCTTGGCCCCGGGCTGATGGGATGCTCTGCCACAAGAGACCAGGGCCCTGTGGGATTTGACATCTTTCCACAGGGCCTGCAAGACGGAGTTGTTCCGCCAGGCCTTTGGTCGGGGGCTCAGCCTGACTCCCCTTTTATTTTTGTATAAGAACTAATATGAAAGAGGCCTCCCAGCATTCTCACAGGCCCATATAAGATCAGTGTAAAGAGTTGGGCCGATGAGCACTTACTGTTCCCAACCCTAACCCTGCGGAAGCCATCTAATTAGACTTGAATTTGATTTTGACCTTTTTTAAGGAGGTAATTCAATTATTGTTTGATTTTATACCAATGTTATATATCTAATGTTAGCTGCCCTGAGCCTGACTTCGGCCAGGGAGGGCGGGATATAAATAAAAGTTTATTATATCTTTTTCCTCAGAATATTTGTATGGCACTTCGAGTTCACGCATAACTAGAACAGCAGTTTGTTCTTACAGTCAGTATAGATGCAGGGAACTCACTGAAAATAAGGCCCATTACTGCTTATTTGGCAGTACAGTTGTACCTTGATTCTCGGACAGAATCCATTCCGGAAGTCAGTTCGACTTCTGAAAACGTTCGGAAACCAAAGTGCAGCTTCCAATTATCTGCAGGAGCTTCCTGCGCTCAATAGAAAGCTGTGTCGGACGTTCGGCTTCCAAAAATAGTTTGCAAACCGGAACAGTCACTTCCGGGTTTATGGCATTCAGGAGCTAAAACATTCATGCTGTTCAAAAACCAAGATACGACTATAAATAAAACTCTTGCCAGTTCAGCTCTTGTATGACATGGCCTGTGTGTTCAAATGATAGGAACAGTCTCTATAATTCAAAATGGCTTCAGATGACTGATTCTTAATATATTTTTGTTATTTCAGTTGTTACAATTGTGTTTTAATTATTGGTATATTGCATTTTACCTTATGTGCACTACTCTGCATGAGGGAAAGGAGTATATAAATAAAAATACTACAGTGTGTTGCTCCTTTATCTATCAGTACATGAAGCAAGTGCCCTATTTCGTTACATTATTTGTTTATGCATAATGGGCAAAGGAATTGAATGCCATAGGGAACGAAGCTAAAACTGCACAAGATTAACTGGGCGGTCTAATTTCTGTTGTGTAAATCCACTCAACATGCTGGCTGTGCTCAATACATTAAGTCCTATATATAGTCCTCATTGTATGTGACTTGATTTGTTGCTCCTTAATAGATTTGGGGCTGTGTTTCTGTGGGATACCGGCTCTTCAGTAGGCGAGATCACCGGCCACAACAAAGTGATCAATAGTGTGGATATTAAACAGACCAGACCATACCGCCTCGTGACTGGCAGTGATGACAATTGTGCTGCTTTCTTTGAAGGACCACCGTTCAAATTCAAGTTTACAATAAGTGTGAGTTGTCATTCTTTACCACCTGTGTGCCGTCTGTCTTTGAGATCCAGCTCTCTCCCCGTTCCTGCACAAGCAGAGAGCAGCCTCTTTCTCTTTCTCTTTCTCTTTCTCTTTTTCTTTCTCTTGTGTTTTGGGGAATAGGCAGCATTGCATTTCAGTGGCAACCCTTTGCACTTCATGGTAGTCTTGGAAAGGGGGAGCTTAAAATCCTCGTGTGCAAGCATAAGATCACCCTTGCTATCATGGAGCCAGCACAGTATTTTTCAGAATTACAGCCGGTCTAAAGTCTTGGGACTCTAGAGCTTTCTCTGCAATTAAAGCAGGGTTGCTTATCTGCCCAGGGAGAATGTTAAAGATTTTAATAGCTGCAAGCAGTTGTCTTTGTATTGCATGCTACCTAGTGCACAGACCATAGCAGATTGCATTCTTACTTACACCTTCCTTAGCCCCTTCGCTTGTTACTTGCATGAAGGGGTTTCCACCGGTCAAGGGCAGTGGAGGCACACAGCTTCCCCTCATGGGTCCCAAGGAAGCCTATCCACCTAGGGAGCTATGAATATAGGCTTTCCTTCTCCTGACAGCCATAATTTGTAGGCATCAGGGAAGGGTCTGGGGAAGAGCTGTGCAGCCCACTGCCCCTTGACCACACGAGCCCCCCTTCAAACAGGCAAGGTGTCTGTTGCTACTTACATTTTTTTTCACGCATGGACAGTGGCTGAAGTAATCTCTTGGAGACACACCCAGAGAAGGGCCACTTGTTGACTTAGGGCAGTGATGGCCAAACTTGGCCCCTCCAGCTGTTTTGGGACTACAGTTCCCATCACCCCTGACCACTGGTCCTGTTAGCTAGGGATGATGGGAGTTGTATTCCCAAAACAGCTGGAGGGCCAAGTTTGGCCATCACTGACTTAGTGTCTTTGTTGCCTCATGTCAGCAGAGGGGTTCTAAGTGCTTAAAACAAGCACTTAGAATTGGGCTTGGGAACATGTGCAGTTGTGCTGAGACTGCTGTTACACAGTACTTGAAGTAGGAAGGATTTAAGCTGCTTGCACAACCCACAGCAGGCTAATGGTAGAGACCAATGAGCAGCACAAAATCAGCTGAAGTAATCCGTTTGGGAATTGATGTCCTTCTAATATATATATGTTTCTCTTACAGGATCACAGCCGGTTTGTTAACTGTGTGAGATTTTCTCCAGATGGAAATAGATTTGCTACAGCCAGTGCAGATGGCCAGGTAAAATCAAGCCATTTCTTACCTTGGGGGGGGGCAGATATGCCTCTAGCTAAATGGAGGATCTGCTTTGAGTGCCAAAGGTCCCAGGATCAGTCCCTGGCATCTCCAGTTAAAGATCGCGCCTTGGAACACCAGGAACCTGGAAGTGTCATTGCTGGTCATAAGAGATAATGTGGAACCGGATGGACCAGTGGCCTGGTTCTTCATAAGATACTTCTCCTCTGGAGCTAGCACAGCAGTAACCGTGCCAATATTTGTGGCACTTTAGGTTCTAAGCAAAAAAGGGGTTGCCTCTCAGGAACTGGTGTTCCAGAATCAATGCTGGAGAAGGCAACAGAGGAAGGAGAGGGTGAATAAGGCAAAAATTAAGATTAGCCTCAAAATCAGACAAGTATAAAAGTATTGGCCCCAAGGGGGGCAAATTCCATACTATAGTAATAGTAATAATAATAATTAATAATAATTTATTATTTGTACCCCACCCATCTGGCTGGGTTTCCCCAGCCACTCTGGGCAGCTTCCAACAAAGATTAAAAATACATTAAAATGTCACACATTAAAAACTTCCCTAAATAGGGCTGCCTTCAGATGTCTTCTAAATGTCAGGTAGTTGTTTATCTCTTTGACATCTGATGGGAGGGTGTTCCACAGGGCGGGTGCCACCACCGAGAAGGCCCTCTGCATGGTTCCCTGTAGCTTTGCTTCTTGCAGTGAGGGAACCACCAGAAGGCCCTCGGAGCTGGACCTCAGTGTCTGGACAGAACGATGGGGGTGGAGATGCTCCTTCAAGTATACTGGGCCGAGGCCATTTAGGGCTTTAAAGGTCAGCACCAACAGTATAGGGCAATAAAATTATCAAGGTCAACCAAGATGTCACAAAATAGTGTGCAGACTTTTGACTACCAGCCTAGGAGTTCTGGAGATGAAAGATGGGGGAAGGTAAAATGTGGCTTGGTGTTCAAGCCATGAAATCTGCCTCAGTCGGGATGCTGGAGGAGGTAGCAGAGGCTCTGTTAAATGCTATGTAGGTTTCAGATTACAACCGTTGGAAGAAAGAGCACACAATGGGAGCACACATATTGGAGAGCATTAAAAAAATATTCTCAGATATGGAGGGTCAGCCCTTAGGTTCCTTTTGCTTTTACTGGCCAGAATTATAGACTTGATTGTAATGCAAACTACTTCCTGAAGGTAAAGGAAGCAAGCCTGACATTGATTGCCTTAACCCAGAGGCAACGCTGCACGTAGCATTTTCCTATATTTCAGATGTTTGGATCCTTTTATACTGCGTTTCATTAAACACGTTCCATTGCTTTCTGATCTCAGTAGTACACTGTTTGAGTTTGATACTTAAATATCTGCCTACTTTAAAGAAACTGCTGGTGTTTCAATATGTCTGGGGGGGGGGGGTTTAAGTATGTTTAACTGCTGCCCAAAAACCCCAAACCCACTTAACTGATACTTTGTCTCATTTTCGGTTTTGAAAAGATATATATTTACGATGGCAAAACTGGAGAGAAAGTTGGTGCGCTAGGAGGAAATAAGGCACATGATGGAGGCATTTATGCAGTAAGTATATTGGGGCCTCCTCCTCTCTCTCTTTGACCAGACTGTTAGGTTATGTTGATTTCCACAGGCATTATATGGCTCTGCTTTTCTTGCAACAGCACAAATCGTGTCTGATTCCACAGAACCTAAGGCTGCCTCTTATGCTTATGTAAGTGTGACAGTCCCTTATCAGGCATGAAGGAGTTTCTTAATTGAAAAACCCAAGAGGTGTTATGCCAACATTCACTTTCTTTTTTTGGGGGGGGGGGGGTTAAAGCTTCAGCCCCCAGCCATGCCAAGAGCAATGAGCATTCTTGGCAATGGTGCTGCTGGAGGATGCAGCTGGGTTCAGGGCCAGCAAAATGCTGTGAGTAGCTGTACAAGATCTGATTTCTGGGCAGTCCCTCTAGATTTTAATCCAGGTTTGCTAAAAATTTGGTTCCAGTTTTAGGCTGTGGTATTTCATTGACTTGAGTTAGATGGACGGCTTAAAAGCCTCTTGATTGACAAGTAATCAGGGAGGCAGGTTTGTCCCTTAAAAAAAAGATACAAGTACTTTGAAAAACCAAGGACAGAGGAAGTCACCTTTGAGCAGAGATTCTGCCTTCTTTCCCCAAGGAGGGGGTGTCTGAGATGATGCAGCACTATGTGGGGTTGTTGTTTTTTAAGTAACAGACATTCTGAAAGCGATGCTTTTCATTGTAAGATTTCTTTGGGATGCTTGTGGAATCTTCTTCTGATTGATTAATTCACGAAATGCTTTTGCATTCAGCTTTGCATTCCAGAATGGACTTAATTCATTTCTGATTCTTTGTTTCTCCCAGAGCTGTATTTACAGAATTAAAAATAAGCTGTAATCATTACAGGAATAGCTTTTTAAAAATACATATTCATAATCCTTCTGCCAGAGCACAATAATAGATTGTGCTAGAAGGGAAAAAATTAATATTAATAATAATAATAATAATAATAATAATAATAATATCAGTTATTTCCTCTTGAAGTTCTTCTTTAGCAAATACCCATTCTGCTAGAGTACAATTGAAAGCAAAATAATAAACATTAAAATAAATGGAACAGTCTCATATTGGCGAGTCAGCTTGTCTGCATGACGTCTTCAAACTCGCCATCTGGGGAAATGTGCATGGGAAACAAATATAGGCTATCTCTGGTATTTAGGGCGAGCCTTTACCTCTAAATCCCTTTGTTTCCTTCCAACAGATTAGTTGGAGTCCAGATGGCAATCGCCTACTTTCTGCTTCTGGAGACAAGACAGCTAAGATCTGGGATGTTGGTGCTAATAGCGTTGTGAATACCTTTAACATGGGATCAAATGTTTTGGATCAGCAGCTGGGTTGTCTGTGGCAAAAGGGGCACTTGTTGACTGTCTCCCTTTCTGGCTACATCAACTATCTGGATGAGAACAATCCGGATAAGCCCCTTCGTGTCATCAAGGTCTGTGGAATCATTGAGCCGGCTCTTTCGAGTTTCCTAATCATGCACTGCTAGCATTATCCATCTGTTTCCAACAGAAATGAGTGTGGTTGTGAAGACCCATTTAACAGAAAGGCTGCTTGAGCTACATTGTGGATGCTCTTGTGGCAAACGAGAAGTGACTTTACTTCATCCAAACCAGCCAGTTCTGAACAATATGTTCAGTGCTTGCCAGGTGGGAGGATTCCTGGTTAAATCAGAACAGAATCAACACTTGTAAGATCTCTTAATTTGGGGAAAATGTGGTCTAAGTGCAGTAAGACAATTGCCTCTAAATACTTGGGGGGGGCATTTCAGGCAGTAGCTAGCTGTGCATCTGCTTCTGAATGCCAAGCCTAAACAGCAGTCCGCCTCCCCCCACCCCCGCCTACCCAAATTGCCACTAGGACAACCCTCTTTTTAAAACTGATGGAAAGTTCTGCTGCAGTCACATCTCATGGGCGTGTATTGTTTCAAGGGAAGGGAAAGCCCCTTGGAGTTGGCATGCAGAACATCCCAGTGTATGTCTGCCTGAAACCCCACCATTCTTGGCCACCTGAAAATAGCCGTTAATCTTAAATGGCTCTGTCCCTCTCCTGTCCCTCCCCTTTCATATTAGACTGCTTACATCATTCCACCTCTTTCTCCCCTTTGTAGCCTTTGGCACAGTCTTCGTCTCCTACATAGAAACTAAGCCAAAATATTTGTAGCTGAAGAGGGTGCATAGTCTGCCTTCCCTTCCCTCTGTTGTCTACTTTCCCCCACATCATAATTTGCATTGTAAGCTTCTCGGGGCCTGAAACATATAATAGGATAATATTTACCCTGTGTTTTTGTTTTTAATAGACTAATTTACGGATAAGACAATGGCTTGGAACCAATTCCTCTTCTTCCCCCTGCCCCAGAAGCGCATAGCAGAGGGTTTGTGGGCTTGTCAACTTTCCCTTTTGTCTATTATCAGAGGAGTTTGAGGTTAGGCAAAGTTTTCCGGGGGGGGGGGGGTGTTCTTCCCAAAATCTGTGCAAAGAAGCCCAGATTTGGGCAGGAAGAAACAAGTGCGCACAACGTGCTGTGAGTAACTTGAGCTTCTGTCTGTGTAAGTGTAAGAGTTTGTGTTAATTATGTGTGCTTTCTTTCAGGGTCACAGTAAATCAATACAATGTCTTACGGTGCATAAAAATGGGGGGAAATCCTATATCTACTCTGGAAGCCATGATGGGCATATTAATATCCTTTGAGCAACCAAGCAATGTTTTTTTGCAGATGAAAACTCCCTAGTGCTGTGCTGCTATATATGGCTGTCTTTCTTCCCTTTCTCGTAATGTTTGCTACTCACTGAAGCATTCTTGGCATGCAGGGTAGTATTAGAGCACAGTTCTTATTTGAACTGCTAAATGAAAGCCTTATGATTATCCATCTCGCCCACTGAGGCTGCTGTTAGCAGTATAAGTGTCAGTGCAATTATTTGATTTGGTTGGTGTTTTGAACAAAAACTGCCCCACACAAAGATGGCAGCTGTTCTATCTCACTGAATTTCACATTGCCTTTTTTGTGCCATCACCCAAGATACTGTGCTGGCTAGGTTCAGCGAGGCATCTTCAGAAAGTTCTACAGCAGGGCTGCGTGCAAGTTGCAACTGGGAAGAATTCTCTTGTTTCTTTGCAAGCCACGCGGTTTAGTGACATGCGTGCTGTCCTAAGCATAGCACAACTTAGGAATTGAGTCGGTTTGATTGTTCCTTGCAATAAATGTTGGGTGTCGCGCTCATCCTGAAGAAAACTTCCTTAATATTTTGCTCACATTATTGGGATTCTGAGACGGGGGAAAATGATAGCTTTACTGGGAAAGGACACACAAACCAGGTTTCACGAATGGCTGTGGATGAGTCGGAGCAGCTGGTCAGCTGCAGCATGGATGATACCGTTCGGTACACCAGTCTGAGCAAAAAAGACACCAGGTAACGTGTGTGTGTGTCAACCTCCACACAAATAATTTACTGTTAGCGTAACACAAAATGACCGTGCCATCTAATTCTGCTGTGTTAAAGCACTATATCAGAAAACCAGATGTCACAAGCAACTTTGGTTGTTCTTTCTGCAACCAACATTATCCGTGGTCGGCGCTTTAAAAAAGCACCAGTTTTACTCTGCTGAGCAGATGGGATTGATAATGCGCAATGGACAGTTGTGTTTATCATCTTATACAGCAAGTTAAAATATCAGTGCAATGTGGGAAAATAAATGTGAAGTGTCTGAGAATAAAACATTCTCCACCAAATGTGTAAGAAAAATGTAAGCTGCTGCTCAAAAGATGTGGGATGTGCAAAATGTTCTCGGTCGCCCTTTAATGTGCCAAAACATGCCTTTCTCCAAGTACCAAATGCTAGTTCATATTTTTTAATTGGTGAAGTATATTGCATCTTGACTACTACAGCTTTCCATTGTCCCACCTTGGTCCCTTTACATCTACCCTTCTGCCCAAATTGCCCATCTTCCTGATAACAAAGTACCACTCCTTAAATCCCCGTGCTTCGTATCTGCTCTCAGGTCCTTTGGTCCTATTCTTGCCAATGACTTCAGCTCCTTCAGCTAAGGAAAAATTTCGCTCATTTTTCCCTTTCCCTTTTCAGTGGCCAGGATGTTATTAAAATGGATGTTCAGCCCAAATGCATTGCAGTTGGACCTGGTGGGTACGCAGTGGTGATATGCATTGGAGAGGTGCGTATCAGGAAAAATGGATTGTATTGTAATGCAATATAGGACTGTCATCCTAACCCCACTTACCTGGGAGTAAGACCCATTGACTTCCATAGGACTTACCTCCGAGTAGATGTGGTTTGGATTGCATAATAAGTTTCTTAACCATAATGCACACTTTAAAACTTGTTTTGAAAGTGTAGCAGGTTATTTCTACTTGGATTTCTCACGGTGCTATTTAAAGTGATATTTGGTAACTGGTTTGTAGTGCTTAGATGCAGAAGCATTACTAGGTACGGGAAAGAGTCAGAGCACAGGCTGATGACATTATTACTGAGGCGGGGGGGGGAGTTTATGCTGTTTTACACTGGTATAAATGCAAGACAACTTTTTTTCCTTTTTTGAGGGGTGAACAGACTCTTGCTGCTGGGCTTACGCTGCCGTGGCAACACACACACTCCCTGCCACACCCATTGAGCTCTTACATTTGCCTCTAGGCAAATTAAGGTTGTGGGTGGCTGTGTCTCATTGGCACTGTGGTTGCAGTGTGTTAACAGGGGCTGCAGGAACCGAGAGAAACACTGGCTGGCTTCACAGTTTTCCCACATTGTGATTTTTGCATATTGTGTGCACAGACACACACACACACACACACACATCATGAGTCACGATATATTGCCAGGTCAAAAATTATGAAACCGATATAACGATATGGAGTATGATATATCTCTATATCGCCCAGCCCTATAAGGCAGCAATAAGCAATGCCTCCCATTTGCAAGTGTCTCTCTCACTGCTCTGGACATGTGAAGGGGTCCTTTGGGCAGAGTAGGGAAGCCTCCTGTAGCATGTAGTGGAACACCATTTTCTAGCAGTACCTCAATGTGATGTGCACACTCCTCGGATTACAGATCGTTCTGATGAAGGACAAGAAGAAGTGCTTTGCAATTGATAACCCTGGCTTTGAACCAGAAGTGGTAGCAGTTCATCCTGGAGGTGGCATGGCAGCTGTCGGAGGAACAGTAAGGGTGTTATTTTCCTCTTTAAGGTAGCCTTTTCTGCTCATTAAGCACTTGGCAGTTCCCACAGCATGGCAGCACTTGTGGAAACATTTTCAGTATAGTAATTTCAGATGCTCTCTTAGCTTCAGCTGTAATTATCCCGTAAATGGCTTCTGCCGTTTGCCCCTTCTCTTTCTCTCCAATAAATGTGCTGTTCCTATACCTTAATAAGGGATGCAAAAGCAGCAACTGGGTGTGAACTGTTTCTGGTGCAAGACTTGAGAGAGGCAGTAAAAGATCTGAAAACCAGCAAGGCCGTTCTGGGCGCTCTGAGGAGAGCCTGACTCTTGCGCATATTTTAACTTCCAGGATGGAAAAGTGTACCTGTATGCAATCCAGGGAAGTTCTTTAAAGAAAGAGGAAAAGACGCTGGAAGCGAAAGGTCCTGTGACTGACTTGGCGTACTCTCATGATGGTGCCTTTCTGGCAGTGACGGATGCAAGCAAGGCGGTCACTGTGTTTAGCGTTGCCGATGACTATGCGGTAAGCAGGACTTAGTTCTGTTTTTTGTATAGTGTATTGTTTTATTGCTGTGGCTGATGGCTGACGCAAATAAAGATTCCTTCATTCATTCAGTGTAGAAACCTTGCACATAGATCAAATATCCCTCATGGGCAGGCTTATTTAGTCATAAAAATGCTGTTGAAGCAAGACTTAACACTTTGCGGGGTATTGCAAATACAAATGGAAAACAACTTCGTAAGTGGCAGTGGAAGAACTGAGTGCTGTCCTAATTAATTTATATTATTAAAGCCTCTCTTGGAATCTCTTGCCCCTCTTTAGATTGAATTGGAATTTATTCAGTAGTTCTTGCATTGGGTTTTATTAGTTTCTGTGCAATTAGAACATAAAGAGGTTCGATTTTTTTACCAATGGTTAATTCATTTTTAGGATTAAAAATCAGTGATTGTCTTCCTTTCACTTTCTCAATAGGAGCATAATATTTTCTATGGACACCATGCGAAGATTGTTTGTATTGCCTGGTCACCAGATAACAAGCACTTTGCTTCTGGAGGAATGGATATGATGGTTTATGTTTGGACCGTGAGTGACCCAGAGACTCGAGTTAAAATACAAGGTAACTAACAGTATAGCCTTCTCCTTACGGAGAAATCTAAAGTGCTGTGTTCATCGTTCATTGCATTCTTGGAATAACAGATGTTGGGGAATAGTGTTTTTGAGGGAAATCACGGGGCTAAAATTATCCTGAAGGATGAAGACTTGTAAACAGATTTTTCAACATCAAGGCCGCAATTCTGCCTGATACAGAGCGGCTGCTGTTAAGCCCTTAGTGTCGCCACTTCTTCCCCTGTCATGTGTGCTGCCAACTCCTTCCAGCGGCTCTTGCCTGTATGTCGGGGTCTCCCAACAGCAGTGAAGTCATGCCTAGGGGCTGAGTGAGGGGATTGTGCAGGTTGGTGAGGCTGGAAGATGAGGTCTAGAAGAGCCTTGAATAGAAATTAAAAGGCCTGACCAGTGTGTTGCCATCACACTGCGCGCAACAATGACGTAGGGGCCTCAGGTGAGCAAACATCAAGGGTGCTGGGAGGGGAGGGGAGAGGGGAGTTCATGCATAAGCCCTGGTATGAAAGGTAGGTTCCTGCTAAACTTTTTAAGAGCAAATTTGGAAAGAGGTTGGTTGCATCAATTTACATTTTCTGTTGCTTCTGTCAGATGCCCACAGATTACATCATGTAAGCAGCTTGGCGTGGCTGGACGAACATACCTTGGTAACAACATCTCACGATGCATCTGTCAAAGAGTGGTCCATTTCCTACAAATAAAATGCCTTCGATTAGGAGAAGCTCATCAGGGACTAGAACTACTGGAGTGGAATATAGCATTTCTCTTCCTTAAAAATATACAAATCTGTCACGACCTCCAGGGTCCTATAGCATATTCTCATATCTTTGCAGAGGATGTTTGTATCTGTAATTAAATGACCTTTGGAAAGCTTTAGTCGGTAATGCTTTGCACTTGAGAAGCACTTAAATTATGTCTGGAGCTTGCAAAATCTTTTGTGTGCTGAACATTCCAGGGTCTGCAACCTAGCAGGTCGGCATAAAAGAGTTTAAATTGATTTGGTTCCTTAATTTTTAATATCTGTCACACACACATACTTGCACATGGTATTGTACAGCATGAGAGTATTCTCATTTTTTTCTAACTGCAGAACATTTCTGTACTAACAGTCATAGTAAAGAATGCTAGTTGTGATCCAAAAATGAATTGTGGTGTGCAGCTACTGTATATTGGCTTGTCTGTAATGCACCAAATTGTTGCCTCAGATTTCCTTCACCAGATAACAAAGTGGGGTACGTCCATAATAAACCTTTTCTGTATTTCCTGTCCAGATTTGTAGTTATTTTTAAGATGGAAATGTGGGGTTTTGATGTATTTTGCCATTCTTTTAGTAATTAAAGTTTACAGATAAACGTCAAAGGCATTTTTTTTCGGATATACCTTTGTTACCTTTTTGAACAAATGAGAATACTTGATCATGGTTTGTTGTTTGGAAATGAATGCTTCTAGATCTGCTTTAAATATACCTTCTTTCCTAAGGAGAAATATGTCTATGTAAGAACATTTGCAGTAATTATGAAAATGCCTTTTTCAGTACAGGAATTAAAGTAAAGTAAAGCAATTACTGTGAGTTGAACTGATCATTACAACAAACAGCAATCTCTAACACTGTAGAAACAGAAATATTTCTTCTGAAGAGACCTTTCTCCCAATAAAGAACTTCTGTATGTTTTATCTCCTGCTTAATACAGTTTGTGGGGTCACATTTATTTCAGTGGCGAAAATGAGATTTCTAGGACTGTATAAACCTCCCTTCAATCTTTCTCACATGTTTGCATCTGCTTGCAAGTAATGCGAAGCCATGGTTTAGCCTAGGACTGGGGAGCCAGTGGTTTTCCATTCATGGTTTATTGCTGCATGAATGAGCCCTTCATAAGCCTGAGCAAAGCGTTGACTTGCAAGGACTCCTCTGCTCCACTGGCCAAGTACAGTTTTGCTTTCTATAAATCCCAGAGCTTTATGAGCCAGGGAATTCTGCTTTACAACAAGCAGTGATTTGTTTCTGAACATGCCAACTTCAAAACATGGGTTGTGAAGCTGGCTCATTAAACAACTACAGAGTGAGTCCATTTTGGATATTTTTCTGCTTCTGAAAGCTGGGTGGGTAAAGACTTGGGGTTCCCCACTTTCCCCGAGCATGAAATGCATGGTCAAGAGGGAAAAACAAGTAATTGCAATCAACATCAACCAGAAACCGTCAGGTTGGGAGTGGGATAGGATAGGACAAGAAAGTATAGAGCCAGTTCCCCTATTCAAACACTTGAAGTTAAGGAACTCTTGTGGGGGGGGGGGAGCCGCGTGAGAGAGATTTGGCTACTGCATGAGAAACTAAACTAAGGAGGAAGGAAAATTTCTTATGGGGAGCATTTTGAAATTGTGGCATCATTGTGAGGAAGTTTAACTGCAAGATTCCTTGTTTCTAAAACCAGTTGTAGCAGCCTGCCTCATGCTTCTATGCTGGCTCATTTCAAGCTACTAAAATTCTGCTAATATTTCCAGATGTGCAACCTGTCCAGCTTCACCAGACTGCCTTTCATGCCTCAATCTTCCTTGTGAAAACAATGCAGCTGTCCAGGAATGGTGGCACTTTGCATTCTCGATGGGTGGACCTTTTTTTGATAAAAGTGTTTCCAAATTACTGGTGTCATACTCACTTTCAAGTTTACAGCTTGTGCATACCTATCCAAGGCAAGTATCTCCTTGGAGGATACATATTTCATGACAATTCATCAACATTTAGCCTTTTCTCAGATTTTCATATCACAAACACATTTCCTTAAATGCAGCATCAGTTGACAGCTCTCCGCATAGGCTACCAATGCAGGAAGAAAGAGCATTCTTAAGAGACTGATCAAGCTAGCTGTTTTCTAAAGTGAGGTGAATTAAAACTCACATGGGAGACAGGTCTGAGAAGTGAAACCGAGTGAATTGCTGACCCACTGAACTTTGTGCTATTATACCACTTCAAGCAGCCCTGGCTTTCCACAAAGAATTGAGAAAAGTTAAGGGGGGTGATGATGATAGTTGTTAGGATGCTCCTCTTCCTCTCTGGGAACTCTGGGAATTGTAGCTCTGAAAAAAGAACAGGGTTCTCCCAACAACTTCTTTTATAATCTGCTATCAAAGCCAGAACACTCTTTGTTTTCCCCGACTCAGACTAACATAGCTACACGTATACACTTTGTGTAGACCATGGGTAGGCAAACTACGGCCCGGCGGCTGGATCCGGCCCAGTCGCCTTCTAACTCTGGCCCGCAGACAGTCCAGGAATCAGCGTGTTTTTACATGAGTAGAATGCGCCCTTTTGTTTGAAATGCATCTCTGGGTTATTTGTGGGGCATAGGAATTCGTTCATTATTATTTTTTCAAAATATAGTCTGGCCCCCCACAAGAAAAAAAAGATTCCACCTAAACATTAGGAAGAACTTCCTGACAGTAAGAGCTGTTTGACAGTGGAATTGGCTGCCAAGGAGTGTGGTGGAGTCTCCTTCTTTGGAGGTCTTTAAGCAGAGGCTTGACAACCATATGTCAGGAGTGCTCTGATGGTGTTTCCTGCTTGGCACGGGGTTGGACTCGATGGCCCTTGTGGTCTCTTCCAACTCTAGGATTCTAGGATTCTATGAAGGTCTGAGGGACAGTGGACCAGCCCCCTGCTGAAAAAGTTTGCTGACCCCTGGTGTAGACTCCTTGCATGACAAAACCATGCATTGCACATTGGACTTGAGTGTATTGTGGTACACAGGTCTGGCATGAAACGAGGAGTGTGTCTCGCCCCTTAGGCCCAAGCTACATGTTATGGGGAGTTATGTCATCCCTGGCAGGTCTCTGCAATGAGGAAGGAAGAAACTGGGAACAGAATGGGGCTGCTTTTCTTTCCAGAGGGGAAGGGAGATAATATCCCTTAGCCAACAAGGGGAGTTGAAGGGGCAAACGGCAGGGAAGAAATGAGGTAAGCAATCACTGTCCTCTTCTGATCCACTGTCCCCTCTTCTACATACAGTGGTACCTCGGTTTACGAACATAGTCTGTTCTTAAACCGAAACCGTTCTTAAACCGAGGTGCGCTTTCCCTAATGAGGCCTCCTACTGCCGGTGCCTTTCCACCGCTCGGCTTCTATTCTTAGACCAAGGTAAAGTTCTCAAACCGGGACATTACTTCCGGTTTTGCGGAGTTCGTAAACCGAATCGTTCGTAGGCAGGACTGTTCATAAACCAAGGTACCACTGTACTGTAGTGACTTACGTATGTTGCCATCTCACCACCAGATGGCGCACTGGTTCCACTTGGTTTAACCCTCTTGCACTGCAAGAGTTGGAATGAATAGACCTAGTGAGTCCTCATGACAAGAGTTGTGCGGCAGTACAGTTCTGAGTTCGTTGTGTTCTTGGTTTTAGCAACCTGAGTTGTCCTGTGGTTTTGTTGCTTAACTAAATAGCACCATTCATTGACCAACCTTGTTATACCTGCCCCCATAAATATAGCATAATTACCTACATTCTTATTAAATGATCCCAATAAAACACGGGATTCTGTCTCAGTGGCAATAATCTGTTTGCTGTTCCAGTTCTTAAGCAGGGTCACATGTCTTTTCCGATGTGACTCCACTTGTCCCTGCAGTAATCTCCCAGCAACCTATCTTATGTGTGGGGCGTTCAGCAGCCTCCTGATCACAGCTTTTGCTCTGTGCTTTGTGGGTGGCTGAAAATGATTGTTTCCAATAATGCCATGCTGAAGTTCTGCTGTTATAGAGACACACTCTTAGGTTTCCCATTCTTCTTTATTTCTTCCCTCCAGTGTTTCTTGCCCACATAAGTAGGGTTTATTTGTGCCCACAAAGAGAAAAGTAGTAACAACAAAAAAGGTCAACACAAGGAGCTTTTGTTAAAAGTTTAAAAAAAAAGAGGGGGGAGCAGAGGTGAATGAATACAATTAGAAAATTATAAATGGGGTATAAAAATCACAACTTGGCCTAGTACAATGAAATAGAAAGGAAAAAGTCTTGCCTATTTATAGACGAGCCCAAATAAAATCAGAGGGATTTGCTACCTATGTGACTACGTTGTCATATATACTTAATAAATACCCCCCCCCAAAAAAAAAACACCAGGTGGAATCAGAAGGATCAGCTACACTTAAAAAAAAACCCCAAACTACAGCAAAGTTTGCAGTGGTACGCAACTATTAAAAGGTGATTAGAGCAGGGCTGAATTAAATATTATCATAAGTATTCTACAAGATGTATCTCCAGCCCAGTTGGGACTTCTGCTTCAGGTTTAGCTTATTGATACTGTATTTCCTAATATGAAGTGTGTGTGTGTGTGTGTGTGTGTGTGTTGCTGCCTACAATGACCATCTTAGAATGGTCCTGTGATTCTTTACATGATGTTGGATTCCAGCTATCATCACCCGCAGCCAACATTTATTATTGATTTAACGAATCACTATCCATAAAACTTCCTGAAGTGATTTGACAATAAAAACAAGTTCAAAGCTGATGCAGATGCGGGGGGGGGGGGGGGGCGCACAGGAGCGGTTGCCACAGGTGCAAAAATTTTAATGGGTACAAAATTTCAAAACCCGGTGCTGCCTCAATACAGCAGTGTGCTTCTGTCACTGGGCTCCATTGAAAACAGCTTCTCCATGAGAACCAGGAAGTTACCTCTCCAGAGAACGGAATGACTCTTCTTATCTCTGTGGCTGCGATCTCCTGGGTGATGTGGACGCTGTCAGGCAGTTGAATGCGCATGGGTACTACGTTCCCCAAATCCACGTGGCCCCAGGCACTGGCAACACATGCTATGCTACTGGTGCCAGGCAAATATGTTTTTGTTTTCCCAGGCCTTTGGGTGACACCAATGATTGGACTATGTTTTTAGTGTGTGTGTGTGTGTGTGTGTGTGTGTGTGTTGCATTTTATACTTGCATATCACTTTGGGACCGTTCCTTGTGGGAAGTGATTCATAAATACAGTAGACCTAAACCTAAGCCTGCTTGAGCTGAATGCAGGGCAGCCTATGCAGCAGAACATTATTGGTAGTGATTGGAATTCAGAGGAGGATGGGTGGAACAGGCATGTGGGACACTGTTGGTGTGTCCTCTGGTAAAACGCTGACCGGTCGGACTTTATAATAAGCAAACATTATAATTTCTTCCATTACAAAACAATGTCTTTATCCTCTTCTTATCTTTGACATCTAAGAAATTCCGGCCCTATGATCTTTTCCCATGACCAGCCCAGCTTTGCTATAAAATGCTGTGAATAGGCACATTGTTAAGACATATTGACAGTCTTTACAAATTGCAACAATAAAATGCTATACGTGTCTTGTTGAAATTCCAAAGCCTTGCCCAAGCGAAAACAAAAACAAAGCTCCTGCCCATTTTAGAGGCCTTTTATCAGATTATAGATTATTATCTTGAGCCTAATGCAGAAACGGAGTCACAGCTTTATCAATCCCATGAGAGCCCCCTGTTTCAGGTGGTTCAGATGTATAACATGTAGCAAGAGGCCATAGGAGCCAACTCCTAGGGTCTGAGGTCCCTTCTGCCCCCCCCAAAAAAATATTTGAGGGGAGCGCCCTTGTCAAGTTTATGGGCATTGCTATTCAAATGGTATGAGTATGCTGTGTCATATGTTCTGGTGCATTCTGCCAGGAAAAGAAGGCGCTGTCTCCACCCTTTGTTCAGCTGCAGCGCGACCTGATAGCTATTTGGTGAACCTTTGACAAAAGCATGAGAGGCTTGGCTCAAAAGCCCAACAGTGTTCAGTATCTTTCAGTGTTTATGTGCAAAGAGTATTTAGGGGAAAGATCGAGGGGCTCTGCGCCAGCATCTGGCATCCTCAGGCAGCTTCTGGATCATTCGGTTCCCATCACTAATGCCCTTAAAATGGCACCAGCCATTTTAATAACCCATAATGTTCCCCTGACATAGCAGTGTTCTGGGGCTGTGTGGTAAGTTTAAATAGTGACTAGACGCAACTGGCAGTGCTATTTGGGTCACTAATGTCACCAGGTAAATCTGCCAAGACCCATCAACAGGGGATTTTGACCAGGGTCTCTCAAACCTAATGATGGGCCTCTTCAGAGGCCTGCATCAAACTCTCTCTGCATAAAATCGTGCAATTCACCTAGGTCAGCAGGTAACTTCTTTGCTGCCATTCGTCAAATGGTAGCAAGTCCCTTTCATATCCATATTTTGTTA
Organism: Podarcis erhardii; assembly: GCF_964252035.2. Lineage (NCBI taxonomy): Eukaryota > Metazoa > Chordata > Lepidosauria > Squamata > Lacertidae > Podarcis > Podarcis erhardii. Next base: position 3,449,101 of record NC_138512.1, on the reverse strand, counting down.
CAGAAGTTTTATAGTGCCATTTTGTGCATGCCTTATCAGTCACGTTGATTGTTTGATTTGGAAAGAGATTATTCTGTAGATAGCATCCATTTTCTGTGTAATTATGGTTTTCTCTGTGCAATAAACTAAATTGCAGATTAATGCTTCCAGAGTTTTCCAGGTAGAATTGCCAGTGATTTATAAAGTGCTCACTGTCCAGAGCGTACTAGCTCCTTTCCTGCTTTCACACAACAAATTAGTCCAAATACTGTCCCCATACAACACAAAGGATGCATTATTTGGCAGCGGTCACTCAGGAATTGTTCTGAGGAGGACAAAATTATGTGTGGCATCAAACGCCTCTTTGAATTGAGCATGCAGCTTCTAAAATGCAGTTACATTAACTGGCTGGGGGTGAGGGGAATTAATGAGATCAGTTCAGGGATTACTATTTGATCCCAAATGACAATCAGCTCCCACACCCAAGCTATACCTTCTCCTGCCTATAACCACTGGAACTGATGTAAAAATAGAGACAGAGTCATGGTAACTCCATGCTATAGAATCATTCAAACACATATTGACACCATCCTACAATAAAATTACATGAAGTACAAAAGTTAGGGATAAGATGATAGTCTGCTGCTGCTGCTGCTGTTGTTGTTGTTGTCGTTTAGTCGTGTCCGACTCTTTGTGACCCCCTGGACCAGAGCATGCCAGGCACTCCTGTCTTCCACTGCCTCCCGCAGTTTGGTCAAACTCATGCTGGGAGCTTCAAGAACACTGTCCCACCATCTCGTCCTCTGTCGTCCCCTTCTTCTTGTGCCCTCAATCTTTCCCAGAATCAGGGTCTTTTCCAGGGAGTCTTCTCTTCTGCTGAGGTGGCCAAAGTCTTGGAGCCTCAGCTTCAGGATCTGTCCTTCCAGTGAGCACTCAGGGCTGATTTCCTTCAGAATGGAAAGGTTGGATCTTCTTGCAGTCCATGGGACTCTCAAGAGTCTCCTCCAGCACCATAATTCAAAAGCATCAATTCTTCAGCAATCAGCCTTCTTTATGGTCCAGCTAAGGACTAATATGATACTCTAAGGACTATGATATCTGTAACTATACTGTGTCTTCCTCCCACTCAGGGGGGAATATGTTAGAACCAGACTTTTCCCCACCCAGGCTCCCCCTACAGATCAGGGTCACAAATCTGTTCTCCGGGACATGGCCAACAATTCAGTTCCTAACTGATGGGGGGGGGGGTCCTTATGCCTCACCAAAGTAGCAGTCAGGGCCAGATTAAGACCCTTACAGGCCCTAAGAAAATATCTTGGTGCCCCCATATATATTTAATTCAAAATATAAACAACAATAAACCATAAAATATTGTCTTCTACAATTATTTGTATAAAGTTCAGCATGACTGAATCTTGTTTTTACATTTTTTGTTGCACTGAACTTATGACGCACATATTGTGGGAGCCTTTTTTTGTGGAACCTGTTTCAGCTGCACCACAGGGTCCATGGTAAATCCGGCAATGGGAAATTTCTGTGGTGCCCCCTTCCCTTGATGCCCTAAGCACATGCTTATTTTGCTCCATGGTTAAGCGACACAGGTAGCAGTCCAAGGGGGTAAGTCCTGTTGGTGTCTCCCCACTTTTGGTTTAACCCTGCTGTACCACCACTGGCCTGCTCTTATATCAGCCAACTGAAGTTGGGACACTCGTCCACGTGTAGAAAAACTTCCCCACACCAGCTGCAAGTAATGAAAACTGTCAAACTGAAGTAATATGGGCAAACACTCTAGCAAGCAAGCAAACAAGCAGTAACGCATTCAAGTTACCTGACAGGAGGATGGATAAAACCCATCTTTACCAGCACAACAGGAGCAGCTCCAGCTGAGGGGCTGGGATGGAAGCTGCAATTTCCCCCTTCTTAGTCCTTTCTTCTTCTGGTCATGCCCCCAAAGCACACTCACAGACTACGTACTTGAACGCTAGTTTCACAAAAGAATAATCCTCAGTGACATATTGTGGCAAGAAAGTATATTTTTCTTGGTGCCTCTTGAATTCTGCACATGTGGCAATGACTCCTGCCACACCTCCCTTCTCCCCTCTGATGGGAGAAAATTCATGGGGTCCCTTTTACCATTAGGACTTCACAAAAAATGGCAGTTAGAAAGTTTGTGCCTTTTGCTCTCTTCTACTTTAATTTTAAATAGCCAAAAGATTTAGAGGAACATTCATACCTACAGCCCAATTTATTACCCAATCATATAAACACCTGAAGTGTTTCAAACAGATACAAATATTTAAATCCAAGGATAATGATTTAACTAGATCATGAATCAGGCTGCTAATCACATAGCTGGCCGCCAATGTGTGGGTGCTTGTGAACCTTGCATGCTTCCGATGCATTAGTAATAAACATATTTCCATCAATGGAAACTGTCAAGTGATGTCAACTAGAGATTAAGTGAGAACTGATGCAGCAGTGGGGGCATATCCTGGACATACCTTGTAACAGGAGCAGGAAACCTGTTTTGGAAACTGTATTAAATTGAATTACCGTACTTTGGTTTGATTTGTAATAATTTGGAAAGGAAATAAAAAATAATTGGCATAGTGTCTTTTCCATCAACATGTCTGTTACAGCAATTAAGAGAAGATTTCTCAAGTACGGTATATTTCTTTAACCTGTCATTGTAAGGCAAGTTTCATTATCATATCCATTATCAATAAGAACTTGATTGCACAGAAAAAATAATTAGCTCCAAAGAGTAGCCTAATTTATCAGCTTTATAAGCAGGTCAACTAAAATAACAGCCCATTGCTTCTCACTTAATGTTTGACCTAAAGAATAAATGACTGGATGAGCGATGAATTTTTATTTTTAAAGTTCTGTTAACTCAGTGTAACAATTTGACAGTCGCTTAGCTCCAAGCTGAGGCAAGATATTTCTTGGCCCTTCCTGAACACATGCAGGATTGGGAAACCCTCCCTACCCTCCAAGCTTCCATCAAATCCATCTAGATAAACTCATTGTCAAAGCGCCTTGGATGGAGTGCATGCAGTTCCATGGTTTAGTCTAAACCTGGGGCAAAAGTAGGTATGATGTGGGAGATCATCTTCAAGCTGCTGATGGGGTAAAGGTTTTTCATTAATTAGCCGTCCCAACTAGTTACTATAGAGTTTGAAGAAGCAGCATTCAGAGAAGAATAACCAGCTTCCACACCATTTCATCAAAATAAATCACTCCTGTCCCCCTACTGGAACAGCTGATAGCTACACAGTGGAAAACATATGTCCTATACGGTATTGTTATGTTTTTCTTTGCAATCTACACTGGGGAAATGGCATAGGAGAAAATGGTTAGTGCTCCTTTCCCAAGGACATTTGCTTGCTTTTCAAAGCAGCAGTATGGGCAATGGCAATGCCCATTTGAGGCCACTTTTTCCTAATCAACTCCCTGCAACACCAGTTTCTCCCACTGTGTTCTGCCATTCCTTCTTTCCTTCCCCAGTGCTCCACCCCCCTGAGCAGGTCACCAACCGCTCCTATTCCCTCACTGCCCTTGGGTGGCCCACCCCTCCCCCCATCGCTCTAATGACTCCATTTTCCTTCTCCCTCTCCTATTTTACCAGGTGATTCCATTTTCCATTTTTAAACATTTATTTTGGGTGCTCCATGTAGTGAAATGCCTGCTGCCAAGGTTCCAGTCATGGCCACCATCTTTACTTCTCTGTTTACAAGCATGTCAGAGAGCAATCTGGACTCTGAAGGGCTGTTCAGTCCAAGTGTGCTTTAAAGACCAAGAACCATAAACTTGGAGAGAATGGACCTTAAGGAGACACATTGCAGATTCTATACAGATAAATACCATTTATATTAGCAATGAAACAAGGAAGCCATTAGTAATTATATCTCTTGACTCTGCCAAAGCTTTTGATAGTGTAGAATGGAATTTCCTGCTAGAGTTATGTAAAAGTATGCAGATGGATAATATGTTTAAACCTCTCCTTAAACAACTGTACAAGGATAGTATGATGGTGGTGTAGACAGATGATCTGGACTTAACACCTGAGGTGGGAAACAAAACAGGGCTGTCTATTATCTCCACTGCATTTTCAGGGACACCATTACAAACATTATAAGAGATACTAGAGGGATAAAGGAATACAGATAGAGAATACACAATAGATATTGAATCTGTGGATGACATTGCTTTAACGTTCTTAAGTCCGGAAAAGGCCAAAGTGTAATGTCAAAATGGGAGGACTTTGAATTGCTTTTATGGACTTCATATTAATTATGAAATGTGTTTGAACATGAGAAAGGAGGCGGTGCAGTTGCTTCAATAAAAAAAAAACAAAGATAAAAGGTTGGAAACATACTGTGAATTGGTAGCACCTTTAATAATAATAATAATAATAATAATAATAATAATAATAATAATAATTTTTATGTATACCCCGCCCTCCCCAGCCAAGGCCGGGATCAGGGCGACTAAGAAGCAATAATAAAAACAAGCTGAACGAATACAACTTAAAAACAAGATTAAAATACAACATTAAAATATTGAAAAATTAAAATATTAAAATGCAGCCTCATCACAGGAGGAGAAAGGAAAAAGAAAAAAGAAAGAGGGGGAGGGAATCAAATTGGCTCCAAGCCAAAGGCCAGGCAGAACAACTCTGTCTTACAGGCCCTGCAGAAAGAAATCAGATCCTGCAGGGCCCTGGTCTCATGAGGCAGAGCGTTCCACCAAGCCGGAGCCAGAGTTGAAAAGGCCCTGGCTCTGTTTGAAGCTAATCTAACTTCCTTAGGGCCCGGGACCACTAGGGTGTTGCTATTTATGGACCTTGAGGCTCTCCGTGGGGCATACCGGGAGAGGCGGTCCCATAGGTACGAGGGTCCTAGGCTGTGAAGGGCTTTAAAGGTCAAAAGCAGCACCTTGAATCTGACCCTGTACTCCACCGGGAGCCAGTGCAGCTGGAAAAGCACTGGGTGAATATGCTCCCATGGCAGAGACCCCGTGAGGAGCCTCACTGCAGCATTCTGCACCCGCTGGAGTTTCTTTGGCAAAGAACTTAGAAAAATGAAAGAACATGAACTTTGGGGCAATTATAAAAAAGCAATTATACAAAAACTAAAGCAATTGAATACTTTGAATTGAATATTGTGATTGATCCCTGAGGTGTTATGCCTGTTGCATGTATTTCCTATGAATATTCCAAGGAAAACTATGGAAACATTGTCCAACTTTTTCATACACAAGGGAAACAAAAGAAGGGAAATAAAAGTGGAGCAAAGAGGGATTGGGAATCTCTAACAAAATACAGTATTGTGACTCTTCCCAGCTCATTTAAATTTATTACCAACTTTAATGCATATAAAAATAAACCATAGCTAAATTTGGGGTATCCTAAATATGTGAGAAGTAAGGTCAGGGCTAAATCATTCTTGATGGTGAAAGGCACAACCAGTAGGGTGATAGGAGAACCCTTTTCTAAAAGTTACTTTTCATGTGCAGATGAAAAGGCCGAAGAAATTGGCCCCACAAAGGTCCCCAATGCAAACTTTCCTACACCATAAACTATTTTAAGCGAGAGAGCCGTGTAAGTAAAGGAAATGGCATCGTTCATCTCTCTTGAGACCATTTAAAGGATAAAATGGGGCAAGAGCCAGTCAGCTGAAGGCAAACACATCAGGTCATACATTTTATTAGAAACCCATTCATAAATATCAGGCAGTCCAACCATTAACAACCATTATGGGAACCTACAGAGACACTAGCAGGGTTAACAATTGTATAGGGGTAATGTTTGGGTTCCAAAACTGAGGAACAGCAGTGAAACAGAATCTTGATTAGAAGCCATTAGGATCTATCATAGTAAGCATATAGGAAAATCCATAAAGATTTTGCAAAAGCCTTTGCAAAAAGGAGGCATCTTCACAAGACCAAAAATGTTGGAGGCATATGATTCTGCAGGCTGATATTTCCACAAACAGTTCTCTTTGGAGTAAGGATGTCAACAAATAACTTTTCAACTGATATATAAGGATCCAAAAACAACACTGTTCTTGGGTTCTTTGAAGGAGACAATGAAAATTTAATGATTGTATTTTTCCTAGAAGGAAAATTATTGGTAGCAAAGGCATGGAGGAATTCTACAGCTTTGGAAAAAAACAGCTTTGGAACTTGGCTTTATTTGAGAAACTTTAACAGCACAGATATAAAAGCCTAAACAACACACACACACACACACACACACACACACAGTAGATGAGTTGGAAGTGTCTTGGTATATATATTTCTATCCCTCTTTCCTTCAGACTGAGAAAGCAAATGAAAATCTTGAGATCAGCAAAGATCTGGCCTAATAAACAAACTGAATCTTAATTTAGACAAGATAGCAGTACCATTGGCTGGGGCTGGGACTGAGCCACGTTTGGATAAAGATGGGGGAGAAATAAGATTCAGTTTGATAATAATGGGAGATATGAACGGAGTTGTATCAACGGATATGGACAGATTAAGAGAAAAAAGTGACAGCAAAGAAGGTAAATTACCGAAGACCTTTTTCTCACTGGTGCAAAATCTTAACTTAATTGACATCTGGAGACTCAGACACCCATTAGAAAAACAGTTCACATTCTACTCGGAACCGAATCAGTCCATGTCAAGAATAGATCAAATTTGGATCTCGAATGAATTGGCTACCAGAATCCAGCAAACAGAAATTCAACCTAGAGTAATTTCGGATCACAATCCGATAAAAATGGAGATAAAAGTGTATGAAGAGAAAACATTTAGATGGAGATTGAAAGATTACCTTTTGGAAGATGAAAAAATTATTCAAGAAGCCCGGAAAAAATTGATGGAATACTTTGCAGACAATATGAATAAAGGCACAAGGATTAGTACAGTTTGGGATGCAAGCAAGGTGGTAATGAGGGGATTTTTTATTCAACAGAATGCGATCAAAAATAAGAACAGAGAGAAAGGGAAGAAGGAAATTCTAAAACAAATAATGGACAATGAACAAAAGTTAATTAAAAAGCCAAATAACATTAAAATAAAACAAAATATTAAAGTTTTGCAGACACAGTTCGCCATGATCATAAACAAAGAAGTTGAATGGAACATCAAAAGACTAAGACAAAGGAACTTCGAATTCGCAAATAAACCAGGAAAATGGCTTGCATGGCAAATCAAAAAAAGAAAAGAGCAAAGTACAATTAACAAAATCATTGTGGATGGTGAAGAAATAGAAAACCCAAAAGGTATTAGAAAAGGATTCTTGGATTTTTACAAACATTTGTACGCAAAACGAGAAAAAAACAACATAAAGAAGATAGAGAAATTCTTAAAAGAAAAAAAGGTGCCAAAGATCCCGACAGAAAAGAAAGACAGACTGAATGCCCCAATAGAGAAGGAGGAGATAGTAGAAATTATAAAAGAGATGAAAAAAGGGAAGGCACCAGGACCAGATGGATTTACAGCAACTTACTACAAAGAAATGAGGGACTCCCTGACGGTACCACTTAAAGAAGTTATGAATAATATTTTGTAACAATTGTATAGGGGTAATGTTTGGGTTCCAAAACTGAGGAACAGCAGTGAAACAGAATCTTGATTAGAAGCCATTAGGATCTATCATAGTAAGCATATAGGAAAATCCATAAAGATTTTGCAAAAGCCTTTGCAAAAAGGAGGCATCTTCACAAGACCAAAAATGTTGGAGGCATATGATTCTGCAGGCTGATATTTCCACAAACAGTTCTCTTTGGAGTAAGGATGTCAACAAATAACTTTTCAACTGATATATAAGGATCCAAAAACAACACTGTTCTTGGGTTCTTTGAAGGAGACAATGAAAATTTAATGATTGTATTTTTCCTAGAAGGAAAATTATTGGTAGCAAAGGCATGGAGGAATTCTACAGCTTTGGAAAAAAACAGCTTTGGAACTTGGCTTTATTTGAGAAACTTTAACAGCACAGATATAAAAGCCTAAACAACACACACACACACACACACACACACACACACACAGTAGATGAGTTGGAAGTGTCTTGGTATATATATTTCTATCCCTCTTTCCTTCAGACTGAGAAAGCAAATGAAAATCTTGAGATCAGCAAAGATCTGGTCTAATAAACAAACTGAATCTTAATTTAGACAAGATAGCAGTACCATTGGCTGGGGCTGGGACTGAGCCACGTTTGGATAAAGATGGGGGAGAAATAAGATTCAGTTTGATAATAATGGGAGATATGAACGGAGTTGTATCAACGGATATGGACAGATTAAGAGAAAAAAGTGACAGCAAAGAAGGTAAATTACCGAAGACCTTTTTCTCACTGGTGCAAAATCTTAACTTAATTGACATCTGGAGACTCAGACACCCATTAGAAAAACAGTTCACATTCTACTCGGAACCGAATCAGTCCATGTCAAGAATAGATCAAATTTGGATCTCGAATGAATTGGCTACCAGAATCCAGCAAACAGAAATTCAACCTAGAGTAATTTCGGATCACAATCCGATAAAAATGGAGATAAAAGTGTATGAAGAGAAAACATTTAGATGGAGATTGAAAGATTACCTTTTGGAAGATGAAAAAATTATTCAAGAAGCCCGGAAAAAATTGATGGAATACTTTGCAGACAATATGAATAAAGGCACAAGGATTAGTACAGTTTGGGATGCAAGCAAGGTGGTAATGAGGGGATTTTTTATTCAACAGAATGCGATCAAAAATAAGAACAGAGAGAAAGGGAAGAAGGAAATTCTAAAACAAATAATGGACAATGAACAAAAGTTAATTAAAAAGCCAAATAACATTAAAATAAAACAAAATATTAAAGTTTTGCAGACACAGTTCGCCATGATCATAAACAAAGAAGTTGAATGGAACATCAAAAGACTAAGACAAAGGAACTTCGAATTCGCAAATAAACCAGGAAAATGGCTTGCATGGCAAATCAAAAAAAGAAAAGAGCAAAGTACAATTAACAAAATCATTGTGGATGGTGAAGAAATAGAAAACCCAAAAGGTATTAGAAAAGGATTCTTGGATTTTTACAAACATTTGTACGCAAAACGAGAAAAAAACAACATAAAGAAGATAGAGAAATTCTTAAAAGAAAAAAAGGTGCCAAAGATCCCGACAGAAAAGAAAGACAGACTGAATGCCCCAATAGAGAAGGAGGAGATAGTAGAAATTATAAAAGAGATGAAAAAAGGGAAGGCACCAGGACCAGATGGATTTACAGCAACTTACTACAAAGAAATGAGGGACTCCCTGACGGTACCACTTAAAGAAGTTATGAATAATATTTTGAAACAACAGGATATACCAGAAACTTGGAAAGAAGCCTTTATTACACTCATACCAAAACAAGACTGCGATCTCACGCAAGTTAAGAATTACAGACCGATATCTCTGCTAAACACAGATTACAAGATTTTTTCGGGTATCTTGGCAAAAAGATTAAAGAAGGTATTGCAAGAATATATTCATGAAGATCAGGCAGGTTTCCTTCCTGGCAGGCATATGAAGGATAATGTAAGAAATATTATAAATATTTTGGAATATTTGACTGCCAGTAATGAGAGACAAGCCGTTTTAATGTTTGTGGATGCAGAGAAAGCGTTTGATAATGTCTCATGGGAATTTATGCTGAAAAATTTGGAAATGATGGAAGTGGGAGAGGACTTTTACAATGGTATAAAGGCAATTTATTCAGAACAGAGAGCAAAATTGATTGTAAATAATGTAACTACAGAGGAAGTGAATATAACGAAAGGTACAAGACAGGGATGCCCTCTCTCACCACTGTTATTCATTACGGTTCTGGAGGTCCTGCTTAGTTCAATTAGGCAAAACGAATTAATAAAGGGGGTAACAGTAGGTCAAAATCAATATAAAGTAAAAGCCTTTGCCGATGATCTGGTAATTACGGTAGAAGAACCGACAAGCAGTTTAAACGAAGTTATAAAAGAAATTGACCAATTTGGAAGGGTGGCCGGATTTGTATTGAACAAAAGGAAAACTAAACTAATGGTGAAGAATATGGATCAAAGTTTAATAGAAGAAGTGCAAAGAGAAACAGAGATGGAAGTGGCGAAGAAGGTAAAATACTTAGGAATATGGTTAACCCAGAAAAATATTGATTTATTTCAAAACAATTATGTGACAACTTGGAACAGTATAAAGAGAGACCTCGAAGTGTGGAGCAGGATGAAATTATCTTTCTGGGGCAGAATCTCTTCAATCAAGATGAGCGTGCTTCCAAAGATGTTGTTCTTATTTCAAATGATTCCAATAATAAAAGGGACAAAGATCTTAAGAGAGTGGCAAAAAATAATCTCAAGATATATCTGGCAGGGCAAAAAGCCAAGAATACAATTTAAGTTACTAACTGATGCGAAGGAAAGAGGTGGCTTTGCCCTGCCAGATCTGAAACTTTATTATGAAGCATCTTGTCTCTGTTGGTTAAAGGATTGGATAATACTAAAAAACAATAAGTTACTGGACTTGGAAGGGTTTGACAACAGGTTTGGTTGGCACGCCTACCTATGGTTGGGGAAGAAGAAAGCGCATAAAGGGTTTGTCAATCACATTTTCAGAGGTGCCCTAATAGAAATATGGGATAGGTACCAAAATATTTTGGAACCGAATGTACCCCATTGGTTATCCCCACTGGAGGTCATGAGTGTCAAAAAGACAAATATGAGAGAGGATTGGATGACTTATGGAGATATTGTAATCAAAGAAGGGGGGAAGCCATATGAACAAGTCAAAAAATATGTATATGATTGGTTGCACTACTTTCAAACAAATGAAATGTTCAAAAAGGATTGTAAAGAGAGGAGATATATTGAAGGAGAGTCTAGATTTCAAAAAGAGATAATAAATAATGATTATAAGGTATTGTCAAAAATGTACAAAATGCTATTAGAATGGCAAACAAAAGACGAAGAAGTTAAATCGGTTATGATACATTGGGCCAGGGATTTTGGATATAATATACAGTTAGCAGAATGGGAGAAGGTATGGAAGGAAAATATGAAATTCACTGCATGTATGACGATAAAGGAAAACATTATGAAAATGGTATATACATGGTACATTACTCCCGTTAAACTAGCAAAAATGTATAAAACATGTAATAAATGTTGGAAATGTAAGGAAAGGGAAGGGTCGTTTTACCATATGTGGTGGGAGTGTAAGAAAGTAAAAGGTTTCTGGGAAATGATATATAATGAGTTGAAAAAGATGTTTAAATATACATTTGTGAAAAAACCAGAAGCCTTTTTGTTAGGAATTACAGGAAGAGATATTAATAGAAGTGACTATAAACTTTTTCAATATGCAGTGACAGCAGCAAGAATCTTAATGGCCCAAAAATGGAAACAAGAAGAACTACCGACATTGGAAGAATGGAGACGGAAACTGATAGACTTTGTCGAATTAGACAAATTGACAGGAAAAATTAGATACCAAAAAGACCACAAGTTCACTCAGGACTGGAGAAAGTTTACAATTTATCTGGAAAATATTTGTGATGAGCAGACAACCCTAGTTGGATTTAAAGAGGCTTTGTGAATGAGACAGGGTATTGTAAAAGGGAAAAGAGCTGTAAAGATTTACAAACTGGCAATACAGTTATAAAGGGAATGTGGACTAAATATAAAAGTATGAGGATTGCAGAGGGAGCGGGGGGAAGTCCAAAAAATTTGTATTATATTGAATATGAGTGTGTTTATAAAATTTGTAAAAGAAATTTTTTTCTAAAAAATTAATAATAATAATAAAAAGATTCAGTTTGCATTTAAAAGTGAACCTACCTTATTTGTACTTTCTGAAATAATAATATGCAAACCAAAACACAGCCACGCTTCAAAAATTGGACTTCTCTGAATTTTGCAATAGAGCTGTCCAACCTAGTAACGTGTACAAAAATGAATATGCTAGCAGGAAAATGTCCATTAAAATACATTTATTCATTATGACAACATACAAAAATGCATTATATTAGAGGACATTGCTTTGCAAAAAGAAGAAGTGCATATTAGGCAAAAATGCATAGAAATATGCAATAGTGGGAAAGATTAGCTGATTAATTTTCTTGGGAACTATTTTTAAAAATTGCAAACTGGTGTTAAAATATGAAGAACTGTACTTCAGATTGGAAAAAGGAGAAAGTGAGAGAAATTGAAATGTTGCCCTTTCCTCATTCTGTAAGGCTGTTCTGGACAGAGTTTCGCTCCCCTTGAAGCACATAGCCTGGGAGTTATTCTGGATCGGCCTCTGCTGCTGGAGGAGGAGGCAGTCAAGACATGAGAGTGCCTTTTACCTGCTTATTCTTCAGCTGAATCTTTTGTGGGGGGAGTTCTGACCTGACCACAGTTAGGCATGCTTTGATCCCCCCCCCACCACACACACACACACTTTTTTTTTTAGTTTTCAATGTAACAGAATAAAGGAAAAGCATGCATGGTATTGCAAAATGAAATGCATCTGTATGATGGGGTCTATGAATGTGCCAAATTTTACACTGGCCTAATAAAAAAATACCACCGGAAAAACAATTTGTAAAGTGCTGAAATTTGGCGCATTGACACTATAATTTTCACAAAGGGACATTGTATATTCTTTTCCAAATTTGGAGAAAACTACTGTACTGATTGGCTTAATTCAGGCTTGTTGAGGAAGGTCCACTTTCATTGGTTTGCGCATATTTAAAATTATGCCCACAGGGGAAGCCACCTAGTGGATACTATGTGCAATGCCTTTCCCTTTGACAGTGGGATAATATGACAGCGTGGGACAATGGTTAGATGAGGAATGACCAACCTTTTGTGGCCCATTTGGAAACCTGAGAATCTGTTGTGGGAAACTACATCTCACAACCACATGCGCCCCCACCCCCATCAACCACCAGCTTGTGCCATATTGCAGCTCTGTCCCCAACACACACACCCAACCCTAAGTGTGTTAAAAACTTGCTTTGTTATTTTTCATGACTAGTATCATCATTAATCGCAATGGTGCTAGGAAATACAGCTAAACACAGCACACCAAGCCACTAGCACCCCTGGCAGCACCACTCTCACCCCACCTGCGACAAAGGAGATCCCCTGAGCCCCGCATATTCCCCACCTGTTAAGCCATCCTGCCAGCTACTGGTGTGAGCAACAAACAGGTATGGTGCAACTCACAAGAGAATCCCTCTGGCAATGTAGGAAGACCACTGCTTTTTTCTAGGGGTACTCAAGGGTACACAGTACCAGCACTTTTTTTCTAGAAGAAAAGCACTGAGGAAGTCCATAATGCAGTATAGGACCAGGATAATATGGGGCATATTTGCTGGATCCAAGTGCTTCATCCTCCCTATCTGGCTATGAGCTTAAAATGTGATGTCAAATTGTGCGTGCATGGAGAGTTAAGTTGTAAGCTAGCACATCTACAGCATTGCACAAAATCTGTGAGGACCGTGGGGTATATCTGAGGGACGCAGGTGGCACTGTTGTCTAAACCACTGAGCCTCTTGGGCTTGCTGATCAGAAGGTCAGTGGTTCGAATCCCCACGATGGGGTGAGCTCCTGTTGCTTTGTCCCAGCTCCTGCCAACCCAGCAGTTCGAAAGCACGCCAGTGCAAGTAGATAAATAGGTACCACTCCGGTGGGAATGTAAATGGTGTTTCCATGTGCTCTGGTTTCCATCACAGTGTCCAGCTGCACCAGAAGCACTTTAGTCACGCTGGCCACATGACCCGGAAAGCTGTTTATGGACAAACACCAGCTCCCTTGGCTTGAAAGCAGGATGAGCGCCACACCCCATAGTTGCCTTGGACTGGACTGGACCGTCCAGGGGTCCTTTACCTTTTACCTTTTTATATCTGCTAAGGCAGATATAAACCTGGCTTCCAAGTTCCCCTTTTTTGCGGTGCTTCAGCCAACATTAAATTGGCAGGGGTTTTTTAAATCATTGAATTATGCATGCTGGACATCCGCCCCTTTCGGGAGGATACTACAATAATATCTCTTCAACCTTTATGTAAGATCCATAAATATTGGGATTCCTGTCATTTATGAATGTACAAGTTTTATACTGTTGGCGTGGATTAATTTTATACTGCTGATTAAAGTGAGCATTGTCCCTGAAATGTCACTTCAATCAATTTTTTAAAGAAACAAATTTGGAGGTTTCTCCTTAGGTAAAATATCTGAATAAAGTTTTGAGAACCTGGACTGATACTGCCTTTGATCAAAACTTTCTACATTTAGAGATGGGGTGTCCTGCACATCCATCATAAAGTTAAGAAAGCCTGTCTTTGTAATTTGTCTAAACTTTATGCACTCTAATTGCATAATACAAAACATTGCATTGTTCTCAGCAGGGATGGGTTCATGGTTTGAGAATCAAACCAGTAATTGGTGAAATTTATATCAATGGGAAAATTGCCCAGAACATATCATTAATATTGTTTTTTCTTTAAAAAAAAGTTTAATGACTGTAGGAGAGCTATTCAAATGGGTAGTAAATCAGTCTTTAGTAACTGATTTGTCTTGTCTCTACTGAGCCACCTCCCAAGTCCTCGTACCTCGGGCCCAAGAAAAATGACCTTTAGATGATGTGACTGCTTCTAGGTGAAATAAAGGTGAAAGATTAAGCATTTCCAGTTTTTGAAATTGGAAATGTTCATCTTCATGTTCTGAGAATTAAGTCAGTCCCTGGTAAAAATAATATCAACTGGAAAATTACCTGGAACATATAGAATACACACAACTTGTTTTACTTTCTTTGAAAATGTAAAGAATGTAAGAGTGCTACCCAGTTGGGTGAATAATGAACCAATCTCCTGTAATGAATTTGTCTTTTCACAGCTGAGCCAACTTCCTCGTATATCCATGCCAAGCAACACAAGAAAAAATATTTCCAGGATACGTGATCTACTTCTAGGAGAAAAGAATGTGAGAGTAGAAGTGACTCTTGAAACTAGTGCTTGTGGGTCAAGGAACACTGAGCCAAAGAGACTTCTGCCTCCATTTCATAAAATCATGGAACTGTAGATTTGAAAGGGACCCCATAGTCATCTAGTCCAACCCCCTGCTATGCAGGAATCTCAGCTAAAGCGTCCATGGCAGATGGCCACCCAACCTCTGATAAAAACCTCAAAGGAAAGATTTGTCCTTGGAGAAAGAGAATGTGGGCGTATTGCATTGCTCAGCCAACCAGGTCACTGAAATTAAGGTCATTTAACCCTCTGAGGAGAGATGTATAAAAGAGCATGACACATCTTGGGAAGAATGGCAGAGAGACTTTCGTCTGAAGAGCAAGGGATGCAAAGGAACAAGGACTGAAGAAGAAAAAGTAAGTGCTGGCAAGTATGCAGTCCGTCAGACTTCAATTCTACTAAATTCCTGTTTTTATTTCTCATTATTACCGTGGGTGGGGCTTCTGTGTGGGGCTAAGGCTTGCAGATTGCCAGGGGTGAGATGTGTGTTGCTTGCAGTTCCCTTTCTGTGAGGGCTCCCTGCATTTTCTCAGCAACGGGTGAAGCATGTCATCATTTCCCCAGATATATTCATGGCAGCCATTAATTCACAAGGACCCATTCAGAGACACAGTTTGGGAATATCTCCAGTTGAGGGCCAAATGGGCTCTCTGCCCCTTAAGAATGAGCCTCTTCCTTTCTGTATCAGCTCATCTTTTCACCTGTTCCCATGTTGGGTTCTTGGTCACCCTAAAATGGGACATTATGGGAGGAAACGACTTCACGTTATGCAAAGAAATTTTAAGTGATCTGATGAAAATGTTAAGTAATAACTGCTTTTTAAACCTTTGCTCAATAATCTTGTGTTTAGGTTTCTGTCTATCCTCCTTTCCCTTTGTTTAGCAATACTGTATTTACTGATCCTTCAAATTTTGTGGTCTTTTTCTATTTCATTAATCGATTTGTTCTATTAGTATTGGAACATGTTACAATTAATGTCAGTTAAATTAAAGGGATATATTTTTAGTCTCTTTCAGTTTTTACTTCAGCTTTTGTTAAAAATATATATAGTTTTAGTAGCTTGTACATATTGTAGCTAAAAAGCATTCTAAGTCCAAACAGCCTTACCTTTACTGATATAAGTATAACCTCCTATTTGACCTCCTATTTAATTGTCTTCAACAATATTGGAGAAAATCAAACCATAAATTCTTGGGGGGGGGGGGTTATGGTAAAATCAAGCTATAAAATTTCTTCCTAACCCTCGCCTCCATAAAAACATCCAGCTTCTCAACCATAAGCAATCTAAATGGCATAAACCCAATTTGTAAAGAATTTTTTTCTTGGTCAATGTTAATCTGCTTAACTTATATGGGTGATATCTGTGGGATCTTAGAACCACACTTTGCCTCGGCAACTGTGGAAGCCTCATAAGACACACAAATGCCTAAAGATCAGTTAATTGGTATGGGCTGGTGACATCCAGGAAGGGACAGTTAATGAGCACATTCTGTCTAATAGCCTGCTGGTAAATTCAGATATCATTAAAATTAATTGACTGTTTACAGTCCTATTGGTTTTGTTGACAGCTATATCCCTGCCCGATGAAAGCCTCTTTTAAATGTAGTGGCTTAGCAAATTAGCCCTTTTATCATACCAGATAAAGGGGAATGAGGGGCCATTTCACCATCAAAAGTGGGACTATGTGGGGGGACCATGAAACACACCCTAATTTCTATCGTGGCTGAATAGTGATTTGAACTCTCATCTTCCCAATCAAAGTCCAACACTACCACAATGGGTTGCTTTGGGGTATGTAGGAGACAAATCTTGAGCAAAAAATAAACTTCCATGGCTCATCAGATGTGCCTCAGCCTTTTACAGAGCGCTCTTGCAGAAATCTATGCCAGCCTTTGCTACTCACCTGAGGCACTGGGAGGTGCCCCTACCAGAAATATCTATAGCCCTGCACTAAATAGCTGTTGCTGTTGGCTGCTACTGCATTCAATTCAGTGTGTTCCAGAACTGCCTGGAATTATAATTTCATTGTATTCATTTTAAACATATTCTGCTCTACAGATAGCCCTAGCAGTGCAAGAAACAATCGACAAGTATGACAGTTCCGTTTACCAGAACTGTTGACCTCTTATAACAGTCCATACATTTTTCCAAAAGTGAAAAGGTCTTTGCATTTCTTTGCTGCATAGCAAATATTTGCCACTGGTCATGTTATTCCACCCTGGTTTTGAAAAAAATATATTTTTTTAAATAATGTGTAGCACCTTATCTGAGTACTATGGGAAAACGTTGATTTGCCTCCCTTTGATTTTTCTGGTTTAAACACAACCCGATTTGGATCTTGATTTTGTTCACAGTGTCTTTGGCTGTTATCTACATTTTCCTTTGCCATCCTTTTTTTTTTTAAGAAAAGATTGGGTGTGGGATGCAACTTGCAGTGCAGTGACATTACTGTATTAACATAGTGCGATGATGGGTGGTCCTGCTTTCATCTGCCAGATAAAACTCTTTTGTGCTGAGTGGCAATTTCCTGAAGTCATGTTAAAAAGACACAGGATCAGTTGCTTAGATAAGTAACATATCTCGGTGGAAGAAGATTGGAAGAAATTTAAAGATTATCTACAGAAATATTGTAAAATTAAGGAATGTTAGAAAGATGTTGGAATGAAGTTACATGGCTTTAGCAGAAATGTTATAAAGACTTAAGTATAATAGATTGTAATTGGATTAAAGGAAAAAATAATGTTAGAATTTGTTAAGTTAAATGATACGACAGAAGTTTGAGGAAGATGGAAAGGATTTGCTGAAACAAATAATCGAAGTGGAATACAAAAAAGGGAGGTGTGAGGAGGTCGCTGAAACAAGCAAAAGAAAGTTAATAACATTGAAAGTATTGGTTGTGCTTCTTTTTTCTTTCTTTTTTTTAACTGTTTTTGTTTTATTTTTGTTATGTATATGTAATATTTTTGTTTTTGGGTTGTATTGTATGGTTTTGTTATGTTTAATTCCTTTTCTTTTTTCTTTCTGTAACTTTCAAAACTTTAATAAATATTTTTTTTTAAAAAAAAGATAAGTAACATATCAGCAAATCATGAATATAGTTACTATTTGGGAAAAATCTTCTCTACAAATGTAGACTTTTTATAAAAAGTGTTACTTTGCTTGCAGAATAAGCCGAATCATGTTTTTTTAAGTTACACGGAATGCAAAGGAGACCAGTACTGCAGTCTTCCATGTACACACACTTCCCCAGTGGGTCTTACTTCTGATTGTATTGTATGGCCATGATTGTATTGTAACCCTTGAGCTTACAATACTTTTTAATGCAAAGGGGACTTAGACATCTACCTTCAGAAGAAGAGAAGCAGTCCTTTAGAGATGTATTTTGATGAAGCTGTGTCTCTTGAAGGCAGGACAGATTGACTGAGCACTAGCCACTATGGCTGGAAGTTTATTAATTAAGTACATTAATTAAGTGGGCAGAAATTCCCCCACCTAGGAAAAATTGATTAGGTCTGCACAAATTATTTTATTAAAGGAAATTATCATTAGGCATTAGGCATTATGTACTTTGAATATTTTATTTTCACCTCAGGAACGGAAATGAATGACTGTGAGATGCTTTAACTTAGAGGAAATGTGTCTGACAGAAAGTAGAGTAGACAGACGCTCGTATTGGTTCCAATGGCATAAACCCAATGTAAAATTGGAAGTACCTCTTTTGGAAATTTTGTTAATGCTTAACCCCTTCAGCTTCCTTTGCTTCCCCCCCCCATCTCTCCCTTCTCTCTCCGTGTCTCTATTGTTTCTTTCTCTTTCTCTTTTGCTTTTTCATCTCGATTTTTTGTATTGTGTGTGATCCCCAACCCAGGCTTAAGGCCTGGTTAACATGCAGATGAAGGTGATGAAGGACCTTGTGTGAGAGGCAGGGAAGGAAGGGAAGAACTCCCAGGTGGGAGGAGAAAGGAAGGCTCTCAGGTGAGAGCTGGGAGGGCTCACCTTTTTCTGTGTGAGACAAGCGAAGGTCTACCTGTGAAGGAGGACTTTATATCATTCTTCTTTCTTCTCTTTCTCTCTTGATTCTTTGTTTTTGTTTAGACTAGTTTGTTCTTTTATTCTAATGTATTACAAAAAGTCATATATATATATATATATATATATATATATATATGACCATAATACATTGTCCTAGGCACACACACACACCCCAGCCAAGGAAGACACACGCCTGACAGTTAATTCTTTATCGACAAACGCCTGCCCTCACAGCAACTCCTGCGGTGCCCTGGACACACATGCAAGACTCTCCCAGCCTCTAGGCAGCTGCTCCCAGGTCTGTGCTCTGCAGAGCAGCTGCAGCATCAGTGGGACTGTGACCTCCCACCGCAGCAAGCATATTTACCTTTGTGATAAGAATTTTTAGGTCATTATATATATATATATATATATATATATATATATATATATATATATTCATAAATGTACCAAGCAAACACATATATAAATATATAAACCACATGTCTGAAAGCCATAGGAAAAGTCCTAAAGCCATTTTGACTCTTTCAGTCACCTCAAATATTTCTCTACAAGGTCGAAGGAAATACAGAAACCTCCCCATTGTCTCTGTCCTCACAAATCCTGCCTTAAGGGCACATTTAAGGTGTGACTAGGGTGAGCCTGTGACCTGGCTCAGGAATTAAGTATTATCATTACAAAAGAATGGTCATTCTCCCCAGGTAATCCAGTCAAGTGACCATTAACAGGTAACCTGGCAGACAGGGTAAAAACAATGCACTCAGAATTCTGCTGTAGACTGCCTTTTCTGTGATGTATGTATGATGTTTCTGGGGATGGTCTTGGACTCCAGGGCGGGCAATTTAAAATGTCTGTATATGGGCGGGCACACCTTTGTTCTAGGTCCTCCTCCTCTCTCCTGCATGTGCGGGAGCACCCTGTTGCAACAGTTAATAAAGATCAGCCTTACTAGCTGCTTTGCTTCTCAATATTCTCTGGTTGGTCTCTGTTATTTTCACCTACCGATAGAGAACCTACAGAAGGACTCTATATGGGCTCTTGGTACCCCATAAGGGAAAAGGAGCAGTTTTCTTTACTCATATCACCTTCATCTGATGGGGTGTGCGTGTGCAACCCGAGGCTTCTCTTCCATGAAAGCCATCACTGCTCTTCCCTCTCCAAGCCCCTCCTGGTTCTAGGACACAGGCTGGCAAAGATTCGACCGGCCTGTGCTTTGCTTGAACAGCCTCTTCCTCCAATGCATCCTGCATCTCCATCTCCAGCTGTGGCAGCTGTGGCCATTCCTCCCCTCCCCACATCCTGGCTCCTGTCTTGTGGGTGGCAGAAAACCCCATAATCGCTGCCCCATCTCCTGGGTCAAACCCCTCCGCCACACATTTGTCAAGGCCTCCACCAGGGCCTGACATCTGTCAAGGCTTGCAGGAGCTGCTGTGAGGTTCTTTGAAGGAGGAATGGGGTGTAGGTATAATGAACACATCAATTAAATTATTGTTTCAGCCATGCAGGTTCTGATTATAGGGAGAGGCAAGAACGATTCCCAAACAGCAGGTAGTTCTAGAGGACGATATGGAGAGTTGGCAGAAAGCATGGTGGCAACATTCATGGTACAGCGTTGCTGAATGGCTGGTTTAATGGCAAGGCCTCGTATTCCTGTTCCAGTAAATATGCTACTTACTTTGAGTGCCCATTTAAGCCAGGAGCTCTAGTATTTATTGGATTGAAGCCACGTGAGTGCTACAGTCATTCCCTTTTCAGACATGCCCTGAGCTAATCCTTCATATCTTGTTTGCTAGTCCAAAATGTTTTGCAGGTTGAAAGTGCCATTTATGCTCCTGAGCTTGAAGGGGCCATATTTCTCATGCTCATGTAAATACTTCTTACTTCAAATAGGAACAGCATTTGAAGACTCTGAAAGTATATTTTTCAGTGGAGCACTAAATAAAAATTGCAAGACCATTGTCAAATCTAGGGCCAGCCCACCCAAGAGGCAAGGTGAGGCAACCAAACCACCTTAGGCGGCAGGATCAACAGGGGTAGCGTATCTGGTCCCTGGCGAATGCAAGGACGTCTGTGGCACATTCCTAGGTAGTTGCATCTGCCACCTTCTGGATGGGGCAGCTGGTCTCCAACCACCCCCAGGAAGGAAATGACGGAGGCTGCCCCCTGGTGTCTCTTGGAGTCTTCACCTGACCAACGTGATTCAGACTGGACTCCTTCCCTTCCTCAGTGCCTCATGGAAGGTTGATTTGATTCTCTGCCTTGTTCCCAACATAGATCTTCACTCACCTCTCCTCCTCTGGCAGCCCCCCTGCCGCCATTTTGTGGTTCACCTTGTGCCAAAATGCTTTGGGCTGACCCCCTTCAAATCTAAATGTATGGGGCAGATAAAAGTTCTGCAGAGCACCATTGCCATTATCTTCCCATCTTTTGTGCCGCCTTTGTGGACTCCACTGTGGCTCGCTGCCAATTTATTATCATTTCTAATTCAGCCTCCAAGACCCTGGGGATACTGTCACACAGTGAACTGCAACTCATAAATCAAATAGTTTTAAACTTATTGAAATAAATGGATCCCAAGGTTAAGCTAAAGATGGTGAAGCTGAGTTGACCAAAACCATGAGGATTTTCACAAAACATTTTAGTAGTCTAGGTCGCAAAATTCATAATGTTTGTCAAAAATTTCTCTCCACAATTTCAGTGTGTGGTGTGGATGGTGAAGTTTAAGGAATTTTTTAATATTTCTGAGCCTGCAACCTAAATGAGGGTGTGATTCTTCAGTAGTGTTTCCTTTATTGATTGTGGAAAGGGTTTCTGAAGGTAGCTGAACATTCCTTAAAGCTGCTAGAGCCTTAATAGGAAGGTATGAGTGAATGATGGCTGTTATGCCCAGTAGGGGAATTGGAAAATAATTGCCAAAAAGCCTTCTGTAAGCCAGAAAGGAGGAAAGAGGAGCAATAGGATGCATTTTCTTTTCTCAAATGCTATTAGCAACACTCATGTGATCAGAATTATAGCAGTTGAGAGCTTCCCAGGCATATTTCATTTCTGAAGAGTTACTTATGTATTCTGTTCCTGGCCTTATAAGGTAAGAATGGTTAATAAATTATATGTAAATATGAATGTATGAATGAGAATGTGTGTCTACAGTCATATAAATATGAATAAATAAAACAACTATATCTTCTTACTATAAATAAGTTAAAGTAAAACTGATATTTCATCAGATTAAAAAAAAGCTATGTTTAAAATTTGATATGCAGTTACTTGGCAGTATGTCCCTACTGAACTCAGTAAGGCTTACTTCTGAGTAAACACATATAGAACCAGGCTGCCCGTGAGTTTCTTCAGGGATGTGTTCAAGAGTTTACAAAATGTTACTTTATCCTTTTAAGTGCTGCTAAATTTGCAAAGACAGAATAGGAGATATGCTGTTCTTTCATCATCTTTCCATCATAATATGGGGGACTTGCAACACCAATAAGTAGCACAAAATAAAATAATGGAGCTTGCAGATCTTTTTTTTTGTTTTGTTTTGTTTTTTTTATTAAGGATTTTCTTGTTTTACAGAAGGGTAGTGCCTCGTATTTTTTTTTTCTTCTTCTTCTTCCATGTAACGTTTTTACAAATCCGTTTCATTTGTTGAGGCATTAGGGGGAGAAGAAAACAGAAATAAAAAAGAAAGGGGGGTGGGGAGAGGGGGGGATGGATGGGGGTGGGGTCGGGTGGCTGCAGATCTTTTAACACTTTAATAGTTGCTTCAGTTTAGTTCCAGTTTCTTTAATACTTCTGCAGGGGGAAAGTTGAAAGCCGTCCCAGTTGATTGATTTTGCATCGCCGTTCTCAGAGTTTCAGAATCTCAGAATCGGAATTCAAGATAGCCTTAACATATTGGTTGTCAACCAGTGTGCCGCGGCGCCCTGGAGAGATTTGAGGAGCATCCAAGGGAGCCCCAGGGTCAGAGGCATCCTTTCATTAACTTGCAGCCCATATATCCCTACATTATCTCTCTCCCTTTCTCTCCAAGGAATGTTCAGAGGAGCCTGTGTCTTTACCTTGCAGTGGTCTTGCTTCCTAGAGTCCTCCTCTTCCTCACTGCCTCCCAGTCCCAGGTTCCTAGTCTCTCCCCTCCCCCTGCTCTCCATTTCTGGTGCTCTTACATAGAGGCTCCTTCCACAAGTTCAGAGTCAGGTAGAGCACAAGCATGTTCCGTAGAAGGGGAAAGTATGCCTCTGCTGGTGTCCCTAACTAGAGATTGCCCTTGTCTGGTGTTAATGTGTAGGTAAGCCAGCAATTTTCAGTGTCTTCTTGCTTCTCAGAGGCTTTTTGCCTTTTTGATCTGCTGCTGTTTGGCTGCTTTGGCTGGGTCAGGCCAGCTGATAGTGACTGCTGGGGGTAGGGAGTGTTAATGGTGCCCCTTTGATCTGCTGCTTGAGGGAGTATAATGGAGAAAAAAAGCTTTTACTTGGGAGTAAATCTGCACCCCAGAGAGCCTGTGCTGGGTGTGAAGGGGTCACTGCTGTGGGAAGAGGGATGCAGGCTGAGATCTCTCCAATGAGGGAGGGAGAAGTGGCTTGTGTGCGCCATTTTGGGGGGAGATGGTTGTTTCCATCCCTGATCTGGTGCCTGCATTGCTTGGGTTCCTGTCAGCATGTGCGTTCCCACTTACACACACGCCAAAAAACGGCATTGAAAAGGAGTGGGGTGGGCCGGGGCAGGGCAGGGCAGGGCAGGGGTGAGGGGGAACGGGAGAATCCCCACTTTTGTGCATCCTGTAATGAAACCCCTAGTTGAAGTGGGTCCCCCAGTGGAGCCACAGAAAGAATGTGGTTGGTCAAGGGAGCAATGGACTCAAAAAGCTGGAAAACCACTGCCTTAACAGATTGGAGAACTGTGCCCAAACTAACAAAATAAAATTTCAATAGGGACAAGTAAGTTTTTACACTTCAACAGGAAGAACCAGCTTTACAAATATAAGATGGGGGACACCTGGCTTGCCAGTAGTACATGTGAGAAGAACCTAGGCGTCTTAGTAGACCACAAGCTTAACATGACTCAACAGTGAGATGTAGCAGCAAAAAAAAGCTAATGTTATTCTAGCATCAACAGAAGTACAAAACAAGGCAAGTCATGGTACCACTCTATTCTGCCTTGGTCAGACCACACCTGGAATACTGTGTCCAGTTCTGGGCACCACAACTGAAGAAGGATATTGACAAGCTGGAATGTGTGCAGAGGAGGGCAACCAAGATGATCAAGGGTCTGGAAACCAAGCCTTATGAGAAACAGTTGAGGGAGTTCAGTACGTTTAGCCTGGAAAGGAGGAGACAGAGGAGATACTATGGTCATATTCAAGTACCTAAAGGGCTGTCACATGGAAGATGGAACAAGCTTGTTTTCTCCTCAAACCAGTGGATTCAAGCTACAAGAAAGACATTACCCATTAAGCATTGGGAAGAACTTTCTGACAGTAAGAGTTGTTTGACAGTGGAACAGACTCCCTCAGAAGGTTGTGGACTCTCCTCATGGGAGGTTTTGAAGCAGAAGTTGGTTGGCCATCTGTAATGGATGCTTTGAGATTCTTGCATTGCAGGGGGTTGGACTAGATTGTCCTCGATGTCCCTTCCAACTCTTCAGTTCTGTGATTCTATGAACAATGGATCCCGTTCTGCATCTTTAAAAGTAGAGCAGGTGAGGCATATCAATTTTGGGGACAACTCCTGGTCCCTTCCAGCTCTACAGTTCTATGAATTTATTTCATTATTGTTACTGCATCTGTCATGAATGCAATAGGGTTCTTTTGTGGCATGCATGGATGAATTCATGAACATTTCTGTGTTGCCCCCAAAGTGAAGTTCTGTGGGCGGCTTTCTCCTAGGTAGGAGCTTCTATGGAATATGGTCTCTGGATGCTTCAGCAGCAGCCGCAGCAAATGATGGGAACTGGGTGTGGGGAAATGCAGAATGTTGTGACATCAGCAGTAGGTTAAGTTTGGGTGGGGGAATTCTCTGCAGATGTTGTGGGTGGCAATCTTATGGCAGTGTCTAAGTTATGGAGTTTCTTCCCTACAGCAGTGTGTCTGCAACTTTCATTGTGAATTTTTTTTGTCCTATGCGGAAGATGCACCTCTTTATTGTGGCCTTGGACACTTGATATATTAGGACCCACCTATTCCTGACTGTAAAATTCTACAAGGTAGGCTCAAGCAGTATGTGGACCGAGAACTCCCAGAAGTGCAAGCTGGATTTCAAAGGGGAAGGGCTCGATGATCACTGCAGATGGTGATAGCACCCACAAAATTAAAAGATGCCTGCTTCTTGGGAGAAAAGCAATGACAAACCTAGACAGCATCTTAAAAAGCAGAGACATCACCTTGCCAACAAAGGTCCGTATAGTTAAAGCTATGGTTTTCCCAGTAGTGATGTATGGAAGTGAGAGCTGGAGCATAAAGAAGGCTGATCGCCGAAGAATGGATGCTTTTGAATTCTGGTGCTGGAGGAGAGTCTTGAGTGTTCCATGGACTGCAAGAAGATCAAACCTATCCATTCTGAAGGAAATCAGCCCTGAGTGCTCACTGTAAGGACAGATCCTGAAGCTGAAACTCCAATACTTTGGCCACCCCATGAGAAGAGAAGACTCCCTGGAAAAGACCCGGATGTTGGGAAAGATGGAGGGCACAAGGAGCAGGGGAAGACAGACGAGATGGTTGGATAGGGTTCTCGAAGCTACGAATATGAGTTTGACCAAACTGCGGGAGGCAGTGGAAGACAGGAGGGCCTGGCGTGCTCTGGTCCATGGGGTCATGAAGAGTCAGACACGACTAAATGACTAAACAACAACAACAACAACATTCTTGACGGTAATTTGTTTGAATCTTATCTTCAAAGCCCAGATCACAGAGGTGCTTACTTCAAAGTAAAGTAGTAAACTTTTATTGCAGCAGTTTAACAGTTCAAAAACTCAGTGGCAAAGTAAATGAAAATTCTAGGGACAGTGCTCTTACAAGGCAGAAGAGTAACACCAATAAATCTGGACCAAGAACAAAGACCAAGGTTCAAGAGTTCACAAGTAGTAGCAAGACTCCAGGAATGCATGGAAGACACTGAGTTGTTCCAACAAGTTTCTCCACCTACTCATCAAACTTTAAAGCAGAGCTGGGGATTGCTCAATTACTCATGAGAGCCCCTCTCTCTGCGGGAATTCCTGGCCTGAAGACAGGCACTTCTCTTAGGGTGGGGTTCTCTTCTCTTCTGGGACCTCTTAAGGAACCTCCTCCCTCTGAAAGACATCGCCAGGTGCACCTCCTTTTCCTCCTCTTGCTCTGTCACAGCCTCTGGGCGCTGCTCACTCACCACAGGCTGGGAGGGGGTAGCCTCTGGGTCTCCCATCTCATCAGGGCTCATTCCCCCCTCCGAGTCCTCAAGTGATCCTCATTCCTCACCGGAATCAGAGAAGAAAGAGGGAACCACAGCCTGTATGGTGAAGGAAATCAAATAAATCATCAGCCACATTAAAAAAAAAAAAACTTTAAAAAAAACCATTTTAGTTATTTTTATGGCATGTTTGTAAATTGCCTCGAGAGGCATGTATAAGGTAGTTGAATGAGACTTACTTCCAGGTGGCTGTGTTTAGGGTTGTGGTCTAAGTTCCGATCTACACATTGGTCTAGATCAGGAGTTGTAGATCAGGGCAGTTGCAGACATTGGAACTCACAAAGACTGAGTTTCTCAATGAACCCATTGAATATTGAATTTAGCAGTTCTCTGTCCCTTTTCTTGAATTAGGAACCAAAGGAAACTCAGTTAGGACATATTATCTATCTCTACATATGCTTGCAGGAAATAAAATCACAAGCTGCACAATTAGATATAATGAAGTTATGGTCATGTAATGCTAGGGTAGCCTGCAATAAATCTTTAAACAAGATAAAGTCATTTATCTATGGTGCTGGCATTCTTCCACAACATAAGCAAAGATTCTTCAGGCACACAACAGCAAGTTCTGTGCTCTGCTTTACTTGTTCACTTTACAGCAGAAAACTTTCTGGTTTAGTGTCTTGCTTCTTTTGCTCCATATCTGCATCTTTACATTGCTTGACATGCACACTTCTTCTTTTAAGTACTGCATCATATAATTCAGTGACTCTCTGGTGGCCGGCCTGCGAGGCAAATTATTAGGACATATTTACACTACAAAATTTAAGTTGAGTTGGATCAAGACACGGGTGGCACTGTGGGTTAAACCACAGAGCCTAGGACTTGCCGATCAGAAGGTCGGCGGTTCGAGGCAGCGGGCGGACCGTTTGGGGCAGCGCAGAGCCTGTGGGCACCCAAGCCACCACGTCACTCCAAGGAGAGAGTGAGTGCTGCCTGGCATTTTGTCACCCCCTCAGTGGTGACACCTGGGGCAAACCGCCCCCACCGCACCCCCCTTCCTTCTCCACTGAGCAGTGGAGGCAAGTGCCAGGCCCCCACTGCAGAGGATTTGTGAGGTGCAGCCAGGAGGGCCCTTCCCCGACCCCAGTTTTTGTGCCCTGGGCACATCAGAGCTGGAGGGGCCCCTTGGAATCTCCTTGTGTGCCCCAGGTGGCTGGACTGGGTAGGCAGCTGTCCTCCGTGCCACTACAGTACCACCTCCAAGTAGACAACTTTGTACTTCTCCAGCCCCAATGGAGCCACTGCAACATGTGTGTGTGTGTGTGAGTGAGTGCGCGCACACACACCCACACCCAAATTTTTCCTCACTCAGGATACCATATTAGCAAAGTTCCCCCTTGCTTCCTTCCATATGTGTGAATGGGTTTGGCTTTCTTTAATTCTGACCAATGGGGGGAGATCCATGAAAAAAGTTAGGAGGGGGGAAATTGCATACTGACCGTGGCTGACTGATCATCTTGATAGGAAGCAAGAGAAGGTTGTACACATGCTATTAAAGTAAAGGACGAGCACTTAGGGATCCATTCAGGAGTTGCTTCATATTTCCTGTTTACTGTTTACTTTCCTACAGCCAGGCAGAACATGTGTCTTAATCCTTAGCTCAGTTGTGTCTAATTAGATACCAGGAAAGAGGTAGTAATTATTTTATGGAATTTCATCACAGGAACAAACTGATCAATATAAACTTTATGAGGCTTTGCAATGAGAAGTGGATAGCCAGATCCTTTCAGCGCAATCTTCTGGCAGGATAAGAACAAAGAGTCCTATGCTAATTTGGGGCTGTGATAACTGTCATGATACAAAAGGCTGTTTGAGGTCATAGCTAGGCAGCAGATGCAGCTGGTGATCTCTGCCCAAGTTTCTGCTTGTCACTGTCAGGTCTGTTTTGGTTTGACTTTTCAGCCTAAAAACAGATTTCAGGCTGACACTATTAATAATAATAATAATAATAATAATAATAATAATAATAATTTTATTTATTAGCTACTTTTGGGGGGGTAAAGGTGAAACTCAAAGCAACTTAAAAAGAGAGATAATTAGAATAAAAGATAAACAATCTAAACTTGCACACATCCTAAAATACTCCCCCAGTCTCTCTTCTGACAAAGGCCATCATACAGGATGCCCAAGCATAGCTGTCAACTTACAGATTTGAAAATAAGAGACCAGCAGCCTCAAAAATAAGGGATCAGCAGCCAAAATAAGGGATTTTCCGGACACAGGTATGTTCACCTTCTGAGCTCCTCCAAGCCAAAGGCAGAAAGCCCAGCCAGCAGCCAAACAAAGCCTCAAGCGGTGTTTCCCACAGCGCAGCAACCCGGCAAAGGGAATGCAGCAAGGAAAACCACCGCTGGGAAGCACTGAGCAAAGGCAAGTCCCCAGGCAACATGGCTGATTTGATCGGCGCAAGGCATGCAAGCTCCATCCCCCAGTCGTTCTTAGACTCCTTATTGGGTGAGCAACGCAGCCAAGCAACACAGTTGGAGCCTCCCTCCTCCCTGGCCAGCAGGGAGGGAGAGGAGCTGCTTCGTTTGAAACCTGGGAAATTTAAGGGACATCATCAATAAGGGACAGCAGCGGGACACGGAGCTGGGATAAGGGAGTTTCCCGCCAAATAAGGGACGGTTGACAGCTATGTGCCCAAGGCCGTTTCAGTACGAAAATTGGGCCTAGGAACTATGGAGCTAGAACACCGGTTTTATCCAGGAAAGCATTACTTGGTACTTAAATCAGCTAGCAAGATCTCACCCCTTTCCCCCTCCTCAGGCAGGTAGGGCCTCTCAACCGCAGAACAGTCAGAAGTAAAACTGATATAGTACACAACGTTCTTACTTAACCCGTGTGACTTTCCAACCATTTCCCTCCAGACGGAGGGGATGAGTCTCCCTACTCCACCCCACCTGGCTAGAGGCGACGTCCTTTTAGGGGCAGGAGAGCAATGGGTCAGGGGCTCAGCAGAGACTTCTCTTGCTCTCTGTGCAGAAACCAAACCCATGGCTTTGAGGGGGCCTCTCTGGAAACCTAATGAGGAACCAAGATGCTTTGGCCTGTTAACGCTGCAAGCCCTGCCACCTGATGCTCAGGATGTAGATGTGTGTAAATTAAACCATCGATCATAAGTCACCACAGTCTCCAGTGACCTTGATTTCACGGAAACTGAAGGCTGGGTCAGTGCTGGCACCCCTGAAGTCTCTCACCGCTCAGAGATTCACATAACAATATCTCATGTACCTACTGACTCCTTCCCCTTCTCAGTTTATTTGACTTTGTGGCCTGTCAAATCACATCCGGGACACTTGACTTTGCTTGAGGTTTTCTAGTTAACTGGAAAATATACATGCAAATGAATCAGAGAAGAATGCAGTCAGAAAAGAGAGTTGTTAAATGTCATAACACAGTCAAGTGCAGCAATATTTTAAGGTGGGCATGAAAGTGAATAATAATTAATTAATAGGCTCCCACTGTTTTCAGAAGATGGACATTTTGGATCAGTTGTGGGAAACCTGTGTCTTCCACCAAATGTTGTGGCCTACATACAACTCCAGCCATTCCTGTCTCAGGCGGACCAGCTTGAATAGTGCGGTGTGCACACACCATTTGAATGGCAATGCCCAGCAACTTTGGGGTGCTGACCCCTCAAATATATTATTGGGGAGGGCGAAGGGGCCTCAGTCCCCAGAATTTGGCTCCTATGACCGGACCTGATGGGAACTGCAGTTCAACAACACCTAGAGGGCCACAGGCGGGCCCCATCATAAATGATAAATCATAAATGTTTGATCTCATCTAGGCCAAGATGGAGAGGTATATTAGTTTACAGGGCGGGTGCCTACTTTGCGCATCACGTGCCAGCAAGCCATGGCTTAGCACGAAGGTGTAGCCCCCAAGAGCAGAGATCACATCTGCTTGACTCCCCCCCCCCCAGCTCTTTTGCTGCCGCACTGTTCTGAGGTAGGCTATGGTTTGGCTCGTGATTCAGCTATTCCAGGCAGAGTGAGCTGTAAGCTATAGGGCAAGGTGTGGTTACAGAGTGTGATTAGTCCGGCGAGAACTAAACCATGAGCTTTGATTTCACACAATACACTAAATCAAAGCATGGCTTCCTTCGGTGTGACACACCAGCAAAATGCCCTGTGGGAAGCACAGGCGTTGTAACCTGCTCTCCAGGCGCCCACATGACCATGTGCTCATGCCAAGGGATAGTATGTGTCTGGATGGCTACAGAATGCATTTCCCTTCACAGTAACTGAATCTGGCTGCAGTTTTTCCTATGTTGAACTCTCCATGCAATTGCAAGCAGGTAACCACCCCCCAGTTCATGCTGGTTCACTTCCATGTGCAAATTTTAGTGTTGTTAGCGGGTAGCCTCGGGGCTCCGGGCCTGTTACCCTGAATCCCGGATCTCCTGCCTCCTCCCCCCATTTTATTTTTGATATCTATTTTTACTTCGTGTGCAAAGTGGCTGAGCAAAGTATTCCCCCAGCCACATGTCTTTTTAATTTTCCCAGAAGCAAATGTCTTTCATGGGCCTGTGCTTTGCATTTTTAAAAATACCTGGTGGCAGTGGCATTGCTAATGATGGAAAGCAAGAGATGAAATCCATCTCTTGCTTTCCGTCACGCTCTGTTCTTTCTGAAAGAAAGAAATCAAAGCCTTGCTTCATGTATAACTGGGGTCTGATTTGAGGTGGAAGAATCAGGTGTTCAATGGTGTACCCAGCTCCCCAGTAACATTTTTGCAAGCAATTTGCCCAATATTTTTGTATATTGCTTTACTAGGATATTCATTTTTTTTTAGGAATACTTTACCTCAATATATGCGTTTTTGAAAACATTTTTTTGATTGAAGAACTGCATCATAAACTTTGGATAAGTGCATATTTTGAAGGGTGGCTGTGTTCCAGTTTTTATATTGTTATGGGAAGTGCAGATTAAGTTGATTTGCATTAATGTGAAGTGAATCAAATTCCTTCTCCATCCCTAGCTGGAAATAGCTTGAGATGTGCCAAGGCAATTTCTCTGGCCTTTGGTGCTATGCTGAAAAGAGGAAGCTACATAATAAAATATTCCTCCTTGCGATTCTGTGGTTGGTGTGGGGTGAAAATAGGTAGGCAGGTCGTCACATACGGCTGGAGGAATCCAGTGAGGTAATGCAGTATTTAGACATCAGAACTGTAGGATGAAATCACCCGAGTGTGCATTACTTCAAAAACATCTATGTTACTCAGAAGACAGGAATAATGAAATCAGCAACCACAAGTATGGAAGAGGTTAATAATTGACTGATTTTAACCACGCTTCCATGAAATGCAAAATACATTGCTAAACTTTACCACTGATATATTCCCCAAACAAGCATTTAGATTTCCTTTTCCGCAATCTTGCTAGAGAAGCTGTTTGAAGCAACTGTAATAACTAATGAAATTAATATTTAAGGCTGCTATTCTAGGCACATTTAAGGAGTAGGTAGCACTCATTGGGCCTCATTTCAGAATAGTCATTCATAGTATTGCTCTACATGACTGCAAAGTCATTTTATGATTTTAAGGAGACCAACGTGATGAAATTGAGGAGACGGCATAATCTGCTCTTTGCAATGTTTTGTGTAAAATTTCCAGAATAGATTGGACTTTTGCCTATTAATTGGCCAGCATAACCTTCAACATTTCTATGATGAAAAGCATGGATGTTCTATTCCATAATAATATTACTTTAATTTTACTATCTGACAGGGTTGCCCCAGCCACTCTGGGCAGTTTCCAACATATATAAAAGGATAATAAAACATTTAAAAACTTCCTTATACAGGGCTGCCCTCAGGTGGCTCCAGGGGTCACATAACTCCATACCCTCCAACATTTCTCTGGTGAAAATAGGAATGTCCTAAGGAAAAGCAGGGGGGACGTGGGTGGCGCTATGGTCTAAACCACAGAGCCTAGGGCTTGCCGATCAGAAGGTCGGCGGTTTGAATCCCCGCGACGGGGTGAGCGCCTGTTGCTCAGTCCCAGCTCCTGCCAACCTGGCAGTTCGAAAACATGTCAAAGTGCAAGTAGATAAATTGTGGGTAGATATACATCTGGGTGTGCATGTCCAGTGCTATTTTTATAGGAAAGCGGGTGCTGGAACTCAGCCTGAACGCCTCTCTTGTTCTCTTCTCATACAACGGCACCCACCTGAGAGGTGCCAGAACTGTGTATCCTTATTCATTTGGATCTCTCAGTGGCATTCAGACTCATCACCCAAAGTCTTCCCTCGGGTGGGAAGGTAAACGGCGTTTCCGTGCGCTGCTCTGGTTCGCCAGAAGCGGCTTAGTCATGCTGGCCACGTGACCCGGAAAACTGTCTGTGGAGAAACGCCAGCTCCCTTGGCCAGTAAAGCGAGATGAGCGTCGCAACCCCAGAGTCGTCTGCGACTGGACCTAATGGTCAGGGGTCCCTTTACCTTTGATCCAGGATCAAATCAGAAACTGGGACGGCTTCTGTAAATCCTGGACTGTCCCTAGAAAATAGGGGCACTTGGAGGATCTGGGCCAGTGATTTGCAACTGCCTAGATGTGGCAATGAAATCAGCACATGACAACTTTGAAGGAAGACTGCTGTTGGAGAAGGTGGCCAGAACCTCCACTGGCCTTGGTGAGGGAGGATGACAAATTCATCAGGTCCGTCTTGTGAGTATTTTTGTTGTTGTTTAGTCGTTCAGTCGTGTCCAACTCTTCGTGATCCCATGTACCAGAGCACGCCAGGCACTCCTGTCTTCATGAGTATTCTAACTGCCGTCAAATCAGCTGACTGGTATCACATCTGATAGCAGCAACAGCCCTGCCCTGCCCACCTGACACAGACAGTCTAACCTGGGGCACGGAGTTGCTCATTGTCCCCACCTCCCACGGAGGCCACAAAAGCCAGAGCAGGCAAGCATTAGGTGAAGGAGTCTCTTCCTTTGTTCCAGGGTGGATCCAGATGCAGAACCCCATTCTCTGCTGAGAATGTAAAAAAAAAACCAACCCCAACTTTATTCAAACCTGCTTGCAAGTCACCTTTGTAAACCACTTTGAAAACTTTGGGTTGGAAAATGGTATGAAAGTATTCCAATAAATAAATACATGTGCATAGCCATTGTGGGTAGATAGACATCTGGGTGTGCATGTCCAGTGCTATTTTTATAGGAAAGCGGGTGCTGGAACTCAGCCTGAACGCCTCTCTTGTTCTCTTCTCATACAACGGCACCCACCTGAGAGGTGCCAGAACTGTGTATCCTTATTCACTTGGATCTCTCAGTGGCATTCAGACTCATCACCCAAAGTCTCCTATCAAGATGGGAACTGGAGGCACTGCTTTGTAGCGGTCCTGTTTCTGTCGTGATTATCGGCAGGGTTCCAAGATGACGCTGAATTCCTCTGCCCCATGGCAGTTATCTTATGATGTTCCACAGCATTCTGGCTTGACTCCCGTGCTATTTCACATCTCCATGAAGCCTCTAAGTGAGGTCATCCAACAATTTGGAGGAAAGAGCCATCAGTATTCTGCAGAAACACACCACTATTTCTTTCTCTCTCTTTTAGTTTCCCTTAAAAAAAAAAATAAAACTCAGGCAAAGCTCTGGAATCATTGTCTGCATTAGGGAACTGACAGGGTGGAGACCAATAATCTGAATTTCAGTCCATACAAGATAGAGTTGCTGTAGGCTGGTGGTTTGTCTGGAGTGGGAAGTGCTGTTCAGCCTGTTCTGGGCAGGTTTGCATTCCACCTGGAAGATCAGCTTCTGCATCCCGTGCGCTCCCAAGTGGTGCACACATGACATTAGCCACAATCCATATCTATGGCTCTATGCTGCATCTATCTTGTCATTTCTTATGAAGTACAGTGGTACCTCAGGTTACATACGCTTCAGGTTACATACGCTTCAGGTTACAGACTCCGCTAACCCAGAAATAGTGCTTCAGGTTAAGAACTTTGCTTCAGGATGAGAACAGAAATCGTGCTCCGGTGGCGCGGCAGCAGCAGGAGGCCCTATTAGCTAAAGTGGTGCTTCAGGTTAAGAACAGTTTCAGGTTAAGAACAGACCTCCGGAATGAATTAAGTACTTAACCCGAGGTACCACTGTACTGATTTTTGATGCATTTCCCCCATCTCCTAATTGAGAATAGAACCAAGCTGCGTTCTAAGGCAGTAATGTGTTGTTTTTTTAAAAAAGGGTTTAGGTTAAGTCCAGTCAAAGGCGACTATGGGGTTGCGGTGCTCATCTTGCTTTTCAGGCTGAGGGAGACAGTGTTTCTCCACAGACAGTTTTACGGGTCATGTGGCCAGCATGACTAAACTGCTTCTGGTCCAACTAGACACCGTGATGGAAACCAGAGCGCACAGAAACACAGTTTACCTTCCCGCCGCAGCGGTACCTATAAGTCTACTACACTGGCCTGCTTTCAAACTGCTAGGTTGGCAGGAGCTGGGACAGAGCAACGGGATCTCACCCCCATCACACAGATTTGAACTGCCAACCTTCTGATTGGCAAGCCCAAGAGGCTCAGTGGTTTAGACCACAGCAACACCTGCCTTTTAAGGCAGTAATGTGAACACAGACTCTGTAACCACAAATCACTTCTATGTTACTGTTTTTAAAAATTATTGGTTACATCTGAATCTCCTTTCCTGCTGCCTGCAATGTCAAGTGATATGGCTGGCATATGCAAAAGAGCTATGACACTTACAACGCCTTGGATGAAATGCTCATATTGCCCGAAACTGAATATTGTTGTTTTTTTGGCCAGTTCACATCTCCAAATGGCACTTATCAAGTGCTGAGAAATTAAGAGATCTACATGCAGGTGTAAACTAGCACATGATCTCTCAAGACATAACTGTGCTTGCTCCTTGAGAATTGCCAGGTCACAGTGGAATTCAGTTACACAATTTTAGAATCCAAAAACTGTATCCCAAGGATAGGTCCCTATTATTATTTCTGTAGGATACTTTGGTTTTGGGAGAGAGAGGAGGATTGTTTTGTTTTACCTAGCATAGCTGAAGCTGAATTTCAGCTTGCTTCCTCCTACACACTCTTCAACAAAGGGAAGGGAACACTCATTGATGTGTACATGCATTTTATTAGAGCTGATCAAGCATTATGTCAGACATTTTTTATAGGGGAAACTCACATTCTGCAATGCAAGGTCATGGCCTCAATTAGGCAGTATAAGATTAGATCAGCAGTGAGGGAGAAAGGAAGTTGTTTTGGAAGAAAAGAATGAAGTTCTTTGTTCTATTCTCTGGCATTCAAGAATAAATTTAGGTTTATTAGGTTGATGAAAGTGTATGAGTCATGCATTTCTAAGGGCCTTACTGTATTCTGCTTTGAAAAGCAAAAAGAAAAAAGAAAAGAAAAGAAAAGAAAAGCAAGGCATGCTATGTATTCCAACTACAACTATTTTGCACTTTAGTTGAAAGGTGAAATGAGATAAATTAGAAATAAATTTGCTCACTGTGTACTGCTAGCTAGACATGACTCTTGGGAATGATTTTAAGAAAAAGGGCAGTAAATCTCAATGAATTAACCATTGTATTTCTGCACAACACATGAGGAACACTCCTCTCTAGCGAAACAACCTACATAAGGAAGGATGGACTACAATTAATAGGTTCACATTGAGAGTTTCAGGAAAAACAAAAGATTTCCCTATGACTGAGTTGTCTTATTTTGGCAGACCTTTAGGTGTCAACAGTTTGCTGTTTAAATGGGTTTTCTTTTAGCAATATGTGTGTGAAGCAGTCCTTGACATTGCTTTTTGTTTCAACCCTACTTTGATTTATGACATATTATCTCTTGTGCATACAAATAGTTGCCCTTTTCGTTGTATAAAATCAGCAAAATGTATGAACTTAGCGGGCTAAGCAGAACTACTGTAATAAAGTAATAAAAAGGTGCAGAGCCGTGACATAGGTGGTAAAAAGACAAACTTTGGCTTGGATCCTATCATCAGCTCACTTAAGGATGTTAACAGAAAGACGGTTCCTGTCCCGTTCTCCCCTTTCCAACCTTCCCAGGTTTCCACATGGTTTGGGGGACCCAACCCTCTGCAGAGGCTTTTCTTAGGGAGTGGACTGCATTGGGGATTTGTATTCTGTCAACTTTCTTGGGTTAATGTATCTTGGAATCCAAGCCCTAGTGTGGGACATCAAAACCTATTTTTTGTTAGACCCTTGGAATAAGATTTGAATAAGGTTGTGGGTGCAAGTTTAGCTATTCAATTGTTTATTATCCGTAGCTTCCTTCATTCAGTTAGGACTAGATTGTTAAAGTTTCTTTTTTAAACCACAATGTAGCTCCAGGTAGCTTCAGATTTGCTTGCAGCAAGTGTGTGTTGCATGTGTGTATGTTTGAGTGCAGGGAATCTCCTGCAAGTGGCCAGGTGGAAAAGAAGACAGAGCTACTGCCCCTATAATAGCTGTGTAGAAGAAAACAATTCAGCAGGTGTAGCTTGGCACAGCAGAGCAATCATTTTGGTCCTCAGTGATTTGTATTTTAATGCAGATAAGATGTGTTTCGGTTTGATGCAATCAGCCCATTTTTACTTTTCCATTCAGTGATTTTGGGCAGATGCCAGCATGCATGTAATTGGCAATGGTCCATGCTTAAATTTAACCACTGCCTCATTTACTGATAGCTTCTTACTTCTAACGTATCTTACTGAAGGGCTCTGATTAAGAATCAAGTAACAGACAAACTAAGTTATATGCCAGAATGTGAAAGAAATTCTCCAAATCTGTATTCGTGCACAAATTTGGGATGTTCCAGCACCCTAAATCTGCATTGGAACTACCTCTCCCATGTTTTGTCTGGGTTTGGGGCTGGATTTTTATTCATATCATAACAATGCAGTGCATGTTATACTGATGATACTGCTTCCAAGTGGCACCTCTGACATTTATTTATTTATTTATTTATTTATTTATTTATTTATTTATTTATTATTTTTATTAAATTTATATACCACCCTATATCTGGAGCCAGTATGGCAACTTGTCACCTATACTTAGCAAACTCTTTAATAATGCAAAGGCACAGGACAAGGCAGGGAGCAGGGACTCAGTTTTTCTGCAGAATGGTAAGGTAGGAATTCGCATACTCCTAATGATATGTGGGAGACACATGAACAGATGTCAATCTTTTTAAAATAGCTGAAATGCAGCTGTGGGGGAGTTCAGCTTTAGTGGAGAAATGATTTGAGAAAGAGCTGCTTAACCCTTTCCATTCCTGACTTCCAATTGCAACCCAATTTTGCTGTTCTGATTTTTTAAATAAATAAACAAGTCCAGAGGTTTTCATGTGTCTCAAACATTGCTAACCTCCTGTTCTCTCAGACCTCTGCACCCCACAGCCAATTCTAACCCCAAAGCATAGCTCCCATGTGTCTCTGGGAAGAAGAACCATGTGGCTGACATTTGATTGTGAGGCTTTTTGGCTATTGGAGTTACTGACTAGTAGGAGGGCTGCTGGCTTTTCAGTCTCTGCTGGGTGAGCTCCAACTCCCTCTGCTGTTAAGAGAAGGATCCAGCATTCCCTAATATCAGATTAGGATATGGTTACCAGGTTTTTTTCAATGAATCCGGGGACACTTTTTTAAAAAAAGAAGCTGAGTAGCAACAGGGAGTCAGTAGTTGGGATGGTGAGGCAACAGACCCTGGGCCCAAGCATACATGCATATTGTATAAAGGTGCAAAGCCCTTCTTTTGCACCCTGTGAAACATAAATGCGCAGAGTTTTTTTAAAAACTGGGCAACGGCGCACCGCCTGCCCGTGACTCCCGAGCCTCCCCCGATCTCCTGCCCCCTCCCCCCCTTGTTTTGACAGATCAGGGGAGGCTCAGGAGTCATGGGCAGGCGGCCGTTATCCAGGAGGGGCCAGCCTGGTAGTGCAGTTGGTTCTGGCTGGCTTCAGGAGCTGCTCACTGCTCACTGCCATGGCGCAGGAAAAATGGCGGGCGCCACGGCAGCAAGCAGCTCCTGACGCCAGCCGGAGCCAACTGTGCTACCAGGCTGTCTCTGGGCTGCTGAGGCTGCCACTGCCATGTTTCCTGGGAACAGATTTGCAAATCTGGGGACATTCTGGGGATGAAATTTGTCCAGGGACAGATTTGCAAGTCCGGGGACTGTGTCCGGGAACCGGGGACGTCTGGTAACCCTAGATTAGGAGAAGCTGCTTGAGAACCTGGAAGAACAGCCCTGTGCCATGAGCAGGCTCAGAGCTGTTTCCTTGAAGACCACATCCCCTCATAACTTTTAGCATGTTTTGGTAATGCAGACCATCGAGTGTTTTCTATTTTGAGGAGGTTTTTTTTAAAAAAGTATTTGTTTTGTGACCTTGCTAGAGAGAAAGTGTAAGCAAACAAGCAACAGTGGACATAGTGTGAGTCGTTTTCTATGTTTTAAAAAACTTAATTGATTTGCATTTATTTTGTGAACTGAATTTGGAGGGGAGGAAGTGGTGGATGGCTTGTATATGAGTATCCAACAAATTGTGTATTAACCATTTTTTTGGTATTCACTCAGCCGCCCTGGTGCGGCAGGCAGGTTCATCTGACCTACGTGCAATTCCAAAACATTTGCCACAATATTTTCAGAAAATTTGTGTTCTGCTCTGGCTCCAGCAAGCTTAAGTTCAGAATATCTTGAATGTGTGATGGAGAAGAATTATTTCTTGCTTGCTTTTTTGTGAGTTTGTCAATGAATTTATAAAATGAAAAGTTTTGGATCTGTGCCTGCCCAGGTATCACACTCCACACCCTTCTTCAAACCTGAAAGAAACTGATTGTGTTTATTCTGGTGTAATATACTCTGCACATGAACAGAGGTTATGTCACATCTTCAGGACCGAGTCACCCATTGTAAATTTGTTCTGCTATGCTCTACTGCATTCTGGTTCAAATGAAACACTCATTTTGGTCTACTGGTTGAAATATTTTCTTCTTCTAATTTTGAGGAGAAAGTACTTTGGATAATGAAAGGTTAAATTGATTTTCTTGTGGAGGAAAACTGCATTCACCTGGAAGCAGGCGTTCCTTGTATTTTAAAAGTGTGTTTGCTTAGGTTTTTTTTTTAAAGTGGTAGGTACTAATAAATAAATGGGTTCAAAAACTTAGGTTATATGGTATGGCTTACTTTCTAATCAACAGGTCAATCTTGTGTGAAAATCAAACTTCCGCCCTTTAACATGGAAGCTCTTCCTGAATCCATAGATGTGCAATGGGACTCTGGACATCCGTTATGGCACACTTTCCTACATGAGTGCTGTACATACCCTATTATGATAAAGTGCAGGGCTGCAATTTTTAACCTTGCCAAGTTAAAAGGTTCCCAGTTGCCTCTGTTTGTAACTTATTTTAATCTACTCTCATGCTTCTAACTTAAATATGCAAGGATTGCAATATGGGGATGGGGCACGTAATATATGATTTGTACTGGGCAAAGTTATGGTTGGTTGTGGCATTGCTCAGAGCCAGTGGGGCGGTTGTCCCAGACACAAAATTGTTAGGCAATGCAAAATTTCAACACCAGCTATGTGCAGCTATGTGCTTCTGTCACTGGGCTCAGTTGAAAACAGATTCTCCATGTGAACCAGAAAGTGATAATGGAATGACTCTTCTTATTTCTGTGATCACCTGGTGATGTGGACGCCATTAGGCAGTTGAATGCAAATGCATCCTTCGTACCTGCCCCCTCTGCGCAGCCCCGGGCACTGGCAACCCACGCTGTGCCACTGCTCAGAGCTGTTTTCGTGAAGACTTTGCCTCTTTGCAGCTCTTATCACATTCTCATAGCCAGCGAGTGTTTGCTACTTTGAGCCGTTTTGCTCTTCTTTGCTTTGCTTAGTACTTCTTTTGTGAGCTTGTAGATGGGCGCGCAACCCCAGAGTCGGACACGACTGGCCCGTACGGGCAGGGGTACCTTTACCTTTACTTTGAGAAAGAGAAGGTGTGCAACCGCAGATGCAGTGTGAGTCTCTTTCTGTAATAAATACTTAGCTAGGCTTTACTTGCTAAGAAAAATAGATGGCATGTGCTGCAACAAAACTCTGCATTAATCATTTCCCTGTTTTCGCTCTTCAAAAGCTGCACCAGCTGCTGGATGGAGCAGGGTACAGGGATCTGAGCTGCATGCTGTTCCAGAGTATTTTCAGGAGAGAGGCCCTTCCCCTGGTTTAAGTTCAGAATAACTCGAATGCTAAGTGGAGGCAAGTGCTGCTTTTGTTTCTAAATGCCTTGACTGATGGAATAGATGACAAGGAGGACAGCAAAATGGTCCTGTTTAGCTAAAAAAAGAGTTCCAAAGCTTTGCCCCCCCCCAAAAAAAACAAATAGAGGCTCAGTGCTTCTTTCAATGAAGTATTTTTGAAAAGTTAAAATGATTTTCTCGGGATGGAAAATTGTGTGTAATTTTTGATAGTGGTACTTGGACTACGGTGTGTTGCATTTGTATGTGCCCCCATCCAGTTTCTGTAAGAGTCTCTGGGTTGCATACATGATGGTTACTCCCGTTTTATTCTCCACATACTGCTTTCTCCATGAAGGAGAAAAAAAGAGGTGGTTCCCTGTATCTATTCCCTTGAAGGGAGAACAGGAGCTTGGCAGAGGCAATTTTGATCAGGAAGACCCAGAGGGAAAGGTTCTGCACTCCCCGCCCTCTTCTTTCTTGCTTCTGGACTCAACCTCCACTTGATATTTAAAAAATAATAATAATCTGTTGAAAGCTACAACTCCTTTTGACCCCAAGGGTTAATATAACTTCACCCCAAGGAAATAATATTAAAATCTTTGACCAAGAACTTGACAATTTATTATGTTTATATGGTATTATTTCGCTCTGTTTCTATTACGCCTTTTATTTAATAATGCCCGTTACCATAGACCTTGTCCCATTAGAAGGCCATTTCCCATTCCTTTGGAAAGTCTTGCTTCTGCCCAATAACCAATGTTGGTGACCAATTTAATGGCAAATTTGAGATGATCACACAGCTGGCAGCAAAGAGCCTCTTGAGAGGAAGCTATTAGTAAAGAGCGGGGCCAGAGTAAACAATTGTATTTCTAAATGGCCTCTTGGCAAGATTTATGGACTGAACAATAGGAAACATTTCCTCATATGTTTGTGATGCTGATTTACAAAAATATTGGTTGATCTTATTAGGAGATACAGCTGAGGTTAATGATTCACCATTCACTAATGCCAACAAAAGGGAAAGTGGCAGGTGGGAATAGGTGGGTTTAATGATTGATTAGTAATTTTTTAAATCACATCAGGGTTTTTTTTCCCTTCCGTCTCTGCGACTTATATGAGTGCTCTTTAGACTGTGACTTAATTCCAAGCAGTGACTAAAGGCAGGAACACCTTTTGAGCACTGTAAGTATTATCCAGCATACCTTCAAATTTGCTTTTCCCTCCTGATTTGTTCTTGCTTATTTCAGGTTAACTTATAGATATACATTGATGAAAATCTATTTTGTCAATAATGTGTAAAAATTTAAAGATGTTTTACTAATAAGCATACGCTGCAGAATCTCTTTTTTTCTTGTGAAGAAACTTTTCATCAAAATCACTTAAAAGTTTTAGTACACAACACATGTATGTGAGGGTTTTCCTTTCTATTTTTTTTTTAAATCTAAAACATGAGAGTAGGAATTGTCCTATTTATTGGTTGCTAATGGTACAGTTTTTGTTGAAAGGTTTTTAATTACTTATAGCCATAATTTGTTTTCACTCTAGTTATACAAAAATCAATGAAGCAAACTCAGTTTGTTAATAAATTGCGAATGGTCACCTTTTTGTCTATTGTAAGCAC
Source organism: Podarcis erhardii (assembly GCF_964252035.2). Classification (NCBI taxonomy): domain Eukaryota; kingdom Metazoa; phylum Chordata; class Lepidosauria; order Squamata; family Lacertidae; genus Podarcis; species Podarcis erhardii. The sequence continues at coordinate 3,406,816 of NC_138512.1, read as the reverse complement.
CTGTCGTTATAAAACATGTCTGCTAAAACTGGAAAGAAGTGCACTGCCTTTGTTTACTGTTCCAAAAGAAAATCACTTTTGTGAGCTTGTAGATGGGTGCAGCCAATTCAGAAGTATGGTGCAGCTAATTCACCATACTTGTTTGTTTATTTCAATAATTTATATCCAATGTGTTCATTCACCAAAGCAGAAGGCAGCTAAACATCAAAGAAAAAAATATATCAAAATTTAAACCATTAAAAGCATACACAGCTTGGGAGATAATTTTAAACATGACCCAGCTTAAAATATCACAGACAATTTGAAAAACACAACAACACCTGAACAAAATTGTCTTTACCTGGCACTGGAAGCCAAAACAAAAGGACACCAAACTTAATGACTGTTGTGTGGATAACCCAGACATCCTGGCGTTGGTAGACCAATTAACACATGTAGTGTCATTTTTTAAAAATCCATTTTGTCAGTTATTCCATAGGAGATAGTGTCAAACCTCTTGATTTTTTTTTTTTAAATATATTTTATTAAGGGTTTTCTTGTTTTACAGTGTAAGTGTAATGCCTCGTGTATTTTTTTTTTCCCGTGTAACATTTTTACAAATCCATTTCATTTGTTGAGGCATTAGGGGGAGAAGAAAAAAGAAAAGAAAAAAAAAAGAAGAAAGGAGGCTGGAAGGAGGGGAGATGGATGGGGGTGGGGTGGGGTGGGGTAGCGGTGTTTCTATTATGCTTAATGTATGTAGTTTGGTGTCAGCGTGCTTGTGTTGTTCACTTGTGTTCCTTTGGTGGTGAGAGAGGTTGGGGTTGGCCTAGGATGTGATTGTTTGTTTGTGATTGGCTGTGGTGATCTTTGTTTTCGTGTGTGAGTGAGGTGGGTGGGTGTTTTGGATCAGGTTAGCCATATTGATTTGTATGCTGTTGGTGGATTATTGTCATTGTCCTGTTGGGCTGTGTATGTGATAAAGGGGAGCCATACCGGGGTGAAGGTGTCTTCTTCTGTTTGTCCCCGTGTCAGTTTCAGTTTGTTAGTTAATTTTTCTAGTAGGGCTGTTTCCCATACTATTTGGTACCAGTGGTCCATGCTTACTCCTGACAGGTCTCTCCAGTGTCTGGTTATGGTGTTTCTGGCTGCTGAAAGTAGGTGGGTTATGAGTTCTTTGTGGAGTAAATGGGCATTGTTGTCTTGGAAGATGTTTAGTAGGGCCAATTCTGGGGTGAAGTCTAATACTTGCTTTGTTATTTTACATATTTCTTGTATGGCTGTTGTCCAGAATAGTTGGATTTTGGGACACTCCCACCACATGTGGAGGTATGTGCCTGAGGAGGTGCACCCTCTCCAGCATTTTGGTGAGGTTCCTGGGTGTATTAGCGCTAGTTTCCTTGGTGTTAGGTACCACCTGTAGGTGAGTTTCAGTGTGAGTTCTTTTCTTTTCGTTGATATGGATTTAAAGGGGGGTTTAGACCACATTCTGGTCCATTGAGTGGGGTTAATCTCATAGCCTATGTCATTCTCCCATTGTTTTTTGATTGCGTCTAGGGGATTTGCGGGATTTTGGAGTAGTATTTTGTATATTGCGGATACCGTCCCTTTACCATTTCCCTTTGTTGTTAGGAGGAGGTTTTCAAAGGTTGTCAGGGGCCTAGTTGCTGCTGATTTTACTGTTGGGTTGTTTAAGAAGGCATGTAGTTGGTGCTGTGTTAACCAGGGCATTTGGGTGTCTTCTAGTTTGTCTTGTATTTCTTGTGTTGACAAGGGTTTGTTATTTTTATAAAAGTCTATTAGGCGATATAAGCCTTTGGTTCGCCAGGCTTTTATCTGGAGGTTTTGTGCTGCATGGTGGAATAATGGGTGGTACGCCAGGGGGATTAGTGGGGATGGGGTTGGGGATAGTTTGCCTATTTGTGTTTTCTATGCTTTGAGCATGGTCTGTGTGTACCTGTTAAGTGTTGTGGGAATTTTCTTTAGTTTGTTTGGGAGGAGTGGGTATGTTGTGGTGCAGGTATTTTCAATTGTGTCCCTCTCTAGGTGTACCCATTGTTTTGTCTCATCTTCTAGTATGTATGGAATTACATGACGTATTTGGTTGGCAATGTAATATGCTTCTATGTTGGGGATTCCCCATCCTCCTTCTGAGGTGGGGAGGTGCAGGTATTTGGGGCTTATTCTTGGTTTTTTATGTGAGAAGATGAAAGAGTGTAGTTTTCTCTGCCAACTGCGGAGTTGGGTTGAGGGGATCCGGATTGGGAGGGTTTGGAATAGGTAGGTTAGTTTGGGGAGTGTGATCATTTTGATCATGGCTATTTTGTCTGAGAGAGTGAAATTCGTGTTAGTCCATCTCTTTAGGTCTTTGTTAATTTGCCGCCACAGGGGCTTGTAGTTGTGGAGGTACAATTTGTTGAGGTTTCTGGTTATTTGTACCCCTAGGTATCTGAACTTGGTGTGGCAGAGTTTTATTTTGGTGACCTTTGTGAGCTCTTTTTGGGTGTGAGGAGGGGTGTTGAAGCACATAGCTTCTGACTTTGTGAAGTTTACCTGTAGGCCCGACACCATTGCAAATTTGTTGAGTTCTCTGATTAGGGAGGTTGCTGTGCTTATGGGGTCTGGTGTTGTGACCATTAGGTCATCTGCAAAGAGCCCTAATTTATAGGTTCTGCCTTTTATTTCCACTCCCTTGATGTCTGTGGCTGCTCGGATGCGGATGAACTGTAATTCATTGGTTCCAAATTGCAGCCACCTTTTGAAGTTCAAGATAGCCACAGCCTTGCCAGAATCAGAGCTGTGTGCCATGCTGATCACATGGCTCTCCATGTCTCCATACAATCTCCCCCGTGGTTTCATGTAAATGTAAAATGTGAGGAAACAAACTGGACACTTGTGGGACAGCACAGGTGATATGTCAGTCCGAAATCTTCCAGCTCTACCTCATGTAAGTGGCATTCCAGGAAGGACCAGACCAGAACCATTTTGCAAACATCCACCCACTTAAAATATTGCTTCACCCTAATTCCTACACTCGGATAAAAAGGAGTTCCCATAGGGTTTGGCCAGATTGCATTTGGTATTTGTGTTGGTAATAAAACACCTTCAATTGCTTCAAAGAGTTCAGCTTCCTGGTGAAGACGATTTAACAGTGGAAAAGCACAAATGCAGCAAAAGGCTAAAATCAAAACATTTTAAAGGAGAGATTTAAATACAAGTTTAATTGCTGCATTGAAACCAACTTTCATCTTTTCCTTAATTATGCCCAAAGACTATAAGCATAGAAAAGGCTAGAGAAATATGCTTCCATTTGTCAGATTTTTAAAACCTTGTGGTTGCAATTTAATCGCACAGTTCAAATAAACTGCAATGAAAGGGAAATATTTACTGGAGTGGATGATCAGGAGTAACTATGTACAGTATTTCCTTTCCCAAAATATGCAACTGAGCAGTCAAGTAGGTAGTGATATTTTGAAGATTCCATTCTGTACAGGGAAGACTGAAACAAAGAGATTCCTGTTGACTTTTGCTACAACTTTCTTATAGAACCTAATAATCCTAACTTCTTTAAAAGTAAATGTTGGTTGTTTTTTGAGAAAAGAGTCAACAAGATGCACAAGATGGAACTTTGTCTGGCTCCCATTTATAACTTTTAGCCAGACTGTAATTCCAGCAGGTCAGCAAAGAACAACCCTGGCTTTATTAGGTACTTATAGGCAAAACCTCCAATCATGATGGACTGAGCGCATTATTCTGACAATTAAAGATTGACCAAAACACACAAAATGCAACATTGGTTTGGATGGGTGGGTGTGCGAGTGGGTGTGCGCGCACGCGTGTGTGCCTGTGCCACTTTTCAAGTGGCAGTGTCACTTTTCAAAGTGATAAAGAAAAACATGTCACAATGTTATGAACTGTGCTGCCAAAATATGTGCTGTTTTCTGAGCACAATCAAAAGTTCTGATGCTTACCTTTAAAGCCCTGCATGATTTGAGGCCCAGGTATCTGAAATGCTATTTACTCCCACGTCAACCTGTTTGAGAGCTGAAGTCTTCCGAGGCTCCTGTCAATCTAAGGTAGACGGTGGTGATCTGAGAGCCCTTTTTTGGTATTAGTGCCCCATTGTGGACTTGCTTAATGCCAACAGAAGCTCAAATACTTTAGCGCTTCTAGGCTTTTAACTCTGCAACCTGGGAGATCTCAGTAGGACTTACTTCTGAGTAGATGTGTATGAGGTGGTTTCTAAAAAATCATTTGAACCTCCCCAAAAGCACTGCTTACATGCATTTAAAAAAGTAAAATAAATACTGTGCTACGTTCTGTAAGTTTGAACACTGTTTTTTTTTTTTAAAAAAAATCTCTCCTTCACCTGTCATGGATACTTTAGTGGGGATTTCTGCGGTGCAGAGAGCTGGACTAATAACCTTTAGAGTTCCTTCCACCTCTTTAATTCAATGATTCTTATTTATTTATGTTTGCTCTATTCCTGCAGAAATTGTAAAAACCAGAAAGAACCTACTTAAAGATAACAAAGTCAAAGTTCAGTTACCGTAATTTCAATTGCAAAAGATTTTTTTAAATAGTAGTTTGTTTTTTAGTATGTTACTAAAAAATAATCTGCTCCATGCTTCTTTTGGTGTTTTTTTAAAATAATATTAAGATTAAAACAAAACTTGAAATTCAGAAATACAAACACATCAGGTGATATCCAACTAAGTCATATTCAGAGTCGGCCTGTTTATGTCAATGAACTTAAGCCCATTGATTTCAATCTGTATGACTTAGTTGGGTATCACCCAGTATCGCTTTCTAGATATGAAATTATCTGGAAGAAAAGAAACACCTTATAATTAAGTTATGTCCTCGTTGCTATCTGCTTGATCTCCATGAACTTGCTGAGAGTCCAGTCTTTATCTGTGTAAATAAAAAGATAAATGGAAAAAGAAAAAAGGAGTGAAAGAGAAATGGTTGGTTGTCATCTGGCAAGCAGCAAATGAGCTATTGGGTCACAATGGCTTGCTTTGGGAAAATGTACAGCTTCAGTACAGAAAGATATCCCACACCCCGTGCTATTAAATGAATATAAGGTATTCCTTCATTTAAGTCTCAAATACTCCTAGAATAGAATTTCTAGTAGTTCTGCCAGCCAGTCCTCAGTACCAGTCATCAGGGGAGATTTCGAAGGCCTATTAAATCAATTGCTTAGCAATTTAGACCCTGTGCTGCGCTTAGCTATCTACCCATGAAATGGAGAGAATATTGAAGTGTTTCACTCTGGCTGGATTGTGTAGTGAATAAATTTATGTATTATCAAATTTTAGACTGGGCATAGCAAGCAACATTTTTTTACTATAAGGAAATTTGTATCAAATCCTTTTACTGCAATCACAATATGTGTTATATTATGGGTCTGCACTTGAGACGATCTTAGATGGAACTCATGGCAATTCAGGAGAATTTGCTGTTGTGTTGACACAATAATTAATAATGAGCTCGCAGAAGGGGGGTTATGAGTTTGTTGTCATTTTATTGTGAATTTTGTGTTCTCATTTTGTACCTTTGTGTTGCGAACCGCCCTGTGATCTTCGGATGAAGGGCGACATACAAATTTAATAAAAAAAAGTTATTGGTGGTTTGTACCCCCAAAAGGATAGTGACCACACATGCACAAGAACTTTGCAGATCATTATCCATTGTACCATGCCCAAGTCACTGGGGCAGGGGGACCTTCAATGAATCCAGGAAGCTTCCTTCAGACAAATTCTTTAGCTAGCTCAGCGCTCACTGGTGCTGATGGCTTTCCAGGGTCTCCAGCCAAAGTTGCCTTTAAGAAGGTGTTTTAATCATTATCATTATTATCATTATAACAATTTATTATTTATACCCTGCCCATCTAGTTTCCCCAGCCACTCTGGGTGGATCCCAACAGAATATTAAAAGCACAATAAAACACATCAAACATTAAAAACTTCCCTAAACAGGGCTGCCTTCAAAGGGCTGTTATAAAGATGCTGATGCTTAAAGTACTTCTTTTAGAACTGGCATAGGGAAACTTGGCCCTCCAGATGTCTTTGACTTCCAACTCCCATGATTCCTAGCTAACAGGACCAGTGATCAGGGATGATGGGAATTGTAGTCCCAAAACATCTGGAGGGCCAAGTTTGCCTATGCGTGTTCTAGAATATGCTAATGAAGGAAGGGAGAGTTTAGCTCTGTTGCAATATAGATTGCAATATAGATTGCCTGAGCAGCTTTGGCTTTAGATTCCAATAAAGATTGCTTAAGCAGGTTTGGCTTGTGACACTGGTCAAGTAAAGAATAGGAGAAGCCACGTAGCCATATGAGACAAGGAAACGGGTGAGGAACTTGCTTAACGTTATTATCCTCCTAAGGTAAGATGCTAGGTTGGCGATTGGTGATTGGTGGAAGGAAGGTGTACCTATAGGTTGGCGATTGGTGATTGGTGGAAGGAAGGTGTACCTATAGGTTGGCAATTGGTGACTGGTGGAGAAAGGTGTACCTACAGTATAAGAATGCCTGCCAAATGCCATGTATTTGCAGCCAGTCTTTGAGAAGTGATTCCACTGGTTGTCTCTGCGCAGATCTCAATAAACTATTTTCTCCGAAGAACTCTGGTCCCTGGTGAGTTGTCTCCTCTGAGGTCCTGGGGAAGCGGGCAAATGAGCCTTGGCTCAGGGTCCTTATAATATAATAAGGCTTCAGATTTGGGGGCTCGTCCGGGATCTGCCCCTCCCCCCAGGACCGGAGGCCAGGCTCAACCGTGGTGAACAGCTCGGTTCGGTGTCTGCGGTTCTGGCGCGCACCCTGCCATTTCGTAGGGGGAACCGGCCACATCGTTCCGGAGTGGAGACACCCGGTTGAGGGAGAAAATAGAACGGCCGTGACAGGAAAACCCGCTGCGGGACAAGGTAAGCCCAGTGGTTTATTAAGGGGCTTGAGGTCTGATCAACCTCACCTGGCCGTGGCAATAAGGTGCCGCCAGTAGACAAAGGCAGAACAGGAAAAAAGGGAAAGGGGTCGGGCTGTGTTGTATGTGGTGTGTGAAAGTCTCCTCTAGTGAAAGGAAGAATGTATGAGTGATCGGGGCTTAGCGTCCCCATGGTCAAGCGTATGTAGGTCTGTGCGTTTTTTGGCAGCGCGAGCTCGACCAAATCACAGTCTGAAGTGTGTGGAACGTGACTGATTGTCATTTTTGTACTAGGAGCGGAGGAGACTAAAGACATGGGGTCTGGAGGGAGTAAATGTACCCCTCTACAGTGTTTTCTCAATAATTGAAAGGCTGTCATGAAGGAAAGATTAAGAACTTTGTGTGAGGTCGATTGGCCCACCCAAGGGGCAAAATTGGCCACCAGAGGGCACCTTCGATTTGGCCTTAATCAATCCCTTATGGCAGAACATTCTCAGAATCCACCCCAACCAAATCCCATATATTTCAACTTGGAAGAGAAATGTGGAGAAAAACCCTCCATGGGGTACAAGGGTGTCAAGGGAGTATAAGCCAGGAAAAGGTTTGCGCCATTCAAACTGTCCGGCCAAAACCCCCAGTCCTGGTTGATAATTCTGAAGATGATGGTCTTCTGAGGCCACCACCATACGCCCCTACAAGAACAGTTCCCAACCCAGAACCCAGAGAAGGGGACCCAGGTGATGTGCCTGCAGGAGGGGGAGGAGCAGTACCTAAGACGCCACGTCTAAGGCCAGAGGATAAGAGGGATAAGGAGAGAGAAAAGGAAGAAGAGGAAGAAGAGGAAGAGTTTTTAGAAAAGTTAAGGAAAGTCAATGTCCAAGGAAGAAAGTGGGCTCCTGTAGATGAGGATAGGGTACGTAGATATGTGGAACCATTCGCCACAGCAGTAGATGTAAGTCCACATTTGGTGGACATAGCAAGTTGCAAGTCAGAGAAATGGAAGACAAGGCAAAAGAAATGGTTGGACGCAGCTGCCCGCGCGGCCACTCATTATAAAAGGCAGAGACAGGAACCAGAACAATTGAAGTCAGGCGTGGCAATTATGCCACTGTGGAGGGTTTATGACCCACCCGGTCCACCAGGAGCAAATGGAGAGCCAGCACCCCGTACTTATACCATCCAGCACATACCATTCACCACTGCAGATGTGTGCAATTGGAAGAATCAGAACCCTAGTTTTGAGGAAGACCCTGCAAGAATAATCAAGTTATTTGAGGGCATTTTTAAAACCTACAAGCCTACTTATGATGATATACAGTACCTCTTGGACTCCCTTTTAACCACTGAGGAGGTCCGAAAGGTTCACACAGGAGCCAGAGAATATCTGAGAACCCAGGCAAATACTGAAGCACAGATAGAGGGTCTATACCCCCGCACCACCCCTAATTGGGACTACCAAATGGCGGGAGGCATCACCACTTTGGAAACTTACCAAAGGACTGTACTAGAAGGAATAAAAAGAGCAGCCAAGCGCCCCATTAAAATGGCCAAAATAGCAGAGGTTGTTCAGAAGCCCTACTGGAATTGCTGGACGCGGTATGGAAACCCAAGCAGGTGGCAGTCATCCACTGCTATGGACACCGCACAGGGCCAAGTGAGGAAGCATGTGGAAACCGATTGGCTGATCGTATAGCGAAAGAAGCAGCCCAAAGGGGCAGCCTAAACCGGTCACAGTTAGTGGCCCCATTAATACCGGAAGCCATCCTTGAACCCTGTATAAAACCAAGATACACCCCAGCTGAGGAGGACACTATTAATGTAGAAGGGTTGGAGAAATCTGAGGAAGGATGGTATATTACGCCAGACAAGTGCGTGTGGATACCAGCAGCTCTTTCTTCCCATTTTGTCCACAAATACCACGCCACTACCCATGTGGGCCCTGATGCAATGGCCAAACAGCTTGAGAGATGCTTTTATATCGCCAATTTATACCAATTAGCAAGTCAGGCTTGCAGAAGATGCACCTTATGTCAGAAGAACAACCCACGAACTGGTCAATTGGGCCCACCTGGAGTACAACACTCAGGAACCGCGCCTATGGAAGACCTCGTGGTAGATTTCACTGAACTCCCGTGGTGTGGATTGTACCATTATTTCTTGGTGGCAGTGTGCACCTACACTGGATGGTAGAAGCCTGGCCCACCAAGACTGAGCGGTCAACTGAGGTTACCAGATGCCTGCTACGAGAAATCATTCCGCGGTATGGTTTACCTTGCTCCGTAGGATCTGATAATGGGCCAGCCTTTGTACACAAAGTGTTACAGGAATTAGCAAAGATATTGCAGATAAATTGGAAGTTACATACTGCTTATAGGCCCCAGAGCTCGGGTAAAGTAGAGCGCATGAACAGGACTTTGAAAAATCAGCTAGCTAAACTGACTCAGGAGACAGGCTCAAACTGGGTGGCGATGTTGCCCCTTGCCTTGTTGAGAGTTCGCAGCCTGCCCTCCAAGCGAACTCATTTGTCTCCCTTTGAGCTTATGTTCGGCAGGCCGGTGCCTTATGTGCGTATGATATCCCCTGTTCCTGCTCAGGATGTGGAGATAAATAACTATGTACAGTCACTCTCCGGAGATCTAATTTCTCTCAACAGGTGGATCCAAGCTCGCACCCCTTGTGTGCTAGTCGAGCCTCTACATCGATACGAGCCTGGTGACGAGGTGTGGATAAAGGATTGGTCCCAAGCTCCTTTACAACCAACTTGGAAGGGACCATACACCGTTCTGTTGTCTACACCAACTGCAGTTAAAGTAGCAGGCGTCACCCCGTGGGTCCACCACACATGTGCCAAGCGAGCTACATCTGAATGGACAACTTCCCTTGATCCTGAGAATCCCCTGCGGTTGACCATCTCCAAGATGTCCAGCAGACGACCGCCCTGCTAATGTCACTCCGGAGGCTGACATTTCTACGCACGGCTGAAGAAGTAAATGGGAGGAGCGCCCGCCGGTAGCGTTCCCAACGTGCCAACCGTCCGGTCTTTGCCCCCTGATAATGTTTTAATCCTTGAAAAAAAACTGTGGTGTGTATTATTTGGTCCAAAGAAGAGCCCATAGGGATTCTCACACCTAGTATTTGCCATTTGCAAGCTGCACATTATTCCTGTGGGTGTGTGGTAGCCCCCCCCGGACACCATCTCCTTGGGGTCTGTATCTGGCCCCTACCCACCGAGGACATAATCACCCTCTTGGGGACTCAGGAGTTTATTTACACACGATAGGATTTGACGCTTGGAGGTTCCCGCGCTTCCCTCATTATCCTCACCGCCCTGAGCACCCAGATAGGCCCAATCCCGCACCTGACCCCTATCATGACTAAAGAATGGTGGGAAGAACCATGGAACCATTGGGCTTGGTGGATAGGAGTAATATGTACGGTCCTAATATTATGGATGATCCTGTTCTTTTGCTGGCACGAGCGCCATAGAATTTGCGGGAAAAAGCGTCCCTCCTCTATCCCGCTGACAGTTCTCCTTCTCTTCCTAGTTGGGGAACTCGCCTGCGCTCTGGCCCAGGGGGAAGTAGGGTCCTGGATCTCCCAGGTAAACATTACCCGCCTCATGGTCACGCGGGGCATCCACAACCCTTATAACCGCTGGCTGCAAACGGCAGAAATGGTAGCTAAGGCAGAGAATAGGACCCGTTGCCTTGTTTGTGCCTTGGGACCTCTGGATGCGGCTGGGGGCATGCCCCTGCTTCCGTTGCCTCTTAATCGGACCCGAATCCAGTATACTGGAAGTAAATTCCAGTGGGGCCTGTACTGGAATAATCCCTATCCCCTCCGGGTTTATCGGATTCCCGGATGGTTCTGTGTCAACCAGACCAAAGATGCCACCCTTGGACACAATATAACTTTTACTGGGCGCTCCTCATGCAACTGTACGTGTAACCCCACTGATACCTCTGAGTGTGGGGGAGCCTGCACCAATTTAAATCTTTTAGCTTTTAGTTCTATGGGTGACCATACGGCCACCCAGAACAAGGATCCTGTATATTGGATTTGTGGGACAAAGGCTTTCCACCACCTCCCCAACGGTTGGTGGGGCAATTGTTATCCAGCCTTCCTTTTACCCCCCCCCCCCATGTGGCTGCTCCCTACCACCTCATTTCCCCATCGCAATCGCAGATCTGTTGATATCACGAATATAGCCTCAGGGAGCAAGCAGATCTGGGGAAAAGACGAATGGCCACCTGAGCGAATAATTGCCCACTATGATCCGGCCTCCTGGAACCCTGATGAGTTAGTAGCAGGTGCCAGAGAGCCCATTTACAATCTAAACCGCATAATCCGACTCCAGGCAGTAGTAGAGATTGTGGCCAATGCAACGGCCACCGCCCTTCGCCTTGTTGCCACCCAGCTGGATGAGACCCGCACTGCTGTCCTCCAGCTGCGTTTGGGAATGGACTTTATTCTGGCCAAACAAGGAGGATTTTGTGCTGCCCTCAACCTGACTGGTGGAGCATGCTGCTTCAATATTTCAGATCATGGTGAAGCCATCCGTAATCTAGCCGCAAGTATTGAGAAGGTGGCACACATCCCTGTACAAACGTGGGAAGGATGGAATATGTCTTGGCTGGATAAGTTTTTGCCAAATGGGTGGCTCAGAGGAATGTTTGTTATGCTCTTAGGACCAATTTTATTTTTATTGCTTCTTTGCTTCTGTATTCCCTGCTTGGTGCAATGCTTGCAAAATATGATGCACAAAACAATGTCGCGCATGATGGGTCCCCGAGTGATAGCTTTGATGCGTGAATACCAGCCTATTGCCTTGGACGAGCCAGAAGGCTGTCCAAAAGAAGAGGAGGGAATGAAGGAAGGGAGAGTTTAGCTCTGTTGCAATATAGATTGCAATATAGATTGCCTGAGCAGCTTTGGCTTTAGATTCCAATAAAGATTGCTTAAGCAGGTTTGGCTTGTGACACTGGTCAAGTAAAGAATAGGAGAAGCCACGTAGCCATATGAGACAAGGAAACGGGTGAGGAACTTGCTTAACGTGATTATCCTCCTAAGGTAAGATGCTAGGTTGGCGATTGGTGATTGGTGGAAGGAAGGTGTACCTATAGGTTGGCGATTGGTGATTGGTGGAAGGAAGGTGTACCTATAGGTTGGCAATTGGTGACTGGTGGAGAAAGGTGTACCTACAGTATAAGAATGCCTGCCAAATGCCATGTATTTGCAGCCAGTCTTTGAGAAGTGATTCCACTGGTTGTCTCTGCGCAGATCTCAATAAACTATTTTCTCCGAAGAACTCTGGTCCCTGGTGAGTTGTCTCCTCTGAGGTCCTGGGGAAGCGGGCAAATGAGCCTTGGCTCAGGGTCCTTATAATATAATAAGGCTTCACTAACAATGCATAAAGGTAAAGGGACCTCTGACCGTTGGGTCCAGTGGTGGCCGACTCTGGGGTTGCAGCGCTCATCTCGCTTTCCTGGCCGAGGGAGCTGGCGTACAGCTTCTGGGTCATGTGGCCAGCATGACTAAGCTGCTTCTGGCGAACCAGAGCAGCACACGGAAACGCCATTTACCTTCCCACCAGAGCGGTACCTATTTATCTACTTGCACTTTGACATGCTTTTGAACTGCTAGGTTGGCAGGAGCAGGGACTGAGCAACGGGAACTCACCCCGTCGCGGGCATTCAAACCGCCGACCTTCTGATCAGCAAGTCCTAGGCTCTGTGGTTTAACCCACAGTGCCACCTGCATCCCAACAATGCATAGCCATTGAAATATCCATTGCTGGTTTTCTGTTTCTTGCTTTGAAGTTCCACAGAGAATGTGGCAGCTCCACCTAGTGAAGAAGTCTTGGTACAGCCTTGGGTCTCTGTGGGATTTGAAATCCCTAATTGTACAAGGACAGAGGCGGGGAATGAGCAGTGGGAAGGGGGTGGGGCAGATCCAGGCAGACACAGTAAGGCCTGTTAATGTCAGTGGGAGAGAATAAAATACCTCTACCTCTCGTTTAAAAGGCAAGGGATACAGGGCCAGATTTAGGTTTTTCTTTAATTTTGGGGGGCTCCTAAGATATAGCTTGCTTAGCTTATACGTAAATCCAGCACTGAAGGGATAGCAGAACAGGACATCCTAACTGTGGCATAAAGCAGATCAAGTTACAACTTCTAATATCAACTGAGGTTGATTGTATGTGCTAATTGGTAAAGTTTCTAGTTCCTGGTGGTAATATGAATGTTACCTTTGAAGACAGCAAGAGTATTATATACATAAATATTGCCATTTAATCTGGCTAATAAAGTTTGAGTGCTAAAGGTTGGTGCAGAACTAAACTGAATATCCATAGGCTGGATCTCTCAAGTGTTACACAGATGGCATTCCCATCCCATAGAATAATAATGAATCTTAAGCACCGTATTGTAACCGCTTTTGGGCAGCCCTGATAGCATATGTTTGATTGTCTTTCCAGGAGAACAGTATCTTGGCTTTAACACAACTTCAGCATTGTAATTAGAGCCATCAACTTTAATTCCTGCTGGGGTTTCGACTGTATGAAGCATTCTTCCTTTCCAGGATGCAAGCACAGCCAATGACCAAGGACAGACAGCCCTCCAGATGTTTGGGGACTACAGTTCCCATCATCCCTGACCACTGGTCCTGTTAGCTAGGGATCACGGGAGTTGCAGGCCAAAAAATCTGGAGGGCCGAGTTTGCCTCTGCCTGACCAAGGATGATGGGAGCTGTAATTCAGGAACATCTGTAAGGCCAAAGATTCCTCATACCAGTCTTACATAAAAACTAGAGGCTCACAGTGAAACACCGATAGAAGATTTGGTTAATTAAAATAAATATGTGGCATTCAGTTTCCTTAGCCCTTGAAGAACAGCTGGTTCCTGCATCTTTAATAGTTCCTTAGGAAAGGGAATTGACAAGCTCCAGCTACTGAATTTCCTTCTTCTGCTCAGCAGCTGCAGGAAGTGTGGTCCTTTCTGTGTCTGCATGGTCCAATGTTCTGATATCAGGCAAGGTCAAATATCCCCCCCCCCCATCTATAAATGTAGATAAATCTCCCCTTTTCCCCTGAAATGAAAGTCAAGACCCTCAGGGTCCTGAAAGATGCCGTTCCTGGATGCTGTGTATAATGATGGTGCTACTTCTGTGAGGTTTTTGCTGCACAAAACCAAGGCCTTCTATTCTGAATTTTTACATTTTTAAATAACCTCCAGCAATTGATGTGACTTGCAGATCTCCTCATGTGGCAGTATACCTGCCAGCAGATTTTAAGAGAATTAATTGCAAAAACTTTTCCATGTCTTCAACAGAAAACATAATGGAGATTGATGGAGTGAAGATTAAAGAGAAAAGTAATGGTGAGAGTAAAGATAATCCTGCAGTCAAGAAGAAAGTGGTAAGTCATACATTTTTACACTTTGAAATACAGTACTTAAATGTGTTAATGGTACACTCAGTTTAGAAGCAAAGAGATGCAGTTATTGATAATGGCCAGTTTCTTTAAATTCAAATATTATACAATGGATAGACATTAGATTATGATTTCTCAGGGTTTTGCACTCATTTTGCCAAGCTCTCAGCTTTTTCCTAGTCATAGAATCATAGAATCATAGAGTTGGAAGAGACCACAAGGGCCATTGAGTCCAACCCCCTGCCAAGCAGGAAACACCATCAGAGCACTCCTGACATATAGTTGTCAAGCCTCTGCTTAAAGACCTCCAAAGAAGGAGACTCCACCACACTCCTTGGCAGCAAATTCCACTGTCGAACAGCTCTTACTGTCAGGAAGTTCTTCCTAATGTTTAGGTGGAATCTTCTTTCTTGTAGTTTGGATCCATTGCTCCGTGTCCGCTTCTCTGGAGCAGCAGAAAACAACCTTTCTCCCTCCTCTATGTGACATCCTTTTATATATTTGAACATGGCTATCATATCACCCCTTAACCTCCTCTTCTCCAGGCTAAACATGCCCAGCTCCCTTAGCCGTTCTTCATAAGGCATCGTTTCCAGGCCTTTGACCATTTTGGTTGCCCTCCTCTGGACACGTTCCAGTTTGTCAGTGTCCTTCTTGAAATCTAGTGTCGCTTAGATTTTGGTTTTATCTGCACTAAACATTTAAAACACTCTTGTACCAATTTAACAGTCATGGCTTCCCCACCCTCACAGTCCTGGAAACTATAGTTTATGAAGGGTGCTGAGTGTTGTGAGGAGACCCCTCACAGAGCTACAATTCCCAGCACCCTTCACAAAGTTCTCAGGATTCTTTGGGAGTAAGACATGACTGATGATTTAAATGTATCCGTGTGGATGTGACTTGACACACACTTGCAAATTTGCAGCTCCCCCCTTTGGCTGCCAGCAAGGGCAGCTGAGAGCTGGCAGACACAGGAGCTGGGCTACCAGTGGCCTCATGGACCTCATAGAACACAGTACAACTGCCAAGGATGCTGTGATTGATTGGAGTGGTCCAACAGCTTCTAGCTTGTCTACATACCTTGATTGTGTCCTTGATCTTCTTTGTATTGACCGCACAGCCAGAGTTATTTGATGGAATCTTAAGCCTGGATGATGGGATACTACATAGCTCAGTTGATAGAGCATGAGGTTTGTAATCTCAGGGTTGTGGGTTTGAGCCCCACATTGGATGAAAGATTCCTGAATTGCAGGGGGCTGGGCTAGATGACCCTTATGGTCCCTCCCAACGCTACAATTCTTTCTCTCTGTGTGTGTGTTATCCCTGATTGGTGCTGCACTTCCAAAACAGACCACCAGGTCAGGGAGGCTGGGCTGGGGCAATGATCAGCTTCCACAGCCTTGTAGCTGTGGAAAGAGATGGAGGCTTGTCATACATGCTAGAGGTCATTTGGGCACGCTCTACGGTGAGCACAATTGTGGACCTCTGGATATTTGCTGTGCAAACTCTCTTATGGGGAAAAACCACCCCTGACATAAATAATGCAAACAGAAATAAATCATCACAACCAGAAGGTATTGCGGAGGAAGAAAAAGGGCTGATTCCGAAACACCATGGAGAACTTGTGGTTTGGCTTCAAAACCAGTAATGGTACTGAGGGTCTTTCTTTTTTTCCTTTGGCTCAGAATATGATCCTTGGTGATTTCTGTTGCTCGCTTTCAGCACAAAGCTGACAGCACTGCAGACCCACAATTACAAGACAATTTAGAATTCTTGAGGGTAGGGACCCTTCTGCAAATATTCTCCACTCTTTTCGCAGTTGCTTGTCTCTATCAACAATGAGTCTGTTGAAGTTGACTTGCGCTGTTCAAAACAGAATCCAGGCAGCAAAGTAACACCATGGAAGGTCTGTGCAAGACTGATCAGGAAGAACTGCTTTATCTATTCTTTCCACTTTGCTAGAAAGAATATCACTTAAGGCCCTTCCAGACTAGTGCTTTTCTGAAGGTGTATTATGCAACTTGTCGCTGACATAACAATAGTGCATCTGTTCCCTGTTCAGGGAAGTTTTTAATCTGTGATATTTTAGTGTATTTCTGGTTTTTATGGAAGCCGCCCAGAGTGGCTGGGGAAACCCAGCCAGATGGGCGGGGTACAAATAATAAATTATTATTATTATATCAGTGATGCACACATCACTGTGCTTTATTAGTTGCTCTGCAATCCTTCTCCAAAGTTACTGTGTTTCTGCTACCTGGAGGGGCACTCTTGTGCTATGGTGCAACAAAAATGGGACACCTCCCCCACCTAGAATAATTGTTGTATGAAAAGTTACACGATTTTAGTAGGAAACTATGGGTCATTCACCTACTGTAAACAAAGCGATGTGGCTGTGTTACGGCAAAAATCTGGGTGCTAGGCTGCTCTGCCACCCAGCTCATCGGACTAAGTCCGTGGGTCCCTGCGGAGGAAAATGAGCTCAGCCGGAGACAGGAGCAAACTGCAGAAGGTCCAAGTTTATTGCGCAACAGGTTCAAGGCGAGATTGAACAGTGAGAAAGGGGTGACATGAGTTTTTGAAACTCCCTCCATGTCCCAGAATACAGTGCAAAACACGTCATGAATACATCACAGAAAGGTGGGGTTACACAGATCAGCACTTCAGGAAGGTGGAGGGGTTACACAGATCAGCACTTCAGGAAGGTGGAGGGGTTACACAGATTAACATATGGAGGAGGGAGGGGGGAATATGCAGAGCTGGAGATATGCACAGATAAACACTTCCTGGGGATGAGAAAACAATGGTCCCAAATATGCATAGTCTGCCACCTGACATTGTCTGGAGGAAAGGCTGATCACCTTGACACCTTGCTTGAGGGATTATGCTGGACAGGGGAGGTGTGATGGAGTCCTAGAGTAATTGAGCAAACTGGCACGCTGATTTTCTATGAATTTTATAGATTTTAGTCCCTTTTGACATTGACGATTGGAAATAAATTGATATATTGTAGCAAAGAAGAAGGTGAAGAAGACATGCCCCCCCCTTTCCGTATCAGTCCCCCATTCGGAGATAGATTTGCATTAAAGTTCTGTAAGAACTTGCAAATCTTTTCTCCGCACCCTAAATCTCGGTGAAGGTAGGGGTGCCCTGTGAGTGGGAATAGGCCCTAATGGAAAAGGAGGTGGGTTGAGCAGGGCAACAAAGGAGGGAGCAACACGGACCAATACAATGTATGTTTATGTTATATAGATATGCACTAAATAATAACTTTGTATCTATCGTACTAGATGTGTGGGTTTGTGTAAACCTGAAGGGGACTTGCAAATCATGCCTCTTAAGGCCATTTGCAAGTATAGTAGTACAGATAGCTGGATATAGGATATCGCATAAAAGGACACCTGTTGTATTTTGTTCAATAGTGGTCTATGCTTTACATTTAGCAGGAAGGTCCACTACTGACTGGGGAAAAAAATGCAGTTTGCTTTGTCCCCTGCCATTTTTGTGTTCTCAGGTGTCAAGGTAGCTTTTCTGTGGTCTCACAGTAGTGGCAATCCCTGGTGAATCCACTTAGGGCTTTCATATCAACCATGTTGCCTGGCACTCACCACAGCTGCCACAGGTTTGGACACGTCCTGAGGGAAATGTCCTTTCCTTGGCTTCCTATGGGGTTTTATTACTGTAGGCTCAGGTCTTGCAGTCATGGGAAGTTGCTCACTTGCACTTTAAGGACCAAAAGCTAATTGCAGCCTGGATACACTTGCCCAATTCAAACTGAGTCCAATTTGAATTTATCTTTCCCCATGGT
This sequence comes from Podarcis erhardii, assembly GCF_964252035.2. Taxonomy (NCBI): domain Eukaryota; kingdom Metazoa; phylum Chordata; class Lepidosauria; order Squamata; family Lacertidae; genus Podarcis; species Podarcis erhardii. Next base: position 3,388,675 of record NC_138512.1, on the reverse strand, counting down.
TCTCAACTCTTCAAACCAATCTGTTAAAAGAAAACCATTCTTAAAAGGGCACTTGTCGAAATAAGTCAATTTAACTGTATAAGGGATCATTCCTGCTAAACCAAAGCATATCCACCTTCATGTATCTTAGAAGCTTCTCCTTGGTAAAGTGGGTTTTAGCACATTTTTAAAAATGGGTAGGGAAGTTGGCAGAGTGCCAGGTGAGACAACGAAATATGGTTATAAATTTATCTAAGTCTAAACATTGGACTACATAATAGCCTGATCTGTTAAAAGGTATAAAATGTATGAGGATCCTCCACTGTGGTGTAAGGAATAAGACATTAGACATAAAACACTTACACACAAAAATAGCCACAAAATAGCCCCCCCATTTGTGGAAATGACACACTGTCAGACACATTTCAACATTCCTATGTAATAACACATAATACAAAACAAACTAATTAAATATCAGTTGCATATCTTGAGACAATTGGGATATTTTATATATGTATCTTGAGGTTCAAAAGTCAGAAAATGTCCTTGTAATTCAACTCCACCCCCCTTTGTCAGCCCCACTCCCCCAGCAGTCTATATCCTTTGAAAGAGATAGCTGTGGCCACTTTGAAACTTTGGTGTCTTCTGTTGTGGTGGCGAAGCTTTTCATTGGATCTGTAGTAACACACTTGTAGAAGTGATATCCTGTAAGGGCAGGGTGGACTTAAAGGACACAGTTAAAATAATAATAACACACACACACACACACACACACACACACACACACAATGACCTATGAGGAACCAAAATAAATAAATGCTAAGACACAGAATTTTAAGTAATCTGAAGTAACAATGAAAATAAAAGAGTGTTTCTTGATGTGACAACATCGGCTAGAATGTTAATAGCAAAATACTGGAAAATGACTTAATGGCAATTTAAAGTTGTGCAAGTACCTTGAACTAGCCAAAATGACAGAATTAATAAGAAATGCTCAGGCAAGAGGTAAACAAATACCATTCCACAAACAATGTTTGGTTATGCTTCGATTAATTTCATAGACATCATGGAAAAACGGATTAAATAAATGGAAACAGATTATTTGTAACTTTAAAAGTGTCAAAGCCACGAAGAGATGGAAGTCACTAATACAGCAGGGATTTCACAGAACAGAAAGAAAGTTAATACAGTAGGGGTTTCACAGAACAGAAAGAAAGTTGTTGTGGGAGAAAAAAGGGACAAACACTTTGTTATCGGGGTTCACATATCCTGTTAAAAGGGAAAATTATTTCATGTGAGAAGCCTGTCAGGAAATGCTGTTCCTAAAATGCACACAAACAAAGTCTGTGATTTAAATCCCATTGAGGGGTGGAATTCTTTGATATTTACCTGTGAAAAGAATTTGGCATGTTAAGATTTCAAACTTGGGACACATTAAGGGTGATTTCTCTCAATGGTTCCAAGTTTTACATAAACCTCCCCCCCCACAGTTCCCCCTCCTTCCTCTCTCTCTCTCTCATTTCCTTTCCTATCCTTTTTTTTTTTTTTTTTGCTGATCTAGTCTCTGTGCATGTGTGGAGTTCATGTCTCAGCAAACCTTTTATACTATTGAAATGTTGCATCTTTTGGCAAAATTAGAATTTGAATAAGGGAAGGGTAAGGAGTAGATTTTAAAAGAGGGTTAGATTTAAAACAAAAAAGAGAAACTCAGCAATTGAAGTATTCACCAACAAAAGCTAGCAATTTCAGCCCAAGCAAAGCGACTGCTTCCTTTATGTACAGGAAAGGGCTAATATCCCTCTGGTCATTCGTGGAACAATGCCGCGCCCTTATATATGGGAAAAAATGGCCAGAGAGTCAGAATTCATAGGATTTTTTAATTATTTTTTTTTTAACATTCTAAGTTTTTCGGCCTTACCATTTGCAGACAAAAATTTTCCTGCCCCTTTATTTACAGGATTGGTCAAGGCCCATATGTATTTGTCTGATTTTTAAATAGTAGACAAAATGATAAACACTGTAATCACTCAAATGCTTGATATTACCAGTTGTGCTTCAAAACATCACAGCTTCACCTCTCACCTTTTTTAAAACTAAAGAGCAAAGCTAGGCTGAATTTCAACTCCATCACCACACCAGAATTTAAGAATTACCCTGCAATGCTTGCGGACACATGTCCTTCCACACAGCCACAAATTGGGAGAGTTGAAAGGGACCCTGGGGTCATCTAGTCCAACCCTCCAAAATAAAGGGCTCACAGCAAGATTTCACAGCAAGATTTGTACTACACACACATACTTATGTACACAGGCACTACTGGGGAAGAGAGCACAATCAGTGCTCCTATCATGTACTAAGGAAGAGGAAAATAAAAATTCCCAACTTTATACAGAACCCTTTAGCAGATCTTGAGATTAGTTTGAGTTTACTTCCTTAGACGTGCAAGTTCCTTAGAGTGCAAGTTCCTAGACAAATGATCTTTAAAGACAAATGATCTTTAAAGAAAGATTGAAGTGAACATTTTCTTAAGATAGGGAGAGGATCTCTTATAAAGCATAGTTAAAACAGCCATAGATTTGATTTAAAAGGGAATACAAAAGTGACAATTTTTCCTGAATTTGCAGAGGAATAGTAAGCCTAATCTCAAGCAGAAAGAGGCAAAATTTGCAGAGGAATAGTAAACCTAATCTATGCCCCCCCCTTTTTGCAGTTTCCTTTAAAGGAAGCTTACTCGGAAGTAAATTTACCTGGCACAGAAGAAGAGAAAGGAAAAAAAAAAAACCCCTGAAAGAGACAGAATGAAACGGGGGGGGGGCATTTTCTAAGAAAAGAGGCCTGATATCAGGAGCCTTACAATAACTCTTCTGTCCAACCAAATCAAAGTTAAAACTGGACTCAGATATTTTCTTAGAAGGAAGACCATACTTTCATAGGCATGTGCTTCATGAAATAAATACACTGCATTTTAGCTTGAGAGAGCAGTTGTGCTCACCCACACTTTTGCAGCAGAAACATCTAATTCACATTAGAAACATTCACATTCCAAAATAGACTGTAGACTCACGATCTGAAAAGTTGCGGCAAAGCAAGAGGTGGGGTAAACATTTGCACCCTTCATTCTCATTTTGTCTTATTTAGGACTGATAAGGTCCAGCATAGCTTCCTTAAATTTAAAATTTTGAAGCAAGCTTGCAGTTTAAACTATGCGCGCTTAAGAAAGGCAGTCTGTCAGAGACAGAAGGAACAGACAACACACATAACAGACAACATGTAAACACACATATTCTCATATATGTATTAACACACAACACACATAACAGACAACATGTAAACATATATACTCTCATCCTTTAGTTGGTTATTGCAAGGAGTTGGGCTGCTTCCTTTAGCTTTCATTAAGTGAAATTAGTAGGAAGGTCCCACATGGTTTTAAGAGCCTCCTTGCCTCTTCAAACACCACCAGTTAACCAGCCGGCCAACGCAATTCGGGCTTGGCGGAGGCGGTGCTGGCGGGCCAGATTTCAGAACAGAGGTTCTCTAATTTTGCTTCGATAATAATTTGTGGCCAGGAATCGTCTTCCAATACGTGATGACAAATTGGAGAGGAGAGTCAGGGTCCTTCTGAGACTGAGATGGCTTTCTAGAAGCCTTCTTCCCAGAGTGAGCCCGCTCGCGTTTGGAAGCCTGGGTACCCATTTTATGTTTTACGCGTGTCTAGACAGAAAGAGGGAAGAGAAAGGGCGGTAAGGATTGGTATATCCAGGAGATTGATATACTTAATACGGGATTTATAGTAAAGAGGGGTCTTTAGTCGCTTGGCAACTTCCTTAGAGGGTTTTTTAAGAGCTCTAGCTATCCGGTATTCCTTCCTATTTCCTTAGTCAATAACCTGGGGTCCTTTTCCACTCTGCCGATCCCGCCCAATTCCTCATGGGCTATCCCTCCTGGCAACCTCCTACCTATCGTCAATCTCAGGAAAAGGGGCCCTACTGAACGCCCGCGCCGTGCGGTGCCAGATCGGGTGATCCCTGGATAGAGTTTTGAACCGAAAATCCCCCTTGCTTTTGGAAGCGGGCTCACGCACGATACACGTGTTACGTGGCACCGACCAGTGCGGCTGGGATTGGATAGAAAGCCAGACCCCTTCCTGCCCCCTCGGTGAGGACGCTCGGGAAGTTCGGAAGAAGAACTCCAACCCCTTGCTTTCAACTGGGACGTCCGTTGCGGAGAGTCGGCTGTTTTTCAAGTCGGGTCTCTCAGTCTTACTTTCGGACTCTCAGTTGGTGCGGCTGACTGGAGGGTTTGAGAGGAGAAAGAGATAGAGCTCAGAACCCCCCTTTTGGGTCGAGCAGCAGTCCACGGTCTCTCTCACCAATTGGACCAAGAGACAGGCGAGAAGGAGCGATAGGGAGGAGGGCAGAGAATTCAGTTGCCAGGAGATTTCCACCCCTTTCCCACCAGTGCACTGGATTTTTCCTTTTCCTTATACTCACGCGTCTTCTATGATGATCCCGGGATTGATGAATAAGCCGGCTGGATCCCTCTTTGCTCCCCGGCTGAACTCCTGGGGCTTTCGATTACCGCCCGGAAGATGGCCGGGGGTCCAAAGGATCTTCCCAGGCAAAATGGCCTGGTGCCGGCTGAAGATTTCGGGGCCCCCGGTCAGCAACGCGGGAGAACCGCATGCCCCACGTTGGGCGCCAACTGTTACGGCAAAAATCTGGGTGCGAGGCTGCTCTGCCACCCAGCTCATCGGACTAAGTCCGTGGGTCCCTGCGGAGGAAAATGAGCTCAGCCGGAGACAGGAGCAAACTGCAGAAGGTCCAAGTTTATTGCGCAACAGGTTCAAGGCGAGATTGAACAGTGAGAAAGGGGTGACATGAGTTTTTGAAACTCCCTCCATGTCCCAGAATACAGTGCAAAACACGTCATGAATACATCACAGAAAGGTGGGGTTACACAGATCAGCACTTCAGGAAGGTGGAGGGGTTACACAGATCAGCACTTCAGGAAGGTGGAGGGGTTACACAGATTAACATATGGAGGAGGGAGGGGGGAATATGCAGAGCTGGAGATATGCACAGATAAACACTTCCTGGGGATGAGAAAACAATGGTCCCAAATATGCATAGTCTGCCACCTGACATTGTCTGGAGGAAAGGCTGATCACCTTGACACCTTGCTTGAGGGATTATGCTGGACAGGGGAGATGTGATGGAGTCCTAGAGTAATTGAGCAAACTGGCACACTGATTTTCTATGAATTTTATAGATTTTAGTCCCTTTTGACATTGACGATTGGAAATAAATTGATATATTGTAGCGAAGAAGAAGGTGAAGAAGACATGCCCCCCCCCTTTCCGTATCAGGCTGTCACAAAACTTTCGTGGGCACAAATGGTGTTGAAAACATGAATTTATATACCCAGCCCAGTGGCAGGACAAGAACAAATCGTGATGTCTGACTCTGGAGAGGCCTGGGGAGGGAATTATTTGTTCTATGCAAGATATGAGGGGGAGAAAGGTGTAGAAAGAGTGTTGGCTTTTTAATATTATTCTAGAATCAGTATATGCAAAAAGAAGCTTTTGCATCAGATTCATATACACAACCACTATAATTGTCACTGCTAAATATTTTTTGAGTAAGACAGAATTAGAAACTGAAGGAATTAATGATTGACTGAAAGGGGCTATAAAATGAAGTTGTGTATCACAGTGTTTTCTTATGTAAACTCTTCACATTTTATAATCTGTTAATTTAGAATGTGAAACTTAAAAGAGGAAGAATCCCTTTGAGCACCACATGTCTCAACACCATCAGTTACACAACTTGTCTGGGTGTGTCAAACAAATTTGCCCTCAGGGGCCATTAAAGCATTTTATCATGGTTCCTTTTGCAATGTTAACTGTCAAGTGTAAAATTCATACTACACTGTTTGAAAATTTTCATCTCTATTTTTTGCCAGAAATCATTCTACATCTTCCTTAACACCTTGGGTGCTACAAAATCTTTGAAAGAATCAGACATGCACTCATTCTACTCTGCCTTAACTCTAGAAATGACTGCAAAATGTCCAACAACCCAGTCAAGGGATTTGCAAAGCACCTATACTTTTGGGACCTCTGTGTTGGTTTTCTGGGCTAAAAACAAGCTTGTAATGTGAACCCCCCCACACACCAAAGTACAGATGTACCTCGGAAGTCGAACAGAATCTGTTCCAGAAGTCCGTTCAACTTTCGAAAAATTCAGAAACCAAGGCGCGGCTTCTGATTGGTTCCCGATTGCTCAGGTACGCGGGAAACAATAGCGGAAGCCGCATCACACATTTGGCTTCCAAAAAAAACACTCACTTCTGGTTTTTGATCATTCAGGAGCCAAAACGTTTGACTCCCAAGGTGTTCAGGAGCCGACGTACGACTGTAGTTGAGAATGGATTGGTGTCCTTTAGCTGCCTTTCCTGGCAGCCTGATAGGCATTTATAGCTGGGTGTGGTTGGATTCTCTTGCCTTTTCTGGCCAGGACTCAGTAATGTTATTATTGTTGGTATCTGTCTTGGGAGACAATGGAGGGGGACACCTTTGAGGGTGAAGTCAAACCATTGGAGAGTTACACTTCCTGCTGTGGCTGCAGAGACAGATACAGGAGAGACATGTTTTGCTGCAGCTGGGGCAGAGGAAGGTGTCTGGCTGTGCTGATGCAGATCCAGTATGGCATTTCTGCAGGGGGTTGGATTAGATGACCCTGGGATCCCTTCCAACTCTACCACTCTATGATTCCATGGTCACTGTTGAATTCTGGACCAGATATAGTTTCAAAATATTCAAATCTGGCCCCACAGTGTAAAAACTGAAAATGCAGAAAGTACAAAACGTATACCTTTCCTAAACTAAAAGCTACAACAATCCAGCTACAATAGGGGACTATTTTAGCTGGATTGTTGTGTTTGTGTTATATGTAAACACTGTTAATGGGAGCAAGAAGGAAGAAGAAAAGTTGCGTCTACATTATAACCAACATTTTTAAATCAGAGTTTTATATATTGATTTGTGGCATAAACCGATTTGAAGCTTACAATGAAAAAGTCCCAGTTCACATCCACTCTCCTGCAAAGGGGTGCTTACTATGTGGGGCTGTTCATGGCCATGACATTCATCCACCATTCCTCTGGCTTTGCTTTAGGATGTTTGCACGTCTTCTGGTTAACTTCTTTGTTTGCCCCACATTTTCCCCAGTGCCTTTCTCCATCGCCTTCCAAACTGCAAAGTTCATGTTCTAAAGTTGATTTGTTGCGCTCGGGCAACGGGGCATGCATGTGCAAGCCTAAAGTTTTGGCATGTGCTTGAATCCCTCCTGCCAAACAGGCTGGAGGTAACCCGCAAGAGTGATGATGGCCTGACTCCCCGACGCAGACCCCCCCCCCGGCTCCTGAAGATGTTGCCCCTTCAGACTTTACTTGAGAACATTACACAGTGGGTCCCCCCCCCCCTTTTCCTTAATCGGACGTAACATGACGCAGCGCAGCCGTTGCATAACATGCTGAGAAGCGGAGCTCAGCCATGTGCTCGAGAACAATCGGATTCTTTCACCGAAGGGAAGCGGGAGGCAATAAGCGAAGTGCCTCCGACGCACCCGGTCTCGTGGACGGGGATTTCCTCGCAGCCATCCACACCCCCGGCCACCCACTCGAGAATGTTTCTCATCAGCCTGACATGGAGGGGTGATCTTGCGACCCCTCTCCGTGGCTCCGCAGCAACTAGTCAGGGCTATTTGGAGCGGCGCACGGCAGAGGGAAGCCCCCTTTCCAAAAGCGTCTCGCCCCCCCCCCTCCCCACCATGCCTGCGAAGCCCGGGCAGCCGCCGACTGCGCCCCGGTGGCTGCGCGGCTGGACTCCGGCGCCGCTCCGCATTTGCGTTGGCCGGATCTGGCGGAGAAGGCGGTGCAGGGCCGCTCCCTCCCCCGGGCTGCTGAGCCGCGGGGCCCGGCGGCGCCTCGCCTCGCTCCACCTTTGCAAGGCCCCGCCCGCCTGGCGCAGCCAAGCAGGTACCGGGGCGCCGCCGCCGCCGCCGCCGCTGTCCAGGTGTCCCGGGCGCGCCGGAGGAGAAGGCCCCGCGCCGCCCCCAGCATGACCAACCTGGACCCGCTGCTCCGCACGGGCAGCCAGAGAGGAAGGCGAAACGTAAGGAGCCCCGGGCTGGGCTGGTCCGGACTGCGGAGCCCGGCGCGCATAGCTGCGCTCCACGTGGCCTTTCCGCGGCTCCAACCCGCGCGCAACGCGTTTTTCGCCCAGGGCGTGCGCGGAGGTCGCCTGGCGCTCGCGTTTCCCGGGGCGGGAAGGCGGGACGGGGCGCGGAAGCTCTTCAGATGGGTGGCAGGTGGGGAGAGCGCGGCTGCCCTCTCTCTGTTTTTCTGGATACTGGAAAGTGCGCTTTGCACGAGCTCAGAGGCCAGCATCACAACCTGTGGCTGCGCGCGCGCGCGTTTCAGTGGGGAGATTCTTGCACAGAATAATCCCCAGAGACAACAAAGCAGGCGCGATCCCTTGGGGACTCCTCCTGCGCCAGCCCGGCTCTTGGCCGGTTCCCGTTCGCTGGGGGGGGGGGGAGTGGGGCTGGCGCAGCAGCAACGTTCAGAGGGGGCCGCGGGACTTGCACCGGAGCCCTGCAGACGCGGACTGCTTCCCTTTCCAGGGAGCTTTGGCGCAACAGCTGTTGGATAGCAGAGCTAAAAATACTGCCCGGCACCGGGTACTGTCGCCCAAGGAGAAGAAGTGTATCGAAATGAGCTGGCTGGATATTATTAGCCCTCTCCGAAGGGGCAGAGAGAGAGGAAGTGTAAACAGAGCAGGCAGAGAAAGTTCTCTGCTCTGTTCTTCCCTCCCCCCAGTTTTAATCTCTACCTGTGTGCTCCACTAAGCCCTTGGCTTAACCCTTTAGCTGTCATTCCCGGCTGAAAAGAAGCCTCAGAACTTGTGAATGAGCTGCAGTTAAGCACATCCCTCCAGTTTCATGCTTTCTTCTCCCAGTGCCAGCCAGAGACATTTTGCAGCCTCAAGAAGAGCCCAGTTGGCTTCCCCAGACTAGGGCCAACGCTGAACATTGGTGGTGGGGAGGTGGTGTTTTGCCTTAAAGTGTGCCTTTGATATATGTTATCACTGGTCTTTATGTCTTTAGCAGCATGTTATGCATGAACAGGAACAGCACCATACATCTACCCCTGCAGAATTTTGGCAGTTACTGGTGTAACATGTGCACACACCATACATTTAAAGCACATTCTTCCACCCAAGAATCCTGGGAACTATTGTTTGTCTCCCACAGAGCTGCAATTCCAGAGCAAACTATAGTTCCCAGAATTTTATTTGGGGGGGGGGGTATTCTTGAAATCCAGAGTGCATATATGTAATCAGCAGTTAAAGGAATAAGCTAGGAAGTTCTCCCTTCAAATAATGATGAGGATGAGCCTTAAACTCTCCAGCTGCCTTGTGCACACACTCGTCCTCTGAGCCACACTCCCTGTTTTACATGCAGGGCCACAGCTGTGGGGAGGGCTCAGGGAGATTCCCAGTATCTTCCCCAAATTTTCAGTTAATTTTTAAAATAAAAAGCCCTTTTATATGTGCAGATGGTATTGTGAATGAACCTGCAGTGCCTGGGCAACGAGGGCAAAGAAACTGCAATAATTGATAAGCATTGGGTCCTTATTTTTAAATTTCAGAAAATAGCATGTTATTTTAACTGTATTTAATTAGATCACTTTAACCCTTGGTTCTTCTGCTCTGGTTCTTCCGAGCAGTAGCGGGCAGCATGGTGGGCTGGCCGTGCTCACTTGACCTTTGGTCAATCATGTTTCTGGTGCTTACCAGAAGGTAGAAGGGGTGGGGAGGGAGGTCTTCACAGCACACCTCCCACCGCCTTGCCCCGTCCCCATCTCATCCAGGATAAGGTCAAGTGAGAGCTGGCATCTCACCACACCATCTGCTCCTGTTCCACGTTCTTGAGTCCTTTCTCTAAGTCCACCCCCCCTCTGGTTATGGGACTGACCCATACCTAGGGATTGGCTTGCCTAGCAAGGTTTTGCTTGTAAGGATTATTAACATTGTGTATTTCAAATGCTTTGGATGTTCCAGAGTGTTGTATATCTTTCTACATATTATCTCTAGACCCATTTCAATCTAACTTCTGGCTTGGATTTGGACTGGAGACCATTTTGGCTGCCCTAGATTATCTATACCAGAAACTCTGCAAGTGGACTTGATCCCTTGCTGGACCTCTCAGGGTTCATTTGGTACCATCAGCCGTGATATTCTGCTTGACAGCCTTGCTGGGTGCTCTGTTTTATGCTTCTTCTGGTGCTTCCTAGATTGTTGGTGGCAGAAAGGGATTTTCACACAACGCCTTGACTTTTGATGTCCCACAGAGATCATTTTTATCTCCCGTCAATGTGAATGTGCTGGGAGAGATTAAACAGCAATTTTAGAGTGCATTGTTATCAATATGTGGGTGGCATGCAGATCTCTCCTTTCTATAATGTGATAACTCAGAAAATTCAGTTATCTGAGTGGTGAAGAGGACCTCCCCAGGAACAGGGGTTCAGATTGTTTTGAATTGCATAGCTCTTCCCATAAAACAACAACAACACAGATTTGTAGTTTGGGGTCCTTCTGGCTCTGGTTTTGCTATGTCCTGTTCAAAGTGGCTGTAGCCAGGGTGGTATCTGACCAGCTTCAGGTGGTGCACCAACTATTCCCGTTCCTTGAGAGGTCTGGCCTAGCCATGGTGGCACATGTCTCAGTCACATGTGTTGTCAGAACAGAACGTAAAAAATGGCAGCACGCTGATCAAAACAAAGTTTTGTGCCCTGTTTAAGCGGCAGAGTACTTTTCTGATTAAAATAAAGGATATTGTCAATCACAAGTACTGTTTAATTGGAACCTCTGCATCTTCTGAAGAATGTGGAGTAGTGAGTTTAGCCTTACAACAATCCTACAAGGTTTGTTAAATTTTGTCTGTGCCATGGAAATACTGGCCCGTCTTAAGGTATCAATCTCATTCTCCATCTGCCTTCTATTTATTTATTTATTTGTATGTATATCATGCATTTGAACACCCAGTGTTGCTGCTTTGCTAACAAACTATGACAGGCTATTATTAGCACAAAATCTGGACTTTAGGCTTGGTGAAACACAGTATGCTGAGTTCATGGTTACCAGCAATCAGATACATTACCTATGGACTTTTCATAACTCTGCTCTGTTGTCACTTTAATCAAATCCATCACCATGACAATAGGTCGGCCCAAATGATCTGCAGTGGACAGGTGCCAGGAAACTGGTGAAAGCCGAGCTGTTACATAGCCAAAGTGAAGATGAGAGAAGGAACTGTCACAGTTTTAGCCGCTCTCTGGAAATGGCTGCTTGAAAAACCCTTCTACGAAAATCTGTATGAGATGATGAAGCACAGTCAAAATCTCATTTCTAATCTGAAACTCTCAGGGAGTCTGCTCTAATGCTGACAGTGGACTAGAACAAACAAATTGGTGTGGGCATGTTTCTAGGCTGTCTAGCTACTCATTAAGAGAAAGTTACACATTTTTAAATAGCATTTAAGACGTTTTTTATCCTGCCCTTCAGCCAACTGGTTCCCATGGTGCTTTATGACATAACCTTACGAGACAGTTCAAAAGTGGTTGTGTTTCTTTAGTAGTTTAATAAAAGCTTACTTTGACAACCACAGAAGCTTGTGGGACTGCGGAAAGGTTCTGAGGGCATTTTGCCAATACTCTTATGGAAAATGGCAGGGCCAGGTTGGGATTTGTTTTGAAGGAATTTCCAAGAGCATGTTGATCAAAAGTTGCTAATGTGTTCCTTAAAATAATACATACCCAGAAGTCGTAAGCTTGGATCAGGACATGAGTTGGGTCTTGTTTATTAATGTGTGGGGACCAATTAATGAGTGAAATGGCTAGTTTAGGACATGTGTTTGAAGCTGATTTGGGTCAGCTATATTACTATGACAGGAAGTGGAAATGAATGCAGAATTATTTAAATGCATTTACTTGTTTGTTTGATTGATTTCTCAATTTAAAGGCTGATCAGTGAGCAGCATCCCTACATAATATGCTTGTGCAAACATTTTGAAGAAGATATTTTCAGTACCTGCTACGCCAGAATATTTTAGTTAACTGGAAGAATTTATGTTTATGATGTCTTTTGATTATGAAAGACGATATAATAATGTTTTAAATACAGATGCTTATTCTAAAATTATTATTTCTTATTGTACTAGTTATAGCTCATATAGAATTTGGCAGGGTATTCCCCGCCCCCCATCTTTATTTCTACAAACAGTGCTCAAAATATATGGTACTTGTTCCAAAGGCTGGGTTTTAAAGCATCCTTTGTTGTAAAAACTGTAAACCATATTTTTATTAAAAGCCATGTGTGATTTGGCCTCACATGGGCTCCTCTTTTTCCTTTGAAAAGAGTGAATGGGGCGGCATATAAATAAATTATTATTATTGATTGATTGATTTACAATATCTCAACCGTTTCCATTTTCCTTTTTTCATGTTAGGACTGGTCTGCTAGTCTCATTGTTGCTTCTTTGGCCGGAGCCTTTGGGTCCTCCTTCCTGTACGGCTACAACCTTTCGGTAGTGAATGCTCCAACCGTGGTGAGTGAATAAAAGTTCTCAAACCTCTAAGTCCAGGTTGGCTCAGTTTGGTGCAATCTCTCTTGTTACATATGGGATTGTTAGTTTGATGGAGAAACAGAATCTTACTTTATCAACCGCCAGCCACTGCAATTTATATAAATAGCACATCAAACTTAGAAAGTTACCGAGTTAACCATTATACAAATTTGAGTCTTAAGTGCCATAGTGACCCTTATTTTCACGTCAACTGCTGAAAAAATTGTGGACTTGATTGTCACCTCATTGTCTCAGCCTACAAGGGAGAAAAGCCACGTCAAAATCAGCTAAATGCCCCAGTGAGGTGATTATAGTGGAGTAATTAGCTCTTTCCACAAATATCTGTAAAAGGAGTTGAAATAGCAATACATCACTTCTTGGTCTTTTGACAAAGAACAAGCATAGTTTTATGATTAATTTATCCTCACTTACTTTGCATCATACCAAATATCTTCTAATATTCAAAGCTAAATAAACTGCAAACCTTGTTGTAGCCATTCATTCATTTATATTTTTGTAATTAAAAGGAACCATGCCCTAAGTCCAGTAGAGGGCAATATAACCGCAACATTTCACATGTAGTACAGTAGAAGCTCGGTTGTCAAACATAATCCATTCCAGAAGACCGTTCAACTTCCAAAACATTCAACAACCGAGGCTCAGTGGATGGTTGACAAAATCATTTGAGAAAAATGGAGAAACACACCTCGGAAGCCATTCAATTTCTGAGGCACATTTGAAAATGGAAGCATTCACTTCTGGGTTGTTGGCGTTTGAAAGCAGAAACGTTTGACTTCGGAAGCATTCGACAACCTAGGTTCCATTGTATGTTTATTTCTGGTATTTCTTACCTCCTAGGGCAAGTTACATGAACTAAAATACAATCACAAAATAAAGCATAATCAAACTATAAAACAAGAAGAATATTTGTCATCATCATCATTATATTTGTACCCCCACCCATCTGACTGGTTTGCGCCAGCTACTCTGGGTGGCTTTCAACATATATAAAAACACAATGAAACATCAAACATTACAAACTTCCCTATACAGGGCTGTCTTCAGAAAGTCGTAGAATTGTTTCTCTCTTTGACATCTGATGGGAGGGTGTTCCACAGGGCAGGTGCCACTACCAAGAAGGCCCTCTGCCGCATTCCCTGTACCTTCACTTCTCACAGTGAGGGAACCACCAGAAGGCCCATGGAGCTGGATCTCAGTATCTGGACTAAGTGATGGGGGTTTAAACAGGCATTAAAGGTCAGCACAAACACTTTGAATTGTCCTCAGAAACATATTTTGAGCCAATGTAGATGGCTCTGTTGCTCTGTTGCTATATGGTCCCAGTGACCACTGCCAGTCAGCAGTGTAGCTGCCACATTCTGCATTAATTGTTGTTGCCAACAAAGGGACACGGCAAAGGGATGGTATCAGCAATATACAAAATACTACTCCAAAACCCCATGAACCCCCTAGACACAATAAAAAAAAATGGGAGGACAACATAGGCTATGAGATTAACCCCACCCAGTGGACCAGAATATGGTCTAACCCCCCATATCAACGAAAAGGAAAGAACTCACTCTGAAACTCACCTACAGGTGGTACCTAACACCAAGAAAACTAGCATTAATGCGCCCAGGAACCTCACCTATATGCTGGAGAGGGTGCACTTCCACAGGCACATACCTCCACATGTGGTGGGAATGCCCCAAAATCCAACTATTCTGGACAACAGCCATACAAGAAATAAGTAAAATAACCAAGCAAGTACTAGAAATCACCTCAGAATTGGCCCTACTAAACATCTTCCAAGACAATAATGCTCATTTACACCACAAATAACTCATAACCCGCCTACTTTCAGCAGCCAGAAGCATCATAGCCAGACACTGGAGAGACCTGTCAGGAGTAAGCATGGACCAATGGTACCGAATAGTATGGGAAACAGCCCTACTAGAAAAATTAACCAATAAACTGAAACTGACATGGGGACAAATAGAAGAAGACACCTTCACCCCAGTATGGCTCCCCTTTATCACATACACAGCCCAACAAGACAACAACAAAAGCAATAGCATATGAGTGTTTTGGATTAGGCTAACCTAATCCAAAACACCCACCCACCCCACTCACACACGAAAACAAAGACCACCACAGCCAACCATAAATGAATAACAACACCCTAGGCCATCCCCAACCTCTCTCACCACCAAAGGAACACAAGTGAATAGCAGAGAACCTGCACAAGCGACGCTGACACAAAACTCCACACATATATTAAGTAAAACAGAAACATCGCCACCTGACTCCATATGCACTCTTCTTCCTTCTCTTTTCCCCACATATTTTCATGGCCCCATTAAATTGCTACTATGCTCTGATTAAACTTATTTTCCATGTCTAGCTAAAAATGGGTTTCAGCAATTGGCCTCACTTATCTTGCCCTGCTATCAGCTCTATCAGCCATGCAAGTGGTTTGCTGTGAGTACATTGATTCTTTTTAAGGAGGAGCAAATCCCTGGCAGGGCAGGTGCCCTTGTCCTTGTAAAAGGTGGTTTTCCTAGGGTGAGGCTCATCCATTGCATTTGCAGGTATCCTGACCCCTACGATTTCTCCAAACATGGGAGATTCAACTGCATAATTTCTTCCTTTAAAGGAGAAGAAGATAAACTTCTAGGTCTGGTGTTGGTGTTTCTCTGCAGTTCCAGAAGCAGGCACCAGTGGCTCTGCCGTGAGTTGTTTTTGGTGGTGAAGCTGTTGGCAGATTGTGACAGTGGCTCATAGGCAGCAGAATAGTACATCATGTGCTTTTGGCAGAGGGTGGGACTGTCATTCCCTCAGAACAGACTCTTCCCCCCCCCCCCATCAATAAAGGAAAGGCCAGCCTGCTACCTTTACTGACTAACACAACTAACAACTCAGTCTTGGACACTCCTGAGGACAAAGAGACTTCCAGTTCAATCCACACAGAAAGGAGAGAAAGTTCTACCCCAGAATGAAGAACAGCAACAGTGGGGAGGGGAGGGCTGAATTTGGGTGGAAGGGGAGGCATAGGCACAGACGAGGAGTTAAAAGACAGGGGAGAATGAGATAACCCAGAACCCATGAAACATTGCAAATACAACGGTAGAAAGGCATGTAATGGATTTAGAAACCCTTTTTGTGTTACTATTGTGTAGTGGAAAAGCAGATTTTAGTTTCACATAAGTTGACTTGTCACCCGGTCAGTAGAAATGTGAATATGTTTCCATGGGGAAAGTGAAGACACAAACGACCTACAAGGCAATTTGTGAGATGGATTATCCCATAGTTACTGGCTCATCCAGGAGCTCCAGGATTGCTTCTATGCCTGGGAGACACCCCACTCCCCCCCAAAAAATTAGTGGGCAAAAAATGTCCTTTGACACATCCTTCTAACAAGTGCCTAATAGATATTGTTCTCAAACTTGCAGCTACGGAAGCTGATTTAGCAGATCTTATTGCTGCAAAATGCACTTGTTCTGGAAGCCTCAGTAGTTCCATGGCTCCCCAGGAAGCAAATGGAGAATTTGCTCTGCTTTGGGCCTCGTATCCTCACCCTCATTGCTCCTGTGGCAGAGTCTGTCGCTTTGGGGATTTCTAGTTAACATCAACGATGCTCTATTGGATGTATGGAGTGACCTCACTTCCTGTGTGTCCTTTTCTGCCCTTCCTATGGATTTCATACCCCTTGGCTCTCTGCAGTCCACCAGGCTTCACTTAATGCCTACTCTATCTATGTTCTCCTTTAAAAACAATTATTCAGCTCTCCCATCTTGGCTCAGATGCTTGTTTGCTACATTATTTACTTACTCCTTTTTATCCTGCCCTTTGCCTATCAAAACCATTGGGTGGTTTCCACTTCCATAAAATATAGCACCTTGTAAAATACAGCAATAAAATGGGAGGCCATCGTTGAAACAGCAGTGACTCCCAGACTTCTAGCGTTCACATAGAAACACCTGGAAGTGGGGGCCCTCTCCCAATGTCTAGCTGACATGTGCCTTTTCCTCTGTGGTTTTGGCTTCTTTGACTGGCTGTTGTGTTCTGCTGTGGTTTATTTTTACTCCATCCTCATTTAAGCAATTAAAACACTTTCACCCTCAGACCCTGGGAGCCAAACGGGATGTTCCCAAGCTTGTTGGCTTTCTCCCAGAGGTCAGTTTAACAGCTGCTCTGCAACATTTTCCATAAGTACCAGCAGTCTGGCTCCATTCTCAGTTGCTGGCTCTGAACATCAAAAAAAGCTTGTGGAGCAACTTTTAAACTCACCCCTGGGGGAATGCGGACAGAAGCTGGCGAGCATCTGGTTTGGGAGGAATCTTCCCTAGGAAATGTAGCCTGCTGTTGGGAAACAAATTGAGAGCATATGGGTTTTCAGATGGAAATCAGTCAGTCTAGCATTGCACCACAGCAGTTAAAGCTTAGCACATACCTGCCAGAAGCAGTGTGCCAGGTTCTGCATGCCCAGCTGTTTCTGATAGTAGCACATAGTATAGTTTGCTATTATTCAGCTGGAATGCTGGAATTAGTCATGGTGCAGTTGTGTTTATCTCGCACCTTTGACCCCATTACTTGCACTTTGCTTGCTGGTGAAATCCATTACATGCTTCAGCAGTTTATCCAGTAAACATTGGCAGTAGTACATTCAGCAGGTGATATCTTTGGCCTCTCTTCTGTAGAATTGTGGCAGGTTAGGTGGCTGTAAGAAACAGGTACTTTTACTGTACAGTACTTTTATCATGCTACCAACAGCAGCACCATTCCCTCCAGTAGCAGCCTGAGGGGATGAGTGCTTTTCTGTCTGGAAGTGAAATGCGGGCACCCAAAAGTATTTGTTCAAGCCGCTCCCAAGGGCAGCCTTTGCCAACCTGGTTTTTTGGACTATAACTCCTGTCAGCCCCAGGCAGTTCCAGGTAATTACATAACCCCTATCAGCACATTCCGGGTGTTATTTTGGAGCAATTTTAAGAATATAACCTTCAAGCAGTGGGAATGATACAATCAGCATCATTCTTAGGGGACAGAAGTTTCAAACATCGGCAGCTCATAAAAGTCGTGATTTGTTAATTTTCAGTATGGAGCTTGTGAGTTTCATGAAATACCACAAAATAGCAAATAGCAAATAGCACCATGCTATTGTAAATGGCTGTTTGGTTTGCTACCCTGGGTGCGTTGCCAGGATCACTCATTAGTATAAATGCTTTACTATAATATTGGACTATATTGTTAACGTTAAACACAAGATAACTGGCAGCTTCACAAAGAGCTCTGGCATGTTATTGCTCAAGGATCAGCCTTCAGAAACTGCTTCCATTAAACGTTGTAGAAAAAAGCACAATCTCAATACAGTTAATAAGAGCTGGCAAAATGTCAGTCATCAGAACACACGTAGTGTCCGTGTTCATTAGTGTCTCCAGACTTTTCGTTTGGCAGGATTCTTGGTCATGTGGAAAGAGCCCTCCATCTATGCCCTGTGCTCATTGATTGTGTGCCCCAGTATATTTGTATTAAGTTCGGGTTTTAGTTGTTGTTTTTAAGGACACAAAATATAACTTGAAATTTTTAAAAACGAAAGTATCAGTTTAAATAAAGCTGACTTAAAATTTTAAATGGTAGATTTGAAATGATATTAATCTGAACTGGACATCATGGTTCTAATCACTTTAAATGTTGTTGTTTGTAGTTTGTAAAGAAGTTTTACAATGAAACTTGGGAAAGAAGATATAACCAGTCCATCCCAGAAGGAACAGTTACCCTGCTCTGGACTATATCTGTTTCTATTTTTGCCATTGGTGGGCTTGTGGGGGCTTTGATTGTTACTCCAGCTGTCAAGTATTTTGGCCGGTAAGCAAATAAATGTGTCTTGTCACTTCCTTTTCTTTTGTAATATGATGAATCAAAAGCAAGAAAAACAAATGCTTTTCTCTACTTTGCACTTCTTTTTACTTCAGAACTCTATATGCAAGACTCTTGCCTTTAAAAATGCAATCTAGGTACTTCCCAAGATCAAATAGTTAGGGTTACATTGACACCAAGTAATAACTTGTATGAAGAAATAAATGAGGTTTTAAAAAAATCCAAATAGAAGGTTTCCCCCTTCTATATGGTCATGCTGCTTCTTTGATATTTGGTCTTATTAATGAGCTAATTTTTATCATTTAAATGTTACCAAAAATGCAAAAGTGGAAAGCTGCATGTTTTGTGCTATATCTTTCATACTGCACTGAACATTGTCATATTGTGTATGTCTGTGAGAAGATGCTCAGTCAGTCAACCACTTCCCTATTGGAACTTCAGAAAATCACCTTTAAAAATGTGTCATCCGAATATATGAAGCTGCCTTCAGCTGAATTAGAGAGACTTGATCTAGTTTAACAAAGTTTATCTGTGTCCCACTGTGTCTGGAGATGCCAGGATTGAACCTTCTGAATGCAAAGCATGTGATCTGCATCCCCTGTTCAGATAGCGAGTGAGGCCATTTCACCCATGATGCGACAACAAACCTGGATTAACCACTTAAATCAACAGGGAACAATAGCCAGTAAGGTTTCTCTGATGGATGCACCTGCATAACATTGGGGTTTCCAAACGCTTAGATGAGTCGTAGTGAGAGATTTTCTATCCGGGTCTTTTCTTGACAGCATTTCCAGTCCGATATCTAACATAGTGGTGAGCCTGTCAGGCAGCATGGTGACAAATTGTGCACCTAGTGATAAATGAAGAAGAGTTGCTTCCAAGAAACTGTCTAGATCTAAAACCATCTACGTCCTCAATCTGGTACTGAAGTACTCATATCTTTGTAGTCAGTCGTGGGCAGAAGGGACACTGGAATCTACAGGTGATTTTGAAGTAGATTAGCAAGGATTTCTGACCCCCAATTGATCTGTCTGTGACTGATGGCTGGCTGCACCTTTCCATCTAAGTTAATAAACATGCACATTGGAGTATGTTCACAAAGGGCCAAACCGTACTTCAAGTTATGTACTTTGTTAGCCACATAACGGTATCTTTGAAGTGCATGGTTTTTTTCAGCCGTTTCAGTGCCTGTGTTTGAATAGTTCCTGGAGGCCGTAGGTGCAGGTGCCTTGCATTTAAGAACCAGCTGTGTCTTTATTTTATTTTTTAAAATAATATTTATTACTTTTAAACCTTACAAACAAGAAGAAAAAGAAAAGGAGAAAAAAGAAGAAGAAAACAAAAGAAAGAAAAAACAATACAATACAATATATAAACAATACACCACACAACATTAACACATTAAACTAAACAAAACAGAACAAAAACAATTTAAAAACATACATCATACCATTTCAATGCCTTATCTTTCATTCCCTTGTTTCATCGACTTCCTCTCACCTCCCTTTTTGTATTCCACTTCTATTAATTGTTTCAGCAAATCCTTTCCATCTTTCACTATTTTCTTAACTTATTTTAACCTTATTTCCATTAATACTATAATACTTATTTATGCTTAACTCCTTATAACACTTCTACTAAGGCCATATAATTTCATTCCAACATTTTTCTAACACTCATTAATTTTACCCTATTTCTATAAATAAACTTTAAACTTTTTCCAATCTTCTTCCACCGTCTCTTCTCCCTGGTCTCGGATTCTGCCAGTCATTTCTGTCAATTCCATATAGTCCATCAACCTGGTGATCTTCTGTCCAAGGCTCTTAACTCTTTTCCAGGTCCCTTCTGCAAATCTTCTTCGTATTTATACATACACTTTACTTTGTCTTCTGCTGATCTTGTTCCTAATTTCCTTTCTTTGATGCTGAAGAGTAGGTCTTGGGGGAGCTCCAACCTAACAATGTTTTTATTCCTTCTCAACATGTCATCCACATCTCTGTGGTTAAAACTAAAATCCAAAAGATATTTCAGGACGTGTTTCAAAGTCCCTCCAAATCTGCAGGTCCCCACAACTCCAATTTCCTCCTGACCCAGGTCCAGATCCCAAAGGTCAGTAAATCCCTGCATGAGGTGATCTATCCAACTTTCCTTCTCCAGTCCAAGCAGGGTTCCAATCTGACTTTCTCTGAATTCAGTCCTAGAGGGCAACAACTTGTAATCATCAAATTGCCTCTGTAAGGCTGGGGCTCTCTCCCTCTCCACTTGTATTACTTTAGGTTCAACAACCACAACTTTCTCCCTCGCTTTCTCCACCATTTGGCATGTCAGAGTAGATTCCTGTATCGATTCCTGAATAGTTTCTGTGTAGATGTTCACATTTTGTCCCAAATTAGTCACTTTTTGTCCCAAAATATCAATTTTAATATTCATCACATCCGTCTTCTTGTGGAGCTGTTCCAATGACTCACTTATCTTGCATAGTGCAATCACTAAGGCTTCTTCTGTCGACATTCTCAAGCAATCCAAGGTCAATCTCATGGTTTTCTCTTGCAGCTGGAGATTCCACCAGCCCAACTCTTGTAACAATTTCAAAGGCTCCCTCTAGAGGGAAACAATTTCTGTTTGTATCAATCCTTTTAAGCACAGTTCAAGCAGTAAAATTAGTTTCAATTTTCAGCTACTTTTACTCCTTTTTAAACGCAGAAGGAGACAATGAAAGCAATGTATTTCTCTTATTTAACTAACTGTCACAGTCAATGAACTTTCCCAAAAACGTCAGTCTTACTAGCAGTCCATTTCCAGGTTCAGAGCGGTGGTGATCTTCACTCTCTCCTGCAGGCTTCTTCACTCTCTCCTGCAGGCTTACGCGATCCAAAGTTTCCCCCCTCTTCTCCTGTCTCCAAGGGAGGTTTAATGATTTTAGCCGATGGAAGTTTAATCCTTTACATAGGACTTTCCAAGACTTTAGCTTGCAAATTCTTTGCTTCAATCTATTTACAAAAGGGGAAGGTGGACTTCCTGTTTGAAACCTCCCCGTTTCGGTGCCAAATTAAGATGTTTAAAAATCCAATTTTCCGTTCTACTCACAGGTAGTTGTTTAGAATCAAATTGTCCACAGGTAAAAGTCAGCGCTCTCCGGCAACAGCAATGTGGCTTCACTCCGTGAAAGAAGCAGTCAATTCGAAGCACCGCACCGCTCACCCCACATCGCTCTGGATCCCCGAAACCGGGTCTCCCCGCGAGTAGTGGAGGTGCAAAAGGTGCCAGCCGAATCCCACGTTCACAGGCTTCTCCCGCCTGCGATTTTTAGTGGGTCTCCGCCTTCGCCGTGGCGGCCAGACCCTGAATTCCACGGAGCAAGTTCCTCCCGATCAGAGGAATTCCGCCATTGCCGGAGGCGCTAACCCGGAAGTCTAAGAACCAGCTGTGTCTTTAAAGGCACAACGATGCACTACAGAAACATGGGGCTGCCACCCAAAATGGCTGTCCTGTGTTGAGCTTGCCCACGATCTCCTGAGTCCACCATTACCTCATCCAGGTATCCTTGTGCCATGTGTTTTCTCCTCCCATGCCAGCAGATGCAGATGTGGAGAAACACACAGACTGATGTCATAAGACTTTTTCTGGGTGCAGCAGATGTTCCAGAGGGTGAGGGAAGGCCCTGGCATAAGGCCACCATTTTGCCAAGTGACTGGTGTTTCTTGCAGCATGTAGTTTCACCCTTGCTATGCCCTTGCCCATTGATTCAGTGAAGAATGCCTGTTTAGTGCATCTTTGGTATATTGCATGAAGCAGGCCACCTTTTGCTACTGAAGTATTTTAATCACAAATGTAGTTGACTGTGTATGTGAAAAGCTGCTGTTTATCTGATGCTGCAAACATGTAATGTTGTTTTCTCTTAGGAAGCGTACCCTGCTGCTAAATAATGTGTTTGCCATTGTGGCTGCCTTGTTGATGGCATTCTCTCAACTGGCAGGAGTCCTCGAAATGATTATTCTGGGCCGATTCATAATGGGCATTGATGCAGGTATGATTTTGTATTTGTTGCATTTGCATGCCAAGTATATTCTGAGCAATCCCTGTTACCCCAGAGCCTGATATTTCAGTTGAACTTGCGGAGATTGAAGAAGGGTCAGTGTAATGGTTCTAGGGGTTGCTCGTGCGTAAGTCGTCGCCACACCTGGCTGAGTCACCTGGGTGAACCCTTTCTGTCCGGACAGCCACCCATCCGTGGCTGCCTCAATCGCTGGCAGAATCCGTCAGTGGGCGTTTCTTGAACTTCTTCCAGCAAAGAAGTTCTTTGACGCCAAGTCTCCGCCTACTCTCCCTGCGCGGAAGTCTTCTGCGCAGGGAGGGTGTGGGCAGTGGAGGACCCGTGCTCTCCCCGCTGGTCTCTGGCGAGGAGTCATGGAGCCTCCTCACCGATTCCCCCATCTGCCCCCCTTCTCCACTGGTGCTATGCTGATTTCCTTCCCCCGCAGATGGGCTGCCTCTCTCCCTGCTGGGACCCTCTCCGGCATCCCTCTGGAGCCCTCCCTCCTCCTCTGGCTCCGATGGCAGTTCCCTGACAGTCAGAGACCCCAATTGCTTAAAAATAGAATGTATCTGCAAGAGCCAGGCTGCGGGATGCGTTTTCTTGGCAGAGGATATATCAGTCACATTGTAATCCTTCTCGAAACAGAGTAGGTTAGCTGATTTCTCTGCTTATCCCTTGCGTGGGAAAGGGAATTTCCTGATCTCAAGAAGAACCTCATAACATTATATCCAGGGCATTGCAATCCTTTTGTGAACATTTTGCAAAGACCTAAAGTGCTCTGATGAATGAGCACTTCCAGGAGAATTGAGAAAAAAGTGTTCTGCAAATTATGGCCTGGTTACAGCGAGTATACAACAGAGTATGCAAAGGTTGGCCTCCATGACTAAATTTGAATAGTGGCTTCTTACACTTACTAAAAATATCGGAAAGCTTTCTAATTTTGCTTATATAGTTCTTTAGGAACACATGGGTTACTTTGCTGGTAAATGCTTCTGCATATGAATAAAAAATAGTGGGGAAAATCATATTAAATACTCCTAAAAATATATAATGTGCTTCATATCTTCCTACATACCGATATGAAGATAGTAGCTTTAACAATGTTTGATAATATTTTAGATTTTAAACTTCTTTTACCGAAAAGCTGTCTTTTATCTCTGCCCCCTTTCACAGGTGTATCTCTGAGTGCCCTCCCTATGTATTTGAGTGAAATTTCACCCAAACAGATCCGTGGTTCATTAGGACAAATTACAGCAATCCTCATCTGCGTCGGTGTCTTCAGTGGACAAGTTTTAGGACTACCTGAGATATTTGGGAAGGTCTGTAATATTCTGAATTGCACTTTTACTGTTGTAATGAAGCTGAGTTAGAATCCTAGAATTGTACAGTTGGAAGCGCAGCTGAGAGTCATCTGGTCCCAACCCCTTTGCAATGCAGGAATCCCGGGGCACGCTCAGCTCAGGGGGGAGATACACCAGACAGCACTCAAGACAAAGTATTGTCCATGACAACTGTCCTTAGCCACAAACAATTTTTTTCCCCAATAACCAGATTCTCCATAGCTCAGACAGACACATAGTTCCTCTTCCAATTTCCAAACTCCCACAAGGATAGAATTCTGCAGTACTAGGCAAACTGTAAATAAGAAAGCTGCAAAAGAGCTATCCCCATGCATGTGCTCATAAGTTCAATATTTACTGACTAGAGGAACACGAGGGCGCATAAGGGGTGTGACAGCGGCCCTAGAACTTTTCTCAGTTTGTGTGCAACCGGCCATTAGCTTGGAAAGGGAAACCCCAGTAACAGTGGCATGTGACCGAAGGTGCAGGTCATCAGCTGCAAATTCACCCTTAAAACCTTTGGAGCAAACAGCAACTATTCTGGCAAACTATAAATGATAAGTGTGCAAAGCAGTTGAAGTGCAACAAAGGTCTGAATCAGGTTAGGAGTTGCCCTTTTGGAAGAGCCCACAGGTCTTGGATATAGCAAGCCTAACTTCAGACTGCAACGGATAACAGGCGTTATGACCACATGATGGCGATATTGCTCTGAGTAAATGCATCTGATACGTTGAGCGGTTTTTTATCTCAATATGTTATTCTTTATTCATTTATTCCGGTATTGATCTTTAGTGTCCATATATAGCAGATGCATGGAATTGGAATGGGTAAAAAGCGTGAGGCAGCTTGAGATTAAGTGGCGCCCTAGGCGTCACGGGATGTGATCTGAAACGGGATGTGAAGTTGAAAGGGATCAAAAACAATCTGTTAAATGCAGCTCCTTGCTTCAAGGCAAGACAGTCCCCCCAAAGAGGAGGCTTTTAATCAGGGGCTTTGAGGTCCTCTCTGCAGCCACAGCATCCTTTTCGTGCTTCACTCAGATTCTTCATCTTCACAGCTAGCAAGCTATGCCCTTGAAGGACAGGGGGACTCTCCTGCAAACCTCTGCAGCTACTTCAACTCATTCCTTAGCCAGGCAAAAAGTGTAGAAGTTGCAGTTTGCAACCAAGGAAAATGTTCGGGCTGGCGTAATTTATTGGCTGGGGGCAGCGGGGTAACTGTTCTGGAATGTGGGGAGATTTTGGAGGTCAACCACATTATGTATTGAACAGGATTTGTATACTGCTTAATTGTAAATAAATCCTCTAAGTAGGTTAGCAAAAATTAGCAGTGGGTGATATTCAATGCTAGTCCTCCTAAGAGTCCTCATTGAGTTTAATAGAT
Source organism: Podarcis erhardii (assembly GCF_964252035.2). Classification (NCBI taxonomy): domain Eukaryota; kingdom Metazoa; phylum Chordata; class Lepidosauria; order Squamata; family Lacertidae; genus Podarcis; species Podarcis erhardii. The sequence continues at coordinate 3,363,371 of NC_138512.1, read as the reverse complement.
ATGAACAACAGAAATGTGAGCAAGTCTATTCTGAATACAAACCCATATATTCTGGAAAGCTGTTTGTTCACTGTGTGTTTAAGAGGACCCCTCTTAAGATATCATAACCAAATTTTGCATTATGGTTCCAGAGATGGAAGGGCAAGTTTTTGTCTATGTTGGTATGCAGTTGGTTGCCATTTTCCAACTCTTTCAAAACTTCATTGATTTTAATTTCAAAACTGCACTGCTTTTTTGGTCAAGGGTAGAAATAAGTTTGTTTGTTTAAAAAATACAATTATGTATAAAATCAAAAGCTAACATATACATTATGAACTAAAATTAGAGATTAAAATGCATGTCATCTTCACATGTCTAGGTAGGCTGCCTAAACAAAAAAGGGCTTAGCAGGTGCTGAGGCGAGTATAGCAAACATACCTGCCTAAAGTCAATAGGCATGGAGTTGTCAAGGCTGTCGCACTAAAAGACTATGGGTAACTCTTGACATAATCTTTGTGGAGCTCAGGACCTGGTACATGATGTAGGTGCTGTTGAACCAGTTGGAAACAGTGACTGTAGCCCTATCATAGTTGCATGAGGGTAGGCAATTGCCAAGAAAATCCCAAACAGTTTTTAGATACCAAATGTGAGGGGACTGAGAAGCAGAAAGTTGACAGGGGAAAGTCATGACTCAGGAGGGTCTCCCAAATGCTTGAGAGTTGTTTAGAACCACAATATTACAAGCTCAGCTAGAATGTATACTGAATGCCACAGGTGGCTACTCAGCCCTGGGAAAGGGGGAAAATAATAACAATAATAATAATAGCAATTTATTATTTATATGCCGTCCATCTTAATAGGTTCCCCTGGCTCCCCTAGGGGGCTTCCAACAAAGTAAAACACAGTATAATTGGAGACAGTGTTAGTGAAGGGAAAAACACAGGCAAGATGCAGAAAGACAGACTAGCAGAGATAAATGGTGAATAATACAGCATTGAGAGCTAACTGCTAGGGCTGGGTGAAACAGCAATATATCCTCCAATGACAGTCTGAAGTCCATATTGTGATACTGGTTTCCTAATTTTTGACCTGGCAATACATTGGGGATCATTATGTGTGTGTGTGTGTGTGTGTGTGCGTGCGCGCGCGCTATTCAAAAATCATGATGCAGGAAAAACTGTGAAGCCAGCCAATGCCTCTATAGCTCCATCCTTATTTCAGACATCATGATATATCAGTATATCACAATGTTTAGCTGGTGATATTTCATGATGCTGAAAACCAGGTATCACCCAGCCCTACAAACTCTTGCTCCTACTATTAGCTGCCTCTTCAATGGAAATTATAGGTTAGTCCTTCCTGCTCCCCCAGTCTACTGTGTGGCGACTTTGACCCTCTAGCCCATGGGTAGGCAAACTAAGGCCCAGAGGCCGGATCCAGCCCAATTGCCTTCTAAATCCAGTCCGCAGATGGTCAGCATGTTTTTACATGAGTAGAATGTGTCCTTTTATTTAAAATGCATCTCTGGATTATTTGTGGGGCATAGGAGTTTGTTTATTTTTTCAAGGTCTGAGGGACAGTGGACCAGCCCCCTGCTGAAAAGGTTTGCTGACCCCTGCTCTAGCCTGCCTAAATTTGACCCACAAGCAGAGAGCAGACATTTTTCATGATTATGCCAATAACTCAAGAAGGTTGTAGAACGAGGTGCAGAATCTCAGGGTTGGAGGAAAACTTGACTCACACATACCCTGGACAGCATTTGGTTAAGCAATAGGGCATCAGCAAAAGTCATTTGTAGCATAGTGTAGCGTAATGGAGCAGGAAGCCTATTAAGGCTTAAGGGCAGCTTTATAGAATCAAAGCTGCATCTTGGAAGGAGGCGCAAGAGAAAACCTCCACGAAATGGCTTCCATTTCTGATTTCAGAGCCTGGGTTAAGCGGGACTCCCTGGTTAGCCTTAACCAAAATGCCATTCAGTTGAGAGTGCTGGTGGGAGTTTGAAGGGTGGGGTTAATTGTGGTTAAGTAATTGGCAACATTGCATCTCTACCAGACGCATAAGAATGAGGGTGCAAAAAGCAATTAACGAGCTAAATGGCTCCAGAAGATTAACCATGTTAGCCTGTTGTGTCAAAAAAACAATAACAGATAAGCCTGTGGAACCTTAAAAGACTTGTACTTAATGTATGAGGTGCCAAGAATCATTGGACTTTCTCTCTCTTTCTGTCTTTCTGTCTTTCTGTCTTTCTGTCTTTCTTTCTCCTTGCCCATTATATTGACTTGTCCATTATATTGACAAGTGGTAATGAAAATTTCATGTAGGGTTCAGACCTGCCCTGGTAGCAATTGGCCACTGCCAATTTGGGTGGCTTTTAAACCGGACAAATTTGTGGAAGATCTGTTGCTACTAGCCATTGTCAGAGGCAACATTCACTGGGAATCACAGTTGGGGAGAGTGTTGCTGGGGCACAAAGGTCCTGCCCCCTGGCTTCCCACTGGCTGGTCACTCTGAGAACAGGGTACAGGATTAAATGGGCCTCTGGCTTGACCTCGGAGCTCTTACGTTCTCATGCAACAGGTCAAATGATCTACTATATTCACCCAGTTAATAAATATGATCAGAAAAATGAAAAACTCAACAAATATTTCTCCCCTGCTTCCAATTTTCTAGTAATTTAGTGCCGTCCTAACTTGCTATCTTGATTTTCAGGTATCAAAAGAAAACAATGTGTTTCCAGCCCATTCTTCTCAGGTTTGCATAGGCTGTGGGAGCGACAAGGGAGGCCCAACGCCACTGGCCCACCAGTGTAGCCTGCAACATTGCTCCTGAGCCTGAGTTGGGCAGAGGGCTGACCTCCCAGTTGCTGCTAATCCATGCCTCAACATCAGCTTCTCTCCTCCCCCCCCCCCCACATTGCACATAAGCAGGCAGCACTGAGGGAAGTACCAGCAGTCCCCCCCCCCCCCGCCCCCGGTTTCTAAGCCAGAGGGGAAAGCAGTAGAGCAGTGTTTACTGAAGGAAGGTCAGTGGACCTGAAAGAGAGCCTGAGATGACATGGCTCTTTAGCCTGCGAAGAATGGGGAAAGAACGACTCTTTTGACACGTAGCCAGTCAATTTAAGGAAAGGTCTGTACAGTATTGCTTTTAAAGGTTTTTTAAAAAAAATGTTGTGATACACACACACACACACACAGATGCAAAAGCTCGCAATGCTTTGTGAGAGATCATTATGTAAACGCCTTCATCTTGAAATAAGTCACTAAAATAAACTAAAAATTTTTGCGGGCTCTTGGAGGGCAACCGCTGGCAACGCGCATTCGCTTATTCCCACCTCCAAGTACAGTCATACCTCTTCTTGCAAATGCTTCATGTTGAGTTTTTTCGGGTTAAGAATGTGGCAAACCCAGAAGTGTTTACTTCTGGGTTTCGCCACATGTGCAGAAGTGTTCTGTGCAGTTCCCACATGCGCAGAAATGCTCTATCACACTTCACACATGCACAGAAGCGCCGCTCTGGTTACGGACTTTTCAGGGTGCAAACAACACCCCGGAACGGATGGTGTCTGCAACCAGAGGTACCACTGTATAAGTGAATTATTTATTTATTTATTTATTTATTTATTTATTTATTTATACCCCGCCCATCTGGCTGAGTTTCCCCAGCCACTCTGGGCGGCTCCTGTTTAAGTGTTAAAAACAATACAGCATTAAATATTAAAAGCTTCCCTAAACAGGGCTGCCTTCAGATGTCTTTTAAAAATAAGATAGCTGCTTATTTCCTTGACATTTGATGGGAGGGTGTTCCACAGGACGGGCGCCACTACTGAGAAGGCCCTCTGTCTGGTTCCCTGTAACCTCACTTCTCTTCTTTATTATTATTATTATTTTTTTAAAAAAAGATTTTTCTTTTACAAATTTATATAAACACATTCATATCCAATATAATACAAAATTCTTTTAGACTTCCCCCCGCTCCCTCCGCAATCCTCATAATTTTAAATTTAGTTCACATTTCCTTTATAGTTGTATTGCCAGTTTATAAATCTTTACAGCTCTTTTCCCTCTTACAATACCCTTTCTCATTCACAAAGCCTCTTTAAATCCAACTAGCGTTGTCTGTTCATCACAAATGTTTTCCAGATAAATCGTAAACTTTCTCCAGTCCTGAGTGAACTTGTGATCTTTTTGATATCTGATTTTTCCTGTCAGTTTATCTAATTCAGCAAAGTCTATCAATTTCCGTCTCCATTCTTCCAATGTCGGTAGTTCTTCTTGTTTCCATTTTTGAGCCATTAAAATTCTTGCCGCAGTCACTGCATATTGAAAAAGTTTATAATCACTTCTGTTAATTTCTCTTCCTGTAATTCCTAACAAAAAGGCTTCTGGTTTCTTCACAAACGTATATTTAAACATCTTTTTCAACTCATTATATATCATTTCCCAGAAGCCTTTTACTTTCTTACACTCCCACCACATATGGTAAAACGACCCTTCCCTTTCCTTACATTTCCAACATTTGTTACATGTCTTATACATTTTTGCTAGTTTAACGGGAGTGATGTACCATCTATATACCATTTTCATAATGTTTTCCTTTATCGTCATACATGCAGTGAATTTCATATTTTCCTTCCATACCTTCTCCCAATCTGCTAGCTGTATATTATAACCAAAGTCCCTGGCCCAATGTATCATAACCGATTTGACTTCTTCGTCTTTTGTTTGCCATTCCAATAACATTTTATACATTTTTGACAATACCTTATAGTCATTGTTTATTATCTCTTTCTGAAATCTAGACTCTCCTTCAATATATCTCCTCTCTTTACAATCCTTTTTAAACATTTCATTTGTTTGGAAGTAGTGCAACCAATCATATACATATTTTTTAACTTGTTCATATGGCTTCAATTTCCATTTCCCCCCTTCTTTAATTACAATATCTCCATAAGTCATCCAGTCCTCTCTCATATTTATCTTTTTGACACTCATGACCTCCAGTGGGGATAACCAATGAGGTACATTTGGTTCCAAAATATTTTGGTACCTATCCCATATTTCTATTAGGGCACCTCTGAAAATATGATTGGCAAAACTTTTATGAGCTTTCTTCTTCCCCAACCATAAGTAGGCGTGCCAACCAAACCTGTTGTCAAACCCTTCCAAGTCCAATAACTTATTATTTTTTAGTGTTATCCAGTCCTTTATCCAACAGAGACAAGATGCTTCATAATAAAGTTTCAGGTCTGGCAGGGCAAAGCCACCTCTTTCTTTCGCATCAGTTAGTAACTTAAATTGTATTCGTGGCTTTTTGCCCTGCCAGATATATTTTGAAATCATTCTTTGCCACTCTCTGAAGATCTTTGTCCCCTTGATTATTGGAATCATTTGAAATAAAAACAACATCTTTGGAAGCACGCTCATCTTGATTGAAGAAATTCTGCCCCAAAAAGATAGTTTCATCCTACTCCACACTTCGAGGTCTCTCTTAATAGTGTTCCAAGTTGTCACATAATTGTTTTGAAATAAATCAATGTTTTTTTTGGTTAACCATATTCCTAAGTATTTTACCTTCTTCGCCACTTCCATCTCTGTTTCTCTTTGCACTTCTTCTATCAAACTTTGGTCCAAATTCTTCACCATAAGTTTAGTTTTCCTCTTATTTAATACAAATCCGGCCACTCTTCCAAATTGGTCAATTTCTTTTATAACTTCTTTTAGACTACTTGTCGGATCTTCCACCGTAATTACCAGATCATCGGCAAAGGCTTTAACTTTGTATTGGTTTTGACCTACTGTTACCCCCTTTATTTTGCCTAATTGAACTAAGCAGGACCTCCAGAACCGTAATGAATAACAGTGGTGAAAGAGGGCATCCCTGTCTTGTACCTTTCTTTATATTCACATCCTCTGTAATTACATTATTTACGATCAATTTTGCTCTCTGTTCTGAATATATTGCCTTTATGCCATTGTAAAAATCTTCTCCCACTTCCATCATTTCCAAATTTTTCAACATAAATTCCCATGAAACATTATCAAACGCTTTCTCTGCATCCACAAACATTAAAACGGCTTGTCTCTCATTACTGGCAGTCAAATATTCCAAAATATTTATTATGTTTCTTACATTGTCCTTCATATGTCTGCCAGGAAGGAAACCTGCCTGATCTTTATGGATATGTTCTTGCAATATCTTCTTGAATCTTGTTGCCAAAATACCCGAGAAAATCTTATAATCTGTGTTTAGCAGAGATATAAGTCTGTAGTTCTTAACTTGTGTGAGATCAGAGTCTTGTTTTGGTATGAGTGTAATAAAGGCTTCTTTCCATGTTTCTGGTATATCCTGTTGTTTCAAAATATTATTCATAACTTCTTTAAGTGGTACCGTCAGGGAATCCCTCATTTCTTTGTAATAAGTTGCTGTAAATCCATCTGGTCCTGGTGCCTTCCCTTTTTTCATCTCTTTTATAATTTCTACTATCTCCTCATTCTCTATTGGGGCATTCAGTCTGTCTTTCTTTTCTGTCGGGATCTTTTGCACCTTTTTTTCTTTCAAAAATTTCTCTATCTTCTTTATATTGTTTTTCTCTCGTTTTGCATACAGATGCTTGTAGAAATCCAAAAATTCTTTCCTGATACCTTTTGGGTTTTCTATTTCTTCGCCATCCACAATAATTTTATTGATTGTGCTTTGCTCTTTCCTTTTCTTAATTTGCCATGCAAGCCATTTTCCTGGTTTATTTGCGAATTCGAAATTCCTTTGTCTTAATCTTTTGATGTTCCATTCAACTTCTTTGTTTATAATCATAGCAAACTGTGTCTGCAGAACTTTAATATTTTGTTTTATTTTGGTATTATTTGGCTTTTTAATTAACTTTTGTTCATTGTCCATTATTTGTTTTAGGATTTCCTTCTTCCCTTTCTCTCTGTTCTTATTTTTAATCGCATTCCTGTAACCTCACTTCTCGCAGCGAGGGAACCACCAGAAGGCCCTCGGTGCTGGATCTCAGTGTCCGGGATATATTGCAACCATATAGAAGAAACTAAAGAGGTTTAACCTGGAAACATCATGGAGATGGGGGAGAAATCTCTCCTTGTGGCCCCAGCCATTGTCTGTGGACCCACCTATTCATGTGGTCAGCCCACCCTCAGCCCTGTTTTTATGTGTATTGTGCATGCATATGACAGAATGGGGAGAACCAGCATATATATGGTCCGCACAGGTAGATTTCTTGTCCTGCACCAACCTTTCCAACCTGCTGTCCTCCACATTGTACCACAGCTGCCGTCAGCATGGCCAATGGTCAGAGATAATGGGATTTGTGGCCTCTGAATGTTGTTGACTGCCAGGGTAGGGAAGGTTGTCATACGCTATATGTCTGTCACAGCAGACCTTGAACCTTGACCTTTCCTTTCCTTTTAGTAGTGCATAATTGGGATACTATTAAGTATGAACTTTGGAGTCACAAATTTCAACACATGAGTTCAGGTTGATCAGTATCATCTAAGTCTTACCAAGTTGGGTTTTTTTTAACATACACAATTTTGAATATTTTGCTAAGAAAATGAATAGTGGGTATTGATTTCAAATGAGAAAGTATTTTATTTCAGACACTGGCGAATCCTCGTTTTTAGTGTTTTAGATTCAAATTTATGCCTTTGCAAAGGATGAAGTTATGCTAATGGAATCACATGAATTTGTCTGATTGTTGAATCTGTCACACATGAGTAATACTGCTTAGATAAAGAAATAAAAGAATGCTGAAATCATAGCATATTTCTAATTTGTGTCTCAGATGTATTAAACTGGTAGAAGTATTTGAGTATTTTTAAAAAGTGATATAGGATACCTGTCAGAAGGCAGGAAAACAAATAAAAGAATGGGAGAAGGACCGTTCCTCCTGCATTTTAATAGTAAGTAAAACTACTGCTACAAAATCAAAGTAAGCTATCCAAATAAGCTATACTTTATTTATTAGGGTAATACTATCAAATTCACAGGATTTTTTTGTTTTCAAGAAAATAGGTCCTTGTGTACTTGATTAGAAAGAGAAGTCTATATCATATTTTTAAAAATCATTGGGTTGAAAGAAAAAAAATGCATCTTCAATATGCAAACCAGCTGTGAATCAGGGGCAGAGCTTTATGCTCCGGGAGCGGAGAGCAGGTGGGGGCGGGGCTGGCGCACGTTCTGGGGGCAGGGGCAGCTGCGATGGAACCCCACTGGGATCGCACTGCGGGGGGCAGGGTCCTCCCCCCGCCCCCCTCGTCCTCCACCAGTGCTGTTAATTCACTCATTTATATGTAAGTTCTATTAACATTTATTGGACAGAGAAGTGTGGGCAATATACCAGTCCTTGAAGTCAGATATATGAATTTACTAACACGGTTACTAAGAGAGCATTGTGGCCGTTGATAGAGCAACCCTCTATCAATTTGCCTAATCTGTTTTAAAACCATCTAGTTGCCTCTATTACCACATTGTGGCAGGTGACCCAGTAAGTTGTTTGAAGGTAATCTTTCCCTGAACCTTCCTGCCACTAAGTTTGATTGGTTCTACTATTGTAAAAGTGGGAGAAAAAAGAATCTCTCCCTGCTCCCCCATGTCCACTCTTAATTTATAGAATTAATATCCGCTTCATTGCCCCACGCCCCGTGTCAGGGAACTGCCATCGGAGCCAGAGGTGGAGGGAAGGCTCCAGAGGGATGCCGGAGAGGGTCCCAGCAGGGAGAGAGGCAGCCCAGCTGCTGGGGAAGGAAATCAGCGTAGCACCAGTGGAGAAGGGGGGCAGATGGGGGAATCGGAGAGAAGGCTCCAGGACTCCTTGCCGGAGACCAGCGGGGAGAGCACGGGTCCTCCGCTGCCCACACCCTCCCTGCGCAGAAGACTTCCGCGCAGGGAGAGTAGGAGGAGACTTGGCGTCAGAGAACTTCTTTGCTGGAAGAAGTTCAAGAAATGCCCACTGACGGATTCTGCCAGCGATTGAGGCAGCCACGGGTGAGAGGCTGTCTAGACAGAAAGGGTTCACCCAGGTAACCTAGCCAGGAGTGGCGACAACTTACGCACGAGCAACCCCTAGAACCATTACACCCCATAAAGCAAATCCCAAACAATTTCCCCTTTCCTTCTGCTCCAGCCCTTGACCATGTTGGTGACCTTTTTATATATTTTCTCCAGCTCCAGCTCCCATCTTTTTCAAATGTGGGGATGTAAAATGCAATCTGAAAAGCCACTGATAATCAGCGTGACCTGACAGTTGAAGCCCTGTTTGGGAGGTCTCCAGATTGTTTGCAGATGCATGGACACAAAGTTAGCGCTAATACACCAGCAGCTTCCCTTCAGGAAGTAGCTCACGGTTTATCTGGCTAAAACAATCCATGAGCCCAGGTTTTGACATTGCAAGATGGACTGGCTTGCTTTCTGGCAGCATGGCAGGAACAGAGAGGGGTGGAGCCAGAACGTTTGAGCAGCATGCACCATTGCACATGAAACCATAGGTTGCTTTTGTGGGATGTGAAACACAAGAGCAGTCAAGCACAGCATCCCTAGAGTGGACATAAAAGGGGATGTCTGGACCAGCCAGTCGGAACTTCTTGTTTCTCCTAGGCTGGGACAGACTTCCTCTGCATGTGACCAGAGGTGGGCGTGACCTCACCTGCCCAGGTAACAAAAGAGCAGGACTGGTCAGCCATATCTCTCTTTCTCTCTGGCCACATTCATTGAAGAAGCAACATCTGCTTAGCCTAAGATGCTCTCTTGGCTTGCAGCCAAGAGAGGACAAAGGGGCTGTCTCCTTATGGGATAGTTTCCAGGTATATTACTTTTCTAACTTAAGTCTGCCTTCTGGAATCCAACTGTGAACAGAATGTGAGTGAGTAAACTCTTTTTATACTTTTATAGAAGACTGTGTCGTGTCTTATCTTTTTATGAGGGACTAAATGGGGAATTACCGAAAGGAAAACTCATTTTAGAGGCTTTAGCAAGCCTGAGCAAATGCATCCGCTGTGCAAGTTTAAAAGGGGGAATGTTACTCTGCTAAATTGTGGAACTTGTTAACACAAGTTGGAAAGGATATAATCAAACAATATGTCCTCTCCTGCATCCCTGAACATTCCCACAGTTTTTAACTATGATTTTGTGTGATGTGTGATTTTGCTTGTGAGGTAGTGTATTGTGTGCGTGTGGCCCATTATTTCTTCTGGGGCCCCCCACCCCACCCCCCACCCCGCAATAGAGGAAACAGATTTGCACATGAGACAAAATGCATGCAGTGCAAAGTTTTATGCAAATTTGTATGCTCTTTCGTGAGAAGGGAGGAGGACCCAATCCACATCTGTGTCCTGGGCCCAGGAAATCCTGTTGACATCCTTGGTTCAGATATTGCAATGTACTTTCTGCGCAGCTGCCCTTGGAAAGTGTGTGGAAGCTGCAGTCGGGCAGGTATATAAATAGCCCTTCACGTAGGCTTTGTTCGCTAAGATAAACCTCCAGGCATTCAGACACAGAAGGTTATGTAAACGGAAAGGGTGCTGTGGCTATTGCCGTGTTGCAAAGCGTTAAAGCAGATGGGGGTGAGCTGCTGGGCTACTAACATTAGCAAGGCTGGATCGGTCCAAAGTTCTAGTGCTCACCTCCAGCAAAGAGCAGCTCTCCCAATTTTATTCTTATCCATTTGCTTCCAGTCACAGTTCTAGGGGCTCCGTGGCAGAGCATCAGCCTTGCATCCAAAAGTTTAATCCCTGGCATTTTCCATCCAGGAATGGGGGAGACCCCTGTCTGTAACCCCAGAGACCCTCTGCCAGTCAACGTAGACCAGTGGTCCAAACTTCTTTCAAAGAGGGCCAGATCTGATGAAGTGAAGGGCTGTGGGATTTAGGGCTAGAGTTGTTGAGGTTTTGGGGGGATTTTACCCCAGGAAATAAACTGCCACAGGGGCTGGATTAAACTGACTGGCGGGCTGGATTAGGCCCCTGAAACGGACTTGGCCCATGAAACGGACTTGGCCCATGCCTGACGTAGACAGTATTGAGCAAAATGGATGCCATGGTCTGACTCGGTGTAAGGCAGTTTCCTCTGTGTGCAGTTTCCTCCTATCTTGGGGAAAGTAGCCTTCCATGCCTGTACACTTTTAGGACTGGTGAATAGGGTTGCCACCCGTCCCAAGAAAAATGTAATTTTTTTAAAAAAGAAAGAAAGAAAGAAAGAAAAGTGTCCCCTGTCCTGTTCGGACTTCAAACATGACACATCTTTTCACGTATTCAGTCTCCTCCTCCTCCTCCTCCTCCTCCTCCAAACTGCACATCCAGAGAGTGGATTCGGTGGGAGGAGGAGAGCGAGATCCTGAGTGGGAGTTTGTGGGGCAGAGGAGGATTAAGCGTTATCATGGGGTGCGGGCAGAGGGTGGGGGCGGGAGGAGGATTTTGAGAGAAAGTTTTTGTGTGTGGGCAGAGGGAGCGTCACAGGGAGTGAAAGGGGGAGTTGCTGTGCACTGGCTTGCTATGGTGGAAGTTTTGCATGGGCGGGGGGGCAGCAGATGGGTCGGAGAGCGGGAAAGAGAGTTTTTGCATGGGCACACGGGAAGGAGTGGGTCAGAGACAGAGATGGGGGGTGCGATCTGTCCTGGTCTGTCCATTCAGTGGAGAGTGGGGGTGGGATTTTTCTTACAGTTGTAAATCATAGTGCTTTTGTTGTTTTTATTCACTGAATAAACCCATGTAAACCCCGAGTGGCTTTGTAATGGATTGCTCTGAAGTCATGCCTGCAGCAGGGAATGTGATTTTTAGCTCCCCGATCCCCCCCCCAACCTGTCCCATGTTTTGCCCGACCAAAGGTGGCAACCCTACTGATGGCGTTGCATCAGTGGTCGCATCCAGAGCAGCTGTTTTGGTTGTGGTGTCACTTCTTTGGAATTCCCTCTCTGAGGAAGCAGCACCAGAGCCTGGGCTTATAAATAAGTGCCTTGATACACAATAGGCAGTTGGTCTCTCTGTGGTCCATTCTAAGTGCCAGGGGCTTTCCAGGTCATCAAGCAGATATTCCTAGCCAAGGAGAAAAAGAGAGATGCAGGGATTGAATTTAGGAGCATCTGCTGATGGATTATGAATGTCCCCTATGTTTCTGTTTATTTCTTCATTACATTTGGATCAATACTTTCTTCCAGCATTACCTTTCCATTTTGTTTTGTGTTTGTCTCTTGCAGGAATCCATGTGGCCCTATTTATTTGGGATGATAATTGTCCCATCACTCATCCAAATGGCAGTCCTGCCTTTTCTTCCGGAAAGTCCTCGCTTTTTGCTGCTTGAAAGACACGACACAAAAGCAGCAGAAAAAGGTGCTGTGCTTTTATTTTTCATCATTTGTCTGTTTGCCTTGAAAGACAGGAATTCCCCTGAAAGTGCAAATATTCCTTCGTTTTGCAGTCTCCTTTCTTTAACTCCAAGAGTCCTACAAAAATTGCATAATATCAAAACACTGCTTTTCCACCATTCAACTCTGTTTCATGCAAAGTATCTGCCTCCTACAACTAGGGTTTTCTTGGTGGTGGCCCCGCCATATGGAATGCCTTGCTAAGTGTGGTGTGCCAGGCCTCATCCCTAGGATGTTTTCAGGTGACCAGTTGACAGGACTGCTCAAAAAGGCCTTCTTCAACTTATTGTTAGCTCTGCTGGCTTGGTTTAATTTTTATGATGGGGTTTAACTTGAGGATTGCTTTATGTTTTAAAATACTGTTTTCTATTGTGACATTAGTACCTAAATCGGCAGTGGCTATGCCTGCAGGTTCGCATTCTCTAAATCTATAGGGTAATAATCCTAGCATGTATTTGTAGGTGTGTGTTGTTTTTTAACTTATTTGTATCCAGAAGCTGAATCAATACCATATTCAGCGCTACATCTGTGTTCCCATGGACCTCAAGTGTACCCAAAGTCTATGAGATGAACCAAATTCATATGAAGTTCCTGGTATAATTTACATGGAGGCAGATCTATACAACCATTTTTTTAGCCAGAAAAAAGGAACTGTTTGATGCAAATTAACTCTTTGATCCATTGTGTCTGCTTGGTCTGAATGCAACCACAATTTGCATTCTAAACAAATATATGACTTGTGGGTTTACAGCATTTCAGACCTTTCTTGGCAAATCTGATGTGTCGTATGAAGTAGAAGACGTTTTGGAAGAGAGTCGCGTGCAGAGAAACATGCAGATAGCATCTATCTTTCAGCTTTTGTGTGACAGCAGTAAGCGATGGCAGATCCTCACCGTAATTGTAACCATGGCCTGCTACCAACTCTGTGGTCTTAATGCTGTAAGTGAGATGATGGCAAATAATGTGTAGAAGATATATTTCTATGTTTTGTTCCAATGTTTCAAGAACTTTCTAGAATATTTCTAGAATGTTTTGGCGACGGCCTCAAATCTCTGAATGGAAGGGCTTTTAGAAAGACAAAATGAAGGGTTTCATAGAACTGTAGAGTTGGAAGGGACCCCAAGGGTCATCCAGTCCAGCCCCCTGCAATGCCTCTTTCAGACCAAAGCCCCCTTCCCCTGAAAGCCTGGGCTCAGCCTGGGAGGGTCTTTAATCCAGCACCATCATTCCCCTGCCAGCCCCCCAGTGGATCAGAGGGTAGAGCAAAACCCGGTGATAAGCAACATTTGCATGTATTAGATTTGTTAGTGAAGTATTGCTACTTAGCACTGTTACTGAAAATAATCAGCGTTTTTATTGATACACAATGTTTAATTCAGCAAGTAGCGCTGGGCAACTTTACACCTGCAGCTCCCAATCCTCTGGATAATTCCTCTTATCCTTCTAGCAGATCTTTGAGGCTGCAGGGGGAGGGGTGGAAGGATAAGTCCCATTTGCCAAAGCAGATATCTGTTGCACAACTGCGATGTCATGTATCCCCTTATCTTCATGCTATGAACTTTGAAGAAAGATGCAGCAACATAAGGCAAAATGTGATGCATCGATTCTTCAAAACACATTCCTAGATTCCTAGAATTGGGGGGATAGATCTCATAGTTACTGAACCAATGCCATTGTCTTCAGCTCAGTAATAATGTTTGTAGGTAAGTAGGGGTGTGTTTTGTTTTGTTTTGTTTGTGTGTCACTGAGTGTGAGAGAGATGCATTAACTCATTTTTCCTGTTACAATATTTACTCCCTGACCCATTAAACTTCCTGAAGGGCAAATTCAAGTCCAAGTCAGATCACTAAGTTAACAACCTGATTTCAGTCTTATTCTGCCAGCAATTCCAGAATAGCTGTTGGCTGGCCCTCCTTTCAGCCACTGTGAGAACAGGATGCTGGAGCAGATGGTCTAATGGCCTGATCCAGGAGGTGGTTCTTATGTTCTTAGATGCAGTAGATGCCTTCTTTTCATCATAATACCAAGCCAAGACAACCCCAATATATTGCATTTGCCCAGTCCATGTTGCTCAGATGAAATGGAATCATCATGCTTCACTTTGAAATACATGGAAAACATTCTTTCACAGAGACTGACATCTGTGGAGGAAATCAAACACCCCAAATGAATTCTGTTGCTCTCTAAATAAGCTACCTGGGATGATGGCATGACCACATCTAATTAAGGGATAACTTGAAAATTACTCTGTGTCAGATGATGGGTGTAATATCTTTTTTAAAAGGAAAACCTTTTGCACCTTCCAAAGCAATTTGTAACGATTGCAGTATCTTTCTAAGAGTTAATTAGATGTTACTGAGAAATTCTTCGCTGTCTGCTGTGAATAAGATGAAAATCGCACTTCATCATACCTTCAATAAACCTACAAAAGACATCCCACAAAAAGTATAGCTTTCTACTAACTGCAGGATTTCAGTACTAATGACAGGCTTGTTCTGTTCCCTGTTGTGGATACTTTACTGAGAAAAGATATGGAATTATCTTGTCATCTATTCGGTTTACAGCTCTTCTTATAATTATACTTACAAGAAACAGAAAAGTGCCATGTGCAGTGAAATAACCAAGGCAGGGTCCCCCCCCCCCCCAGTCCTGCACTTGAAGTACTGGAAATAGAATGGGAACATCTGGGATTATGGCAAGATTTCTTCTTGGAGAAGAAATGAAGTGGTATTGATTCCCTCTAAGAATTACTCAGGTTTAAAGACTCAGTAGAACTGGTGCGTTCCATGTGGGGTTCTGCACTCTTGAAAAAGCTGTGAGGGAGCATCCCTTTGAGGGTGGAGAGTTGCAAAAAGAACTGAACTTAAATGGTTAGGTAGTTGGGAGAGGTTAGTTTTTTGAAAATTTGTGGGCTAGGTTGGAAGAGGGTGATAAATCATAGGTTTAGGGTTAGGGATGAGCTTTGAGGGTGTTAAGCAGCACAAACAATAACACTTTCCTGTTGTTTGCATACATCTTTTTCCAGATTTAGCCATTTGCTTATTTCCTGAGCTCCCAACTAGGGTAAACTGAAAAATAATATATCAACATACTATTTCTTCTTCTTTAAATTTACAGTCAAGGGACTTTCCAGACGACCACTTTAGAGAGCAACTGTTGCTGCTCCTACATTGTGTGAAATTCAGATTTCTTTCCTCAGAAAAGCACTTTTCTTTTGTGTGGGGTGGAAGGCTGACATAATGTTTTCCATTGTTGCAATGGTATACCCTGCTCATTGTATTTGTTGAACACCACAATGTTCAACAAAATCTCGACATATTATATAATCAGTCGCATGTTTCTAATTTGGTTTATTAAAGTGCTCCAGCACAATTGGAGCATAGGGTTGTGCTGTTAACGTCCAGTTGGATGTCACTGGGCAGTCCATCATTACTGAGGCATTAAATGTATGTAGTCTTACATTTTAATTAGATTCTAAAGAACTTTTTGAAATCAAATAACTGAAAAAATGGTTTCTTGTTACAGATTTGGTTCTACACAAATGACATTTTCAAGGGAGCTGGACTAAATTCAGAAATAATCCCATATGTTACTTTAAGCACAGGAGGGATTGAGATTTTGGCTGCCATTTTCTCCGTAAGTACTGTGTCTTCTGTACCCTGTAAAATCCTTTTAGCTCCCTCCTCTTTCGATTTGATGTGGCATTTTCAGGTAAAAAGCAGACAGAAGGGCTATGTTTTATAAACTTTATTCAACTTTACTCAATATTTTAAGAGGTTGGGATGCAGGAAATTTCAAGTCTGCAGTCATTATGAGTTCTCAATAAAATAGATTAATCTAGTTTATTGCTGTATTAGTTTTTCATTTATTTAAATAGCACCATTAATGTGTAAACAAAACAAATTCCTTCCAGTAGCACCTTAAAGACCAACTAAGTCAGTTCTTGGTATGAGCTTTCGTGTGCATGCACACTTCTTCAGATAATGGTTACCTATCTGTAACCATTAATGTGTGTATCTCATAGAATCACAAAACTGCAGAGTTGGAATGAGTCCTGGGGGTCATCTCATCAGTACTGTGAACCTTACTATCTAAAATCCAGTACAGGGAAGAAGAGTGCGGGGGTAAACAATGAATAAATATGTTATAGTTTGAATTGCAAGTTTAGTTCTTGGTCTTTGCTCTTAGTTCTTTTCCTTGGTATTGAATTTAGGCCAATGTTTATTTTAGCCTACGTTACCACAAAAAGAGAAAGGGGGAGGGGGAGGGGGAGAGAGGGGGGGGAACATTGTTTTCTGTGGTACAAAAAGCCTCATGTTAGAAAATGACCATGACCATTGAGAACTAGTTACTTTTAAAATGTAGGGGCCATATACAGTTAAAAGGATGCACCGTCCAGACCCATTTACTTATTTCAAAAGCATATGAATAACTTTCACGCACTGAAATCAGTGACATTCACAGTTCAAATCCTGAAAGCGGGTGGGACTTGCTTGTAAGAAAGCCTGCCTAAGACTATGCTACGCGAGTGATGGAATTTGGTTGGATCATGTCATATATTTAAAAGTGTACATGTAATTTACAAATATGTCACAATCAAAACTGCCACACAGCTGGCTTTCTTCCTGAGGATGAAAGATGTTGAGGGGACTTCTGTCTGTTCCCTCACTGGGGAACAGATCAAGGGAGCAATTTTGAGCAGACAAACGGCTGGCGAAGCAGCCCCCGTCCTGGTCCACCTCTCTTTGCTTACCTTGGGTACTTTTAATTCATTCATTTTAGCGGGGGGGGGGGGCAGATTATGCAACTACAATAAATGAAATGTGAGCCTCATTCACCTGTCAGGGTGCATAGGATTGCAGCCTCCAAGTGGGGGGGGGGAGAGATCCAAGAATGACCTATTCTATGTTGTATATGAACTTGATGAATTTATTCAAATGGGCTGCTCAGTGATTACCCAAGTCCTAAGCATGCTTGCTTTTGCACTTCATTTGACTAGACCTGCTTAGGAACAGCCTTGATAAATATAATTCATATTCATTGCTGTCAATAAATTGTAAGATCAGCGCAGCTGAGCAAAGCTAGGCAAAGCAAACACTGAAGTCTATGCCATTGATTGTGTTGACATTTTTTAGTCCTTTCCATGCAGAAAATTCTGCTGCTTTGTTGTCTCTGATATTATATACAGTTCCGACAGAAGGCAAGTTCCCATAGCAGCAAAGCTAAAAATGGAATGTGAGGTCATGAGCATCGGAGCAAGAAGGAATGAAAAAGCTGCACCGTTTAATTCAACTTTTAATTAATTAATGCTTGAATACATGCTTAATAAGAGGGGTGTGCTGCAGGGGCCACTAAAAGTGGACTTGCAACCAACTTACCATGGAGCCAAAAATTTAATGTGGTTTTCTGTGTGTGTGATGTGCAGGCATGTGTGAACTGACCCCCTGGCAGAGGCTCCAGTGCCCGTAATTGCTGACACTCTCCCTAATACCATCTTATGCTTTCATGACACTTCTCTAAATGCATGGTTAAATTAAATATTTCTAATATAAAACATGCAGAATTTTTGAAATAGTTTATGCACAGATAAAACAAAAACAAAGTAATACAAAGTGGGTCCTCATTGCTCCATGTGTGTAGAGCCTCTGAAATTCACTCTGACAAACAGTAGTGAGCACCATTTAGAATATTAATACTGTTGTTAGTGTGACTTAATGGTATATTAATTTGGTTGCAAATGGTGGGCACAAACCATTATTCCACTTCAGTGCAGCTTATGTAGCAGACCAGATCTAATCATGCATTTTATATATAGAAAGTTAAAACACTTGGAATATGAAAAAAGTTATCTATGTTCCAGTTTGGAGAGTTTTTGTTTGTGTTGTAAAAAGTACAGTGGTACCTCTGGTTACGTACTTAATTCGTTCCAGAGGTCCATTCTTAACCTGAAACTGTTCTTAACCTGAAGCGCCACTTTAGGTAGTGGGGCCTCCTGCTGCTGCTGCACTGCTGCTACACAATTTCTGTTCTCATCCTGAAGCAAAGTTCTTAACCCGAGGTAATATTTCTGGGTTAGCGGAGTCTGTAACCTGAAGCGTATGCAACCTGAAGTGTATGTAACCCGAGGTACCACTGTATAGCATTGTGATTCAAGTGACTAATCCTAGCGTCTTTAGGATTCCCTCCCTGAGAGACATGGATCCCCATTGCCCTTAGATTGATCCATGAGGAGTTATAAGAGTTGACCACATAAATCCAGGATGCCCTTGGTTTTGTTAGAAAATAAGACACTGTTTATTTTTCTTCCTCAGGGCCTAGTGATAGAACGACTCGGACGCAGACCTCTTCTGATTGGGGGGTTTGGCTTGATGGTCCTCTTCTTTGTAATACTCACTGTGTGTATGACTTTACAGGTATGTAAACCTGCCCTGCTCAGCTTAAATATCAGGCAATTCTCATTGCTCTTTCTTGTACACAGTGTGTGATCTTTAATGTGCAACTTTGACATTGAAGTCATGTGTGGGTTAACTGTGAATCTATTACACTGTCAGTTATTTTTGTCCTTTTAAAATTATGTTTAGCCAAGAGAAAACCAAAAGCTTCACAACTGAAATTGTTCTTGCAGGTTTCAAGATGAGACAGTTTAGGGATAATGTGATTTAACAATAAAGTATTTCATTCACTACCCATTTGTGTAAGAGAAAAACGAGGGGCTATAACCTTTTCCCTCTTAATCATTTGTATAAAAGGAAACTAGAGTTATATAATACTATTTTAAACTAACCTTGGTTCTCCAAACTCTGGTTTGTTTGAACTAGGATTAGTAAAAACTATCTGAGATCAAACGTATTCTCCCTATCCTCCTTTATTCTGGCTTGCATTATGTGTGAGCACTGCTGCTAACCCTGATTGAAGAGATCACAGAACTCCAATTCACTTTGAATTGTGAGGTTGATGTTGGTACTGCATGATTCCCAACACAACCATGGTCCCTAAACCATGGTTCAGCATTCATTCTTCAGCAGCCCTAATTCTGTGTTTTAAATATGTGTATCTGAAACATTATATCACTCCTAGATATCCTGTTGCTTTTTGGCAATTTTGTTTTCAATATTTTGATTCAAAAATGTGAAGATGTGTTATTTACTCTAAATGTCAGGAACCTGACATTATTAACATTTACTTTCCAAGTGGCTATTTTTTAAATGGTCAAAAGAAGGTTCTGAAGGAGGTCACAGAACAAAGTAGAAGTCATTTTAATCCCTGACTTGTTTCTCTCCTGTTGCATTGATTATTGTACAGCTTCTTTTGCTCCAGAGGGCATCTCTCAAACTGATGAAAGCTGTAATTCTGACAGGTTAAAACAGCAGGCTTTGGGTGAACTTTCATTACATTGTATTTCTCCAGGCAAAGTCATGATCTCCATTCCTCACACAAAGGTTAACACATATTTCCCAGGAAAGAGTTGCTTCAAGAAGTGTGCAAACATGAAGATATCTACATTTTCAGCCAGATCTTGGATGTAGTGAGTTGCCTTATACTGAGTCCACCCAGATAAGCCTCCCAGAGTGGCCACTTTCAGGCCACCCTTTTGAGGTAGAGATGCTAAGCATTGAAGATGGGATCTTGTAAATGCACATTATGTGTTTTATGACTGAGTTACAGCTCTTCCCCACAATGTGGCTTAACACCTTCGTCATCAGACTCACTATTCAGTACAGATCGGTTACCGTTCTGTTTCATTTAGATACAGATATATTAAAAATAGAAGCAGATAGGCCAAGCTGAAATGTCTTTCTTGGACAGGGTTGGATTTCAGCACAGACAGAAGATTAAGGGGGTCAGAGGCAGACGACAGGGTGAATGGCAGACACGGGGTCATGTATCAAATTAGGCAGGTGCCACAGGCAAAAACTATAGTCAAAGACAGGCTGGGGATCAGCACTAGATTGTGGAGGGAGGTGAGGCAAGGTCGTCCATATGGTTCTCAGTCCATTGAGTTGCTGAAGAACCCAACCTGGAGTTAGACCCAAGCAGACTGCTCTTGGTTCCTCAGGTCATGGCTGGACTGAAGAGCCATACTTCCAGCTTTGGCCACTGTATGGGTCACCACCCATACAGTGGCCAAAGCTGGAAGTATGGCTCTTCAGTCTGCAGCATAGCAGAGATTGGGAGACTCATTCCCACCACTTGAGATGCCAGAATCTCTACTTTGAGACTTAGAATGATCCATACAGTATTTCCATTTCTCCTGCTTTTTTGTTACTGAAGTAAGCGGTCAAGTGGAAAGAGTTCTTAAACCCAATGATATATACTGGGTTTATTTGTAGCAGTGCATGCCTTTCTGACATGATAGGAACGTATTAGTTTGTGAATGCCGTTTTGAGTAGTTATTCGCTGGCACAGAAACAATAAACCTCCTATCACCACACTTTAGGGTCTGTGTTACTTTGCAAACCAAGGAGCTCATCTTTTTTATTATTATATATTATAAATACATATTTATTTATACCCCATCTTTTCCCCCGAACAGGACTCAAATAAAAACATAGAGAAATTGATAATAAAAATACCAATGAGCACAAGACACATATATAAAATCTGTTTAAAACATACCAGTATATTATTACTATATGTTTAGTAATCTTTTTCTATAGATCTTTCATTTTTGTGTGCATGACTACAGAATCCAAGAGTACAGAAAACCTGTATGATTATTTGCACTTACTATAACCAGTACTTCTATGTACTTTGCACATTAGTAATACCTCTCCAATGTATTTTTTCAGGATCAAGCAGTCTGGCTTCGATACCTCAGTATAGTCTGCATTCTGGCAATAATTGCATCATTTTGTATTGGACCAGGTAACGATTCTTTTTCAAATGCATTTAAGTGAACTATCATCCACTCATGCTGAAGTCTGTTGTACTAGGGGCAGTATATTTCCTGTTTTAGCCTGTGAATGTCCATCAGGGTGGGAGTGGTGAAACAGACGAGAATTCAGTGTTTATAATGACAATATGAAGTATGGTGTGTTGTAGATACTTTCATCTGCCTAGGTTAGCACTGGAAGGCACCGTCGATCTAACTCTGTGAGTTCTTCCCTCTATTAGCTGTAAGCTTGCAATGGGTTGTATCCAATTCCTCTTCTCTACAGCCCCCTGCATACCATCAAAATGTGCTCTGGAGGGCTGGGAGACCTTCTGGAACAGATTTTGGGGCAGGAGGGGAGAGGAGAGGAAGAGGAAGTCCTGTTGCATGAGCGGAACTCTGCTCACAGTGTTGGATGATATCCAATGTTCCTAAACCCAATGTTCTACTTATAGACAAACTTGAGTACCCTCCTGTAATTTATATGTACTTCATGGAATAATCCACAAGACATCAGTAATGAATTTTAATCTGATATAAATCGGGGCTGGGCAGAAAGAAGATAGATCTACTGGTGGATTTCTGGATGATTTGCCCCAGATAGGCAAAGGTTTTGGACTCTCAGTTTAGCAACAGAAATTTCATTTAGCAATCAACAACATGCTTGTTTAGGAGGATTCATACTCCACCATTTCAGCCTAAGCGCAATGCTTTAGGGAAGCTTACCACATGTTAAAAGCAACTAAATGGCTATATATAGTTTCTAAATTAGGATGTTAGAGAGTCTTTGACCTCAGGTGTAGATCTGTATCTACAAGTTCCTCATGAGGAGCAGTATGACTCTGCCCCCCCAACCACCAATTTGCATCTAGCTTCACCCCCAAATATCCCCATGCCTGAAACTCTGGGGAACCACAGCCAGTCATTGTAGAGATTACTGACTCCGATGAGCCAATGATCTGACTTGGTATAAGGCAGCTTCGTATCTTCCAAGTGATTATTTTGCACCCAGCTCTGGCTGTAGTTCAGGTAAAAGAAGCAATGCCTGGAGGCTGCCTGGACTTGGTGTAAAATGGTCCCTTGAGGAAGTTATGTTTTTATGCATTTAGGTAGTTGAAGTTTATATTGGTAGGAACTGGACCGTGAACAACCTTAGGCCTGAGGTGCAAAAAGTATGCATGTTAATGTGAGCGCACACTTTTCTAGTAGAACCTGCAGAAATACATTTGACAGTGCAGTTCAATCCCTTGCTGAAAGTTATTTTATCATTTAATGCCAGCTACAGTTTAGAACTTTCATAGTTTTAAAAAGCAAATACACAGTTTTCTCTCTTTTGTTCCAAATGGTAGTCTATTTTGGTGCACAGCTTTTATCCCATTACGACTCTGTCAGTCATAACTTCCTAATGTGTTTTGCGCTCACTTTGAAGCAATCTGAGCAGAGATATATCAGAGTGAAAACTTTGCTATTTTTCTTGCTCGACTAGCTATCGCTAAGGAAAATACATAGTTATATGGCTTTAAAACTTTTTTAGACAGTGATAAGGCTATCAAGTGCTGATAATCATGGTGGCAATGTTCTGCTTCTACAGTTAAAGACAATATTTATTTATTTATTTATTTATTTATTTATTTATTTATTTATTTGCCGCTTAATTACTGGAAATTATAAACGGGGAGTCTGACCAAACTGCGGGAGACAGTGGAAGACAGAAGTGCCTGGCGTGCTCTGGTCCAGGGGGTCACGAAGAGTCGGACACGACTAAACGACTAAACAACAACAACATATACGGAGAGAGCGCTGTTTCACTCAGGTCTTGCTTCCTGTAGGGAGGGGTGCCCAAACCTTTTTCAAAGAGGGCAAGATTTGATGATGTGAACATGCGTGAGGGCCGACCAAAATTGTTTTTTTACAATTTTACCCCAAAGTTGTTTAATTTGCCACCAGATTAAATCAACCAGCGAGCCAGATTAGGCCCCCGAAATGGACTTTCGACATGCCTACTGTAGGGGCATCTGGTTGGCCAATCTGGGAACAAGAATATGGAGAACATGGGCTTTTGGCCTGACGCAGGTGGCGCTGTGGGTTAAACCACAGAGCCTAGGACTTGCCGATCAGAAGGTCGCGGTTCGAATCCCCACGATGGGGTGAGCTCCTGTTGCTCGGTCCCTGCTCCTGCCCACCTAGCAGGTCGAAAGCATGTCAAAGTGCAAGTAGATAAATAGGTACCGCTCCGGCAGGAAGGTAAACGGCATTTCCGTGTGCTGCTCTGGTTCGCCAGAAGCGGCTTAGTCATGCTGGCCACATGACCCGGAAGCTGTACACCGGCTCCCTCGGCCAATAAAGCGAGATGAGTGCCGCAACCCCAGAGTCGGCCACGACTGGACCTAATGGTCAGGGGTCCCTATACCTGGCAGGCATCTTATGCAGTGATTAGGAAGCAGTTCATAGCAACATCTATGATATAGGAGGCAAGCTGCTCTTTTCTTTTTTGATACATCAATAATGGTGGTTGTTTTCACTGTCACCTGTGAGCTTAGTATTATGCAGATCTATAAAGAACTTATGAGTTTTAAAAATCCACCCCAAAGGAATTATTATTATATATTATTATCATCATCTATTATTATCATTTAATGATTATTATAATTATTATTATTTTGTATAACTTCCTTCATCTGAAGATCTCAGGGCAGTTCACAGCATAAAAATACAAAATAAAAACACAAAATGCATAATAAAAACAAGAACAAAAAACAAACCCATAATTCCCCCCTCCCACAAACACATTTGAAAGGACATAGAATGTTAATCAGCGACAGGCCTGGTTGAAAAGGAATGTTTTCATCTTCCCTAAAGATATGTAATGAAGGCACCAGGCAAGCCTCCCTGGGGAGAGCATTCCACAAACGGGGAGCCACCACAGAAAAGGCAGGTTCTCGTGTTGCCTCTCATGGAGGAGGCACAGAAAGTAGGGCCTCAGATGATGTATGAACCAATCTTTGACTATATGAATGTGCAGATTTCAGATATTGATATTTATAAATCTGTTGCAGTGACGTGGTTTGCATGACATGCTAACCAAACTTTGGCTTAGCAAGACCACATGAACCTGGGAGCTCCCAAAAAGGAACTTGTCGCTGTTTTGCTGCTTCCTGGTGTTTTACTCATAGTGTGACATCCAAACTGAGGCTCGCAGTGAAGCTGTCTCCTCTCTAACCACGAGCCACGGTGTGTTGTGCAAACCAGCTCAGTGACTAAATATACAACTTCATGTTATCTTAAAATAAATTAACCCAGCAGCTAACAGCAAATGAAATGGCGCACATTTTATCTTCTGTGTGCATTTGTCTTTTTAATGCTTTGAATTTTAGGCTTACAATTAAAATCAGATATTTTTATGACAGCTGCAGCCTAATTGACGTGATTGTCTTTCCTTGAAGCCTCGGTTTGTGTTCCTCTTTCCATTGTGCTCAACTTTATACTGAAAAAGACAATGTGATTGAAGTGAATCACTCTGATAATTATGTTTGCTGCATTAACTTTGTGAACTCATCTTGAAGCCATCTTGCTATAAGACTCCTACAAGAGAGCTTTCCGCTGTAACTTCCAATGATTGGAACAAAATTAAAGAAAGAAATAAGTGTTTTAGCTTTTAAAAATGTGTCTGCACAAACCTCTTGATCTAATGATCATATGTGGCTCATTTTGAGTGGGAGACCGCATAATTTAGAAGAATGGTGAATCAGTATCACCCACCCTAATAATCGACACTGTGGAGACTGCAGTTATTGCAATTGGAACTTATAATATGCAATCCTTATGTAATCGTTGAAAAGTGTGTGTGTGTGTGTGTGTGTGTGTGCGCGCGCGTCCATGTTTCAAGCTAGTAGGTGGTAGGAATAAAACAAAGGAAGAGAAAACCTAATGAAGGTCACTGATACACATGTGAGAAGGAAGCTCAGCTTTTGGTTAGATAGGGGGGAAAGCATTTTGACATATTCCTGTATATGATGTATAATAAGATTCTCCATTTACCTTGGCAAAATGGCACTAAGTGAAGCTGAACCGAAAGCTCTCCAAGCAGAACTTTCAGCTCAAAATTTGAAGTGGGGGGAGGGGAGGAAAAAGAGGGTACTTTGAATTTGGGGTTGAAATATTTCATTGCATTCCTTACAATTCCTTACTTTTGCACCTGGCAGCAGCAACAGTTCCTCTTTTTAAACTTACTTTAGCTACTGGTTGTAGGGGCAGCAGAACTCTTTGTCGTACCCAGTGACCACCCGAATGCTCCTGAAATCAGAGAACTACATCATGAAATAGCATTGTTCTGTGAAGCATTCAGGGGGAGGAGCCCCCCCCCATTACAGTCTCCATTTTCCCTGTAGAAGCCTCCTCCGAACGACCCTCTGACGAGCAGCTGCTGCAAACAGCAGCAACAAATTGTTCAGGGGGTGGGGAGAGAATGAGAGATGGAACCACTGCTGCTGTAGCCTGTGAAGGCAGTGAAAGGGCTCCAAGACTTTCCCTGCTATCCTCCAAAAAAATGGACAAATGAGGTGGCAAATTCAGGGAAGACAAGACCTCAGTCCTAATGCAGTTAACCCATTCAGAAGGCACTATCATCGTGCTCAGCCACGCATTGTTTTGCAAATTTTACCCTATTTTGACAGTTGATGTGTGATACTGCAAAGTAAAAGGGAAGCGTTGTTGACTGAATGCTGCAATCCTAAACGTATTTTCCCCAAATTTACATTACAGTACTGTGGAATCAAAGTTTTAATGTTCTCAGCTGGTTTTAGAAGAGCAGGGCCCCAGCAGGGCTAGAGGGGCCTAATATGAAAAGGATCACAGTTTTCCTTACATGTCATGTCATTTTAAAACTACACCACTGCTTTAGAATTTTAGCTAGTATTTTTAGCCCCCAATGCAACAGTCTTAATATGATTTAAGGTGTTTTGTTAGCCATTCTGATGGCCCTTTGTTCAGACCACACATGGGATATAAATGATACTGTTTCTGCACCAACGCCAAGCCTATTACTAAGGTATTTTAGTGAAAAGAAGTCAGAGATGGTGAGCTGAAACATGAAAATTTGTGGGGGGGGGTTACAGATTAGAGACATGTTTACTGATCATCGTACCCTTGTCTTTTTTGCTGCAGGTGGGATCCCGTTTGTCCTTACGGGAGAGTTCTTCGCTCAGTCTCAAAGGCCTGCCGCATTCATGATTGCTGGGATAACAAATTGGCTCTGTAACTTTGCTGTTGGACTTCTTTTCCCTTACATTCAGGTATGAGCAGTCTTAACATTAACTTAGCTGTTTGGACTGTTGCCAGAAATGGAAAGTGCCTTAATTCTCACCGTAAACCCGAAGACCTTAGGATAATGAATGAAACCAAATCCAAATCCATACAAGGTAGCAATGGCCTTCTTTTGTCCGGTTGTTTGTAGCCCCAGCCCTGCAGCTTTTAAAGGCAGCAGGTCTAAAAAGTCTAAAGGAAAGCGAAGATGCCCTGAACAGAATGGCTGCTGAGATTCACCACTGATTCAGCTCAGCCTCCACAAGGGAGGATGATTTAAATTTACCACATTTGTAGCTTCTGTATGTTGCCAAGTAGAGTAAAGGAGGTGGCCAGCCTTTGTCATTCCTCTCCCAAATATTGGACACTGTTATTCAAGTGTTAGTACTGTTTTTAGAGTGTCTAGTCCTTGTGGCTGCACAGAATACTTGGATGTCTGTGACAAAGGACTGGATCCAAACTTAGGTTTAATTGAAATCAATAAGGCAAATTAGACAAAATATAAGACCCGCTGGTTTCAGTGGGGAAAAAGTACAATTAACTCATTGAGTTAATGTCCTTAAGGACGTCTTATGGATTACTTCAAATCTGTTCTACTGTTGGACAATACTGCTAAATATACTTCAAACCAGCTCCTTGAGCTCCACAGCTCCATGCATGGCTGCTTCTTGGAATGGAGGAAGGTGGATTGTGATCACCCCACAGAAGGAACGCATGTCAGCATCAGATAAGCAGGGCCAACAACAACAACAATAATAATAATAATAATAATTTATTATTTATACCTCACCCATCTGGCTGTGTTCCCCCAGCCACTCTGGGCAGCTTCCAATAGAATAATTAAATACAATTGTCTATTAAACATTAAAAGCTTCCCTAAGCAGGGCAAGGGGAGACGACTGCCTCAGGTGGCAGGATCCATGGGGGCAGCTGATCTGGCTTCCAAAGAATGCATCACCGGCATTGGAGACTGGATCAGCCTCCTTCCCAATGCCTCCCCTCTACAGTTGTCTGTCGGGAAACAGGAGATGCTACTGGTCTCTTTCCAGCCCTAGGGAGGAAATGTTGGGGGCTGACCTCCAGGGTCTCCTGGGCCTTTTTTCCCACCGCAACAACCTTTGATTCCCACTTCAACCATCACATAAAGGTTGATTTTATTCCTCTGCCCTCCGTTCCTGATATAGATCTTCACTCACCGCTTCTTTCCTGGTGGGGGACTCCTTTTGTGGTTTGTCTCAGGCGCCAAAATGTCTTGGACTGGTCCTGCGCATCAGATACACATTGTCATCCCTATCAGATAAGGAGGGCATAAACCCAAGTAGCATATCTTAAATTTGCTGAGATAAAACCCAGTTATTAAGAGCAAAGTTTTGACACAAGACAGAAGAAGCACCCATTGCCCGATCCTGTTTTTCAAAAGTAAAATAATTAAAGATTTTTATACCTATATGCAATTAGGATTCATTTTGGCATGTTGACCCAGCTCTTATTCAGAAGAGACAGGAAAAGTAATAAGTCAGTTTTCCAGATCTTCTCGGATCCACTAACGGTTGAGCTTCTTGCTAACAATACATAGGCTCAGCTTGTGCTGAGATCGAAACTGATGTGATGAATCCTGACAGTACATTCCAGGGACTCTCAGGTCTCATGAACTAGTGAATATTTACATTTCTTTGTTATCCTGCTTAAAGGTGTATCTGCCCAAGGCATAAAGGCTCTTTTGATCCTGATGCATGTGGGCAGTGAAGAGATGGGCTGAGCATCTATGAAAACCAAAGGATCAGAGTTTAGCATGAGCTCATAGTCACAAATGTATTTCAGTCTCTCTCTGAAAATGTGTCAACATGGCGAGTTTCAGCCCCTCAAACTGGTTATCTGCCAAAACACAATTTTAATGGTCAGATAAATAAAGGGGCAGTTCACATCATTACATTCCTGATGTGATTGTTGTTTTTTTAAGTCTCCATATGCCAACAAGGAGTTAAATAGGCTCAGTCTCTCATCATTAGATGGCAGCAGGAACCCTGGTTTGTGAGGGCACCTGTTCTATGGCATCTGGGTATCTCTTGGTTATTGCCTTCCTTCACAAGCGAGTCTTTGAAACTGCATAGTTTGGTCAGAAGGTGAAGTAAGAGCAAGTGCAATGCAAAAATATACAGTCCATTAAATAGACACATTAACATTTCTGCTTATTCTTTTTGTATAAGCTGCAGAAGAGCAGGATATAGCATGGTTTTTGCAATGTTTTATAATTCTGCATTATTATTGATCTGTCTCCAAGCACTAACAGCTTGCTTCACACCTCATTTTCTGCACATGTTTTCTTCTCTCATCCACCGCAGGATTTCTTTATTGAGATCTTTTCTTTCCCTGAAAGTGAAAAAGTGCGTGAGAATGTGTTTCTCTTCCCTTTTTGCCATGTAGACAGCGCTGGATTGCCCAGTAACAGCACATGCTTAGGGCGCCAGCAAAGCAGCGGCACCAAAAAATTGAGGAGATTGTTTTTGACATAATTTTATTTTTCACTTTTAAAAAATGCATCAAACTAATCCTCATGGGCAAAAAACAGAACTTAGACTTTCTTACACTCTACTACGTAATTTTATTTTCTGGTTTAGTATTGTTTTATGTTTAATTTTATATGGGGACACCATCATATTTTCAGCACTTAGGGTCTCTAAAGGTCTGGCCCTGCAAATTATAGTCCATAGCAAATGGAACACCATCCAGGCATGAGTAATAAGGCGCCTTTTGCACCAGATGCTCACTGCTGAAATCTGCCATTTTAAAAAGTGGGTGAATTTTGCTTTAAAGATTACTTTCATTTTGCAAAAAGGAAGCAGGTTATCCACTCCCCCCCCCCCTGTGAATTATGAAAAGAATTCAAGGAACCTCTAAGGATCTACATTTGGTCAGTGTCCTAAAAGTTTGTAATTCCACAAACTTGTGAAAGTAGGACTGCCCGTGTGATCGTGTTTTGCCGCGAAGTCTTATGCGTGTTTCAGAAGCAAGTCCTACTCTTTTCAAGGGATTGCTGCCTTAATTAATGTAGTTCCGTGCTCATTGCTGTATTTCAGCATGGGTAGAACATTCTGTCAGCTGTAGTGTGGAACATTTTGAGGATGACAAATCTGGTTACAGAGACGGAACATCTCCCTTGCCAACTCTTTATAAATTGCCCTCTCCCTAGTTCCTACCATCACCACACAATTGGACAGTGGTTCTAAGAGCGTCAGATGCAGATGCTCTCTAGGGAATTTCAGGAAGGACTTCCCCCAATGCATTAATGGACCAGGACTCCCTTTCCCAGGAGTCCTGTTCCTTCAATCTCACACAGTCGGCATGATGCAGAAATGTAGGAGTGCTGTATACCACATAGTAGTGGTATAAACTGGGTAACTCTTTGACTTTCTGTGTCAGCTATCTGGTTTCCTCTGGGCTTACAAGTCCCAATTATTTTTGATACATCTGCATTTGTGTTACTTATAGACAGGCTTAAAATGCACGCTCACAGCAGCAACTTCAACACCTGCACAGATCTACCTAAAATCAGGCCCCTGAGGCAGCCAATAACATAAAATTGCCAGCAGAGGGTTGTATCCATCATTGCCATTGTTGGAGTGGGACAGACTTTCACTCACGTCTTTCTCTCATTGTTGCCCTCCTCCCGCTCTGTGTGCACCTTCAAAATCTGCTCCAGTGGGTTGGGGCATCCTCCAGAACAGATATTTTTTTGGGGGGGTGGGACGCTGCAAGAGGAGGACGGGGACCACAGGGCAGTTTACAGTATAAAATTAACACAGAAATACGTAGCATAATAACAAACAATAACAATAACCCCACCACCACACACATAAAAGGCCGTTGCTTAATTAGCCAAAGGCCTGGGAGAAGAGGAGTGCATTTGCCGGTGCCTAAAGATATGCAGTGAAGGTGCCTGGTGAGCCTCTATGGGGTGAGCATCCCTCAAGTGGGGAGCCACTGCAGAAAAGGCCCGTTCTTGAGTTGCCACTCTCTGGACCTCTTGCAGAGGAGGCACACAAAGAAGGGCCTCAGATGATGATCACAGGGTCCATATGGGCAGAGGCGGTCCTGGAGGTATTGTGGTCCTGAGTTGTTAAGGCTTTATAGGTGAAAACCAGCACTGTGAACTGGGCCTGCAAACTAATTGGCAGTCAGTGCAACTGGACCAGGATCGGTGTCATATGCTCAAACCGTCTTGCCCCAGTGAGCTACCTGACACTACGCAGCTTTGGATACAACCTAAGATAATAAAAAGCTGACATGACCTCACATTGTTCCAGGGCATTGTGGGGATTTTTGAAATGTCAGCTGGCAGCATGAAGGATCAGGAGGGCACTGGTAATTTTCACACACATCCCAAATGTTACTTCACCCCAAAAATAGTTGAAGTTTCCCCCCTTAGCCACTGCTAAATAGGGTGGCAAAACTGGAACATTTCACTACAGCTGTGCATCTCATAAGTGGAAGGCAGCTGTGATTTGTTGTGGCTCCCTGTTGGCTGCTAACTCAGTGGCAAACCTTAGAGTGCCCCAGAATATTCTACGATTGCCCTTGCTTGAAGCTTTGCCTGGTTGGTTCCTTCATAATTGAATTATTCATGTTTTAAAAGAGCATGGCTTCTACCAGTCAGTGGTTGATAATAACGACAGCTATTTCAAACTAGTTGCATTAATTACCTTTTAGTTCACTCCTGGGTGATTTTCTATAGGTCTTGTTGCTAAGAGCCTCGTGGCTTTTGACAGGACTCTGTTTCTAAAATGAGAGGAAGCTGGGGCTGAACCTTTTCTAGAGTCGAGGTCTCTGCGCTAGAAGCTCTAATCTCAGACTTGAGGTGTAGGGGTGGCTCCTTGTTAATTAAAAAAGGAAGTGCTCTTTTATTTATATTGTACCCCTCACATGTTCTCAAAATGATTTCTGTTTGTGGTTTTTGTACTATTAGTAATGCTGGTGGGGTGTCCGTTTTGCTTTGTTTTTTCAGGAAGGCTTGCAGACATACTGTTTCCTGGTGTTTGCTGTCGTCTGTCTTGCTGGTGCCACTTTCCTTTTCTTTGTTCTGCCTGAAACAAAAAACAAGACTCTTGCTGAAATCAACCAGGCATTTGCCGGGAAGAAGGCACCTTTAGAAATCCGTGAAATGGACCAGTTTGAAGCCAAGAGCAAATCAATGCAAGAACAAGAGCACAACTTGTCTTCTACACTGGAAAATGGAGAATCCAAAAACAGGATAGTCTAAAATTATTTTTAATAGGAATATTTTTGCATCTTATGTCTTGATAACCACAATCATTCCTTCAGCCTAGACAATTTTTTGATCTCAGTGTGGTCATAACCAGGGTTGATCTGTGGTATAGGAGACGGCAAAGTATAAATCAAAATTAACAGAAGGAAATAATGGAGAGGAGGGTTGCTCAAGGAAGTGAAACTGGTCATTGATTCGTTTAAATGTATGCAAATTCAAAACGGATAATTCTTTTCTGAGGCAGAGGGTGGTGAGTGGGAAGCAGTTGGTCAAAGGGCCCGCCAGCATTTCCAATTGGCTGCAGTTTCGGACCTTCCATGCTTATCAGCGATAGGAGGCTGGGTCCATCATTCTTGCTCCAGGCTCTGGAGTTTGCCACAGAGGGCCCTTTTAGGAATCACTCACCACTCTGCTTCATTGCTGCTGATACTGTCCACTGGACCTGGCCACTTACTTGCCACTTCTGGGGCAAGAAGCCTTTGAATGTTTCCTGGTAATTTTTCCAGTGTCCCCTCAAAATCTGAAGGAGCAGAATCTGCTGTAGTGGAAGCTTCAAAGGCACTAGACAAGGATTAATTTGATCTGTGAGAACTGGCTGCCTGGCTACTGGGAGGTGGTAGCTGCAGCCAGTAGCTTCCTGCTGCCTCTCTATAGTGTGGAGCTGCATGTTCTGTGGGGAGATCAGCTACTCTGAAAGTAATTCCCACAGAAGTCCTGTAGATGCAAAGTTACTCCGGTGCTTCCATTAAGGGAAAAGTGACATTTCCCATGTTGATGGTATACAATCTGATCAACAGCTGCTCACCTCCTTGATTGAGCTTGTAGTCGTGTTCAAGGAAGAACTGTTAAACAGGTGACTTTATCTGAACTGTGCATGCTAAGGATTTCTTGGACTCTTACACCCAAGTTCATGTTTAAGGAATTATTTCAATCTCAGGTTTTTTACCACCTGCTTAATCCGTGTCATTTCCTACTTTTAAACGAAATCAGGGCCCCACTCTGCTTTTGTGGGCTATTTTTATTCAAGCCATATTAGAACTTTTAGTGTATCAGAATAGTTTTCATGAAGTGGCAGCTGTTTTGTAAATAAAACCAACTGAATCTGTATATATTTTGAAATCTAACCAGCAATGTATAGTGTGTGCACTTATCTTCAGCCTGAGCCAGTCCAGGTTTAATCATGTAAATAGTTCATGATTGCGGTGTATCTGATTTAGGCTTTGTGAATTTCTCAGATCATATATTAAGCTTGATAACAGACACAAGATCTAAGAAGCCCAGCATTTCAGAAGAAAGGTGCCACAACAGGTGCCTTGTCTAGATGAAAGGTGTGTCCCTAGCCTTAAATAGCATTGCCAAGGAAGTGGTTTGTATATGAGAGAGAAAGACTTCTGATTATTTTTACGTTCAATTTGTATTGTCTTCCTTTGAATCATATTGATATAAAACTAGGATGATGGTAGTAGATTCATCCTGTTTGAAAAGTACTGCTGATTGGAGCTGGAACTTCATTCCATCCATCTATGGTTGTTTTTAGAGTGTGTGTGTTGTCAGTGCTGGGCTTGTTCATTTACTGGGGCCTGGTATGCCTTGAGCCTTGAGAGTTCAAAACAGCCCCAGCGTGACTAGGTTGGGGCCTTGATTAGAAATGTGTGTCCAATATATTAAGATTCCTGGATCTATTTAAGGCCACTGGGGTAATTAGGTTTTGTAATACAGCAATGCTGTTGAGGGGTAAGATCAATGGTAAAAAAATAACTTATCTGGGTAATAGATAAGCCTCATTTGAAATCAGTGTGTAGCATCCTTTTCAGTTCCCTAAAGACTAACAAACCTGTTCTCCCAAGAGAAGTGGAGCTGGCAGGTAAGGGCTTGCAGCAGATTCTTCAATTTCCCAAAGCTTTGGGCAGCTGCCCAACTTTTAATGGGTGTTGGTGCTGTGCTGGCCGTGCCAACTTCAGCATCAGTTACCAACATTAGATGATTCCCTTACCAGACTCAACTGGCAGTCTTGTACTGGGTATGCTGGTGGTCCGTGGAAAGCCATTCATTCCTCCAGGTCAAATTAATTGTTTTGTTTCCCCATAGTTGTGGGGAAGCTAGATTAAAGCAAGGTGCCGTACCTTGTCAAACTCTGTACTTCCCTGTGAATGCTCCCTCCCCACAAATTGCCCTAGAGTTGACCAGGTAGGTACCAGGCGGCAGTCCAGATAATTAAGGGGGGGGGAGAAGAAGAAGAGTTTGGATTTGATATCCCGCTTTTTCACTACCCGAAGGAGTCTCAAAGTGGCTAACCTCCTTTCCCTTCCTCCCCCCCCCCCCCACAACAAACACTCTGTGAAGTGAGTGAGGCTGAGAGACTTCAGAGAAGTGTGACTAGTCCAAGGTCAACCAGCAAGAGTTTCACAGACTCCCAATAATCATTGTTACTCATTTTGCTACACATTTCAGCTATGTTCAAGTTTAGGGTATGCTGGAAATACCCAATATCTATAGAGAACCTTCTAAGGTCTCATCCTGTTCCTGTGGAGTAGGCAGCCTGCAGCTTTACTTGGTTTTACTCTTTTGCTGATGTAATTCAACAAAAAGGGACGAATGTGTTGTGGGTATTCTTGTCGGGTGTGCTTAATAGACCACAATGGAACCAATGAATGTTTGTTTTTTATGTTTGGTTATCTTTCGCAAAATTCTGAAAGGCTACAGTCCGACATCTCTGCTTACATGTAAGTAAGCACCATTTCACTCGGTAAGACTTGCATTTTGAGCAGACAGGATTCTGCCCGTTCAGCTTTTTGATTTTTCTCTGTTCCTTAGCTTCCAGGCTACTCAGGAGCCAACTAAAACCGTAGCACTGGAGCCCAAAAATGATTGGGTCAATATTTTTATTTGATCAATATTACATGTATGATTCAGGTTATTATATGAATGTAATCCAGAAAACATTAAAGTATAACTGCTAATTTTCACTTGTATGGTGCATGTTTTCTCCTGTTTTTGTTTTTCCTTTTTCCTTTGACACACCTTTAAATTATTTCCATTCTGTTTTGGAGGAAAAAACAGCAAGGCATTTAGTGACACTTTAAAAGACTCTGCAGTTGTGAAGGCTCATTGTGCATTCTTTGCATGCACCCAGACTGCAGTTGAACTGCCAGTGTTTTGTACTTCCTACATTTCATTTGTCTTTGACTTCATGTCTTAGTGTCCCTCACCCCATCCTGGTGTGTGTGCATGTGTGTTTATATGCACATGGCTGCAGATAACACTTGACACACCCAATGAAGCAGATTCTAGCCCACAAAGGCTGATGCCATAATAAATTTGTTTGTGTTCTTATATTATTAAGACTTTTTGGTTTTGCATTCAGTTACTGTGACAGTCAGACATGGACTTGATAAAACCAAGACTTTAAGGCTGAAATCATGCTCCCCATTCCTAATGTGTTCACCTTAGTATAGGTTACTGGTGGCATTGTTTAAATTTGTATTGCACTCCTCCTCCCCAAGGAGCCCTGGGTGGCAAACACACACACACACACACACACACACACACAGCATGTTAAAAATAGTTAAAAATAGTTACAACATCTAAAAAGAGGTACAGTTAACAGTATTCTTCCATCCAGTGATCTTAGGGTTGCCACGGGTAAAAGGGAATGTTTTCAAATTCCCCCAGAAAGTTAATAATGATGGAAACAAATTCACCAGCACCAAGGAAGGCCTCACCTGCTTATTGTAGGGTCCAAGGTGGGTTAATATTGGGGAATATGTTATTTTTGGTACTTGAGTCTCAAGCCATTTAGGACCTTAAATGCTAATGCTGTACTAACGCCTTGAATTGGACCTGGTAGCTCATCGGCAGTCAGGGCAGTTCTTTCCAGAACAGTGACACGGTCTCATTGGCGGCCGTGCTGACTGACCCAGGGGCTGCATTCTGCACTAGTATCCCCTCCCCGCCCCCCTCAGTTGTCCATCCCTGAGAGACCTTCCACTTGCACTACTTGTTCATACTTCCCAGTGATGGACAACTGAGGCCAACTTTTCCTGCTCCAGAAATGGCTGTAGTGGGCAAAGCAGTCTCAGTCTAGGCATAAGCACTCCTAGGCACAGCTGCCACTCGAGACTCCAGCGACAAGGTGGAATCCAGGACCAGACTATGAAGCTGGTTCTTCAAGGGGGGGGGTGCAACCCCTCCTAGAAGAGGTCACATACCCAATTAATTCCTGGACATGGGACCCACTCAGCACACTTCCATCTTATCAGGATTTAGCCTCAGCTTGTTGCCTCCCCCTTCCAGTCCATCACTGCTTCCAGCCTCTCCCGATTCCAACAGAATAGAGTGGCATGTCGTCAAAATACTGATGGCACTGTGTTCCAGATCCCCAGGTGACAGCTTTCAAGGGTGTCCTGTAACATAACATGAGACAGAAGGGACCCTCTGCTAGCTGACCCTGCCTTCCATAGGGCATTCCAGTCCTTTTAATTAAAGCTACTTAGTTTTGTGTCATTGCAATCTTTTAAATACAATCTCTCCCCCCCCCGCATCTCATGCCCTGGTTCAACAAAATGGAATTGAGGTAAATTTGTTTTGTGAGTGTTGTAAAGAGAACATTCTGTTGGAGATCATGCCTCTGTGTCTATTAATGTATGTGCAAGGGGGGGGGGACGGAGGAAGCTGTACGGCAAGTACTGAAATATATCTGGCTAGCCTGGTATCTGGCTCGCAACATTACCAAATGCTGATCAAAATAAGAGTTGGTCAAAAAAGATGATGATCGGTTTCATATATAAGGAAAAGAAAATTATGGAGATATTCTGCACTGTGGTCTTTGGTATGTAAAGCAATTGGAATTAAATATAAAAATATTACTAGAGATAGATAGATATAAAAATATATGTGGGGACTAAAATACAACAGTTTCCAAGAAAACATTGTTTTCAAGAGCTCTGTGAGTATAACAGATGCAGAAGGTAACCTTTAACTGCCACTTAGCACATGAAAGTGGTTTAACTGGATAGGAATGCTTTAAATGCTTTTAAAATAGTGCTATTTTAACCATTTAATAGATAAGCTTACAGTGTGAGTGGTGGTTTTTTTACTTTTAAATTGTCTGCTGATGGAGGCGTTGGGTATTGGGATGATGGTGAGGGGTTAACTTTTTCCTCCCGCACCATCCCAAAGCTGCGTAATTGGTGCCACTAGCGGCCCCCTCTTTTACCAAATAGCAGCTTCAGAGGGGGATGGGGGGGAGAAAGAATTCACACCCCATGGCCAAAGTCCTCATCCCTTCTGAATGGGTTTTGAATGAATGGGTGCCCTGCAAGAATGCTGCTATGGCCTTACATAAGGTAAGGTAAAGGTACCCCTGCCCGTACGGGCCAGTCTTGACAGACTCTGGGGTTGTGCGCCCATCTCACTTAAGAGGCCAGGGGCCAGCGCTGTCCGGAGACACTTCCGGGTCACGTGGCCAGCGTGACAAAGCTGCATCTGGCGAGCCAGAGCCGCACACGGAAACGCCGTTTACCTTCCCGCTGGTAAGCGGTCCCTATTTATCTACTTGCACCCGGAGGTGCTTTCAAACTGCTAGGTTGGCAGGCGCTGGGACCGAGCAGTGGGAGCGCACCCCGCCGCAGGGATTCGAACCGCCGACCTTTCGATCGGCAAGTCCTAGGCGCTGAGGCTTTAACCCACAGCGCCACCTGCGTCCCACCCATGGCCTTACATAGCTGTGATTAATTTAAGTTAGGATTGCATGGCAGAACTTCCCGCTTGACTGATTGTGCCCTTAAATTGCCTGGTCGGAATTTTTAAACACTACATGAGTAACTTCCCAGAGTTCCCCAGGAAGAGAGGCTGGGTGTTAAACCACCCTGGGAATTGTAGCTGCATGAGGGGAATAGAAAACTGGCATCCTTCACACTCTGCCGCCCCCCAAGATTCTTTGGGGGAAGCCGTGGCTGTTCTAAGTGATATGATGCTGCTTAAAATGCATAGGGCAGATGGGGCCATAAATGGCAACGTTTTCTCAGTAGTTCACAGAACTGTGAGGGGCACAACATCATAATATGCTTGCTAAGGCGAAACCAGGGTCGGCCCTGCCATTGGGCAATGTGAGTCGGTCACCTCAGGCAGCTGATGCCAGGAGGAAGGGAAAGGCAGCCTGGTGCTGGAGTTTTGTTTGCCACACAACCTTTCCTTCAGAGTTGCCACACAACTCTGCTTTTCCTAAGCTAGTTTGCTGCCTTTCCATTGGTAGCAGTAAAGTAATGCTAGGCCCAGTGCTTTTTTTCTTGGGGGATGCAGAAGTATGCATACCCCTAAACATTTTGTGAATCTTTGTACTTTGTTCATTTGCTGTATTTATTTTTCCCTATTTGAACTATAAAATGGTGATTTTCTTGAGTCAAAATGAGAGTACCCCTAGACATTTTTAAGGGGGAAAAGCACTGGCTAGACCAGTCAGCTTTGGTACTTGTAGGGGGGGGTACCACCTTGTCCTTCACTCCAGAAGGGAGCGGGTCGTGCTGTGGTCTAAACCACTGAGCCTCTTGGGCTTGCCAATCAGAAGGTTTGAATCTGCATAACGAGGTGAGCTCCCATTGCTCTGTCCCAGCTCCTGCCACCCTAGCAGTTTGAAAGTGTGCCTGTGTAGTAAATAAATAGGGAAGGTAAACTGCAGCGGGAAGGTAAACAGTGTTTCCATGTGCTTTGGTTTCCGTCACAGTGTCCCATTGCTCGAGAAGCAGTTTAGTCCTGCTGGACAAACGCCAACTCCCTTGGCCTGAAAAGCGAGATGAGCGCCGCAATCCCATAGTCGCCTTTGACTGGACATAACCATCCAGGGGTCCTTTACCTTACTCCAGAGACAAAATGTTTTAGGCTGGCCTTGGGTAAGTGAATGCAGGCATTGCAAGTGATGTTTGAGAAGGGCTTGTCTTCTTGGAATTCACAAGGGATGCTGTTGATCAAAGTAGATGGGCCCTTGACCATCAGTTATTTGCTGGGGCGCTCTGTGCCTCATTCCAGCTTGCAAAACATTTGGCCTGGCAATCAGCCTCGATCCACTAGCAAAATTTTGCACTGTATGCAGGAGCTATTTACATAAACGTAGGAACAGATAAACCTCAAACTGTCCAGAGTAGAATAATAGCTATTACCAACATAAAACATTTAGGACTCTATAAAAAGCCTGTAGGGGGAAAAACAACTCCTGACTTATTCTATATATGCTTATTTTAGATTGCCATATATAAAATATATTCAGATATTCTCACAGTTTCACTGAATTACTCTCATGAATTTTTATTACCTCTTCAATATTTAAAGACTGCATTCCTATCTGTGGCATTCCTGATGTATTTAGGCAGTAGAACAGAGCTTTCATCCATTGGCTTATAGCATATAGTTGTGAGAGCAGAAGGTCGCTCATGCAACCGGTTTTCTCCAGGACTTCCTCAGGCCCCTGGGCTGCCAGAAATTCTCTCTGGAGGCTTGGGGAGGTACTTTCCTGAACATTATGGGCTGGAGGCTATAGTGGAAATGCAGAATTGCCAGGAATCATGCAGAGGCACATCCTGCAACTTGAGATACATGAAATGCTTGTAGGGACCTTGGCAGCTAAATATGAGGTATACTGCACTTGATCTTAGCCAAAAGGCCAAAAAGCGAAGAAATTAAGAAAATATTAAGAATATCATATAGTAAAAGGCCAGAGGCATTCCTTTTAGGAATTTTAAATGATGATATTCCAAAAGACAAAACTAATTTTTTCTTATATGCAACGTCTGCAACACGAATCCTGGTGGCTAAGTACTGGAAAAGGAGTCAGTTACCCACTAGGGGAGATTGGCTATGTAAGCTCTCAGAAAACTTAGAACTAGCCAAATTGACAGATATAATAAGACAAAAACCAAAAAGTGAAGTATAAAATGAATGCCTAAATGAATACCTCAAAAGCCAAGGTTCGAGGGCAGAAATCTGGCTGAGTCTGGAATAACCTTGTGAAGTGAAAGGACATGAAAGAAGGATTTATATCCAGAGGTTAGGATAGAGAGGATAAAGAAAACAGGAAAACAGGAAGACAGAATGAGAGATAAAGGAGGTGCTGTGGGATTGGTAGAAGTCAATGTCTTGTTGTTGTTTTAGTGTTTATAATATTAATTTGTAAGATATGGATTTGTTTGGGTTTTTTGTTTTGTTTTGTTTTGTCTTTTTAGTTTTTGGATGTTGTTTTTTGTGTGTTGTGTATCTTTTGATATCTTTCGTGTTGTTGTTGTGTGGAAAATACTAAAAAATTTTTTAAAAAAAAAATTTATGAGGTATACTGACAGCTCTGTCAGCTGCATCTTTCGCTCCCAAATTCCCCACGAGAAGAACCAAGCATTAGCCAGCCAGGGAAACCATTAATTCTTCACTGGGCCAGATTTTAATCCAAACAAGAGAAGAATTCCAGCATTTGTAAACTTTGTCCCTCATTTGAAGAAAAGAGTTTTTTGCTAGAAATTCACTGATCGATAGGGTATCTGCCCATGTTTATGATTCAGGACGTTAGGTGCTGCATTGTACTGCAAACTAACGCATTGCAAAAGTGGGAAAAGAGGTGATCACTAATCTGTGGAATTACTTCGGTGGATTTGCTAGATGTGACTGATAACACATTTTGGGGATATTATTACATATGACATTTTGAAAGCCATTATCTTCATTAATTAGGCTGAATAAAAACACCTTTGGGAGGGGGGGGGCTCTCTAAAGTTTCCACACAATCAGCTAAGGCAAGGCAGTAATTCTAAGCAGCCAGCACAGAAACAGGTCTTGCCATGACCCTCCTGCTTTAAAACAGTCTGCTGCGTGAGGGAGGGAGGGAGTGATCCCTGGCCATAGCAGGGCTCCAACGTGCCTTCCAGGATCTTTCCTCAGATCCAAGAAAGCTGCTGTCCTCGTTTCCTTGTGTTCCTTCAGACAGCTAGTGTTCCACGCAGATCTATAAGCTGTTCTAAAGTTATTGACTCAGCATTCCCCATCTATTGACCAACATGACAAAATCAGCTGAGGGCCAAAATAAATGTGGGTAGATTTCCCTATGCTTCTAACTTTAACGAAGCTGTGGGGATCTCTGGATTTGAGTATAGGAACAGTGCTGGGAGGTGAGGTGCTAATCCCCCCCCCCCAGTGATTTGCCCTTGTTGAGAGAAATGCAGAGAATTGTATGCCGCCAAGCTCAGCAGTGAGGTGAAGATCAGCTTTGACAAGGAGAAACAACTTCAGTGGGAACATTCTGTGAGGGGAAGCGTAAGTCAAGCACTGCTGTTCCAAGAAAATGATTGAAAGAAATACCTGGAAAGATGATGAACTCGACAGAACTCTCTCATTCTATAAATGCACGAAGCAACGACACTGAGTCCCGGTAGTTCTCAGAAATCAAAAGGCCCACATTGCAAAAGTACTCATTTTAAAAATGAGCAACATAAGCCAATATCATTTTCCCTACCACCTGACATGCTTTTGAACATATGAGGTTGCTACTTTCTGGGCCTGTATCTCTCAGACCTGCCACTTTGTGAGACATTAATTTTACAAAATACGCTTTGGAAATTTGTTTGAGGGTAAGTCACTAAGCTTAGGACAAAACTCTATGTGATGGCAAGAAGTCAGTGATGGGGCAGTGGAGCAACTCTAGAAAACTCAGGTAACGCAAGAAAACTCAGGTAACTCAAAACATAGGGGTGCCATTCAGATTTTAAGGTGGAAAGGAGGTCCAAAAGCCTGCCCTTGGTTTGTTAAACCAGGCCTTGGTCTGTTCATGTTTTTCTATTATATTGTTAAATCAACAAAGGACATAGGGCTTAATTTGCCACTGAACATACACTTGGAGCTACAGAGTCTGAACCAATCCTCATTCCCTAATGAGTGTCTGTGTATGAGAAATGTGGTCCATAATTCTTATTCATACTTTTCAAGCATAACCTTAAAGCATCCAGGGGGGGAGGAAACCCTTTAAAATTAGGGGTGCCATTCATATTATATTATTAGTAGTAGTAGTAATAATAATATGCCATCCTATACCCAGAAGTGTCAGGGTGGAAAGAAGGTCTAAAATCCTGCCTTTGGCTCCATTAACAGTCACTGACTTTGACAAGCTTTGGTTTGTTAATTTTTTGTAAATAAACAAAGGACACAGGGCTTTCTTATATATTATGCAGCAGAAAGCTTAATTTGCCAAAGGCCTGGTTATAGAAAAACATGTTTACCTTGCTCCTAAAGATATGTAACAAAGGTGCCAGGTGGGCCTGTCTGGGAAAAGCATTTCACCACAGAAAAGGCCCATTCTCATGTTGTCCTCCTCTTATGGAGGAGGCACATAATGTCGGACCTCAGATTATTATCACAGGGTCCAGGTTGGTTCATATGAGGAGAGGTGGTCCTTGAGGTATTGTGGTCCTGAGCTGTTTATCTCTTGGAAAGTTCCAAGCTGAAGAAAGCTGCTGTTAGGGCCGGCCCACCCATGAGGCGAATTGAGGCAGCTGCCTTAGGCAGCAGGAAGCACAGGGGCAGCAGATCCCAGTGTAGTTCTTTATTCCCCTTTAGTTCCTGATGTAGATATTCATTCACCCCTTATTTCCTGGTGGAGACAGGGTCACCATGTCGTGGTTCACCTCTGGTGCTAAAATATCTTGGACCGGCTGCTGTACAGGCCCATGTCGATGCTTTAAGTCCCGCTTAGATAAATTCCGCTCCGGTCCTCCGAGCTGATACGGCTCATCTTGGCTTGAGCCCAGCAGAGTATAAAACACCCAGAGTCCGCAAACGGAAGGATGAGGCAGGTATGGCTACATTGCTAAGCTTTATTTCTAAGCTATGCAGAAAGCATACAAATATACATCTTGTCTCTGTGAGAAGTAGAGAGCAACTCCACAACGAAACGACAGTACAAAGGAAACAGGAAACCAAGTAACCGTCACATCCCGTCTCCCTTTCCCGTGGGAATCCAACAGTATCTGGACTGTGGAATGAAAACAGGCCTGTGACTAGCAGCAGCTGCTCAGTGAGGGAAACAGAAACCAACACACCTCAGGTGCTAAAATATCTTGGACCGGCTGCTGTACAGGCCCACGTTGATGCTTTAAGTCCTGCTACTGACACCATGGAAGCTAACCTTGTTGATTCTTTCCTGACATAAGCCTCAGTAGTGAAACAAGAAGAGTATTGAATGTATAGATGTCATTGTTACATGCTGAGATGATATTCAGGAAAACATGGTTTGGAGGAGGTTATGCTTGGTTGGGGGGGAAGAAATTGCTTCATCTTATAGATGAGAGGCCTGATTGCACAGCTGAAATATGGGGCTAATTTCCTAGTTAAAAGAATTAGTTGAGGGATGTTACTGGGGAGAGGGAAGAATGCTGCTAAGGGGGAGACGGCTCAATCCCTCACCTCGAATA
Organism: Podarcis erhardii; assembly: GCF_964252035.2. Classification (NCBI taxonomy): domain Eukaryota; kingdom Metazoa; phylum Chordata; class Lepidosauria; order Squamata; family Lacertidae; genus Podarcis; species Podarcis erhardii. The sequence continues at coordinate 3,320,148 of NC_138512.1, read as the reverse complement.
GACATCACCCTGAAGTCGGGCAATAAATAGACCAGGCAAACCTTCTCTTGTCATTGTCCTTTTCATTTTCCCCAAAGTGCTACTGAGGGGGTGACTCCCAAAAAATTTATGGTGTTATTAATGTGAACCCTATGTTTAACATGATACAATTAAATCCATACCCTGGAAAAGAACCACGGTTCTTAAACTTTATGCTGCTTATGTTTATGTAACAGATAAGAGAGAAAGTCTTGCTTTGAACCAGCATTTTTCCACTTCCTGCAACAGTAGAATAACACTGCAATACATAAAATGCAGAATTGGGGAACTGCTGAAAATGCTACCAGTAATCCTACCAGTAATACTTAGCCTTCATAAATCAACGTGGCCTAAATAAGTCTCTCTCTCTCTCTCTCTCTCACACACACACACACACACACACACACACACAGTGCAGCTGGTCTTTCTGTTTCTCAATTTTTTTTATCTGATGTTGCACTATCTCCCACAGATGCTTTCCTGAAGGTCAGCAAATAAATATGGCAGAAGCCATTTTCTTCAAAGCTTTTGATATCACTCATCAATGCCTATTGATTTAGGGAAACTTTTACACTTGGTGCTTTGTTCTTTCTGACAAGTAGCGCTGATCATTATTTGCACCCAGACTTGTGAAGCCTGCCAACACGCCAGATTTTTCCTTCACCTTCTGTGTGTTTTCTGTATGAAGCTGTCGAAAGGCAGCCAAAGCAGCAGAATGCAAGGAGTTGCACAGGGACTCTGCTGAGTGGTGCAGGGTGCCTGCCTTGCCTTCGATTTTTTAAAATAAAAAAATCTTTAAAAAGCATACGCAGGCTACAAGTCAGAGCAAATAAAGAGCAAGTAGAGAGAGGCTGCCTAACCCTTTCCCCACTGATCACAAGATTCTGTTTAACATGTAATTTGAGTCTACGAAACTCTAAAGTGTGCATTCCCAATTTTGTGTCTCATTTCAGTTTCTCCTTTTTCATCCCAATTCCTTCTTTGAAGTTTCCGTTTACACAGATTCACCCTTCTGCACCTGACAATTTTTATTTTTTATTTTTTATTTAATTTGTAAAACGTGAATTCACTCAACAAAGAAACCAGAAGAAGTCCTGAAGATCCAGGATGCAGGATTCTGGATGACACAGAACTGGTCTGGATGCAATAATTCTGGCTTAATAAACCATGGTTTATTCCAGATTTATTAAGCTGGGGATGAGTGTTCAGGCCTAGACACTCTCTTCCCCAACCATTAGGGTTACAACTACATGACTGCAATCTCAGTCCCTTTAAACCAGTTTCCTGTTACATGAAAAATAGTGGGCTGAGGTGTAGTTTCAATTGAATAACCAGGATCTGAAATGAGACTCAAACCATGCTTTCAGATCCTGCTTAGTGAAACAACACTAAGCCACAGTTCCACATTTCAGACAGAACAGAAGACAGGACTGGCTGTGCCAGGAAGCAAAGTGAGGCAACTGCCTCAGGGGGAGCAGATATCGGGAGGGGAGAGGATCCCCCCCAGACTCGGTTGCTGTCATCAGGACGGTGTTATCCCACTGCCAGTTACATTCAGCTGCTGGTCTGGTCTGCTACTGTGGGTGGAAATGGGCAGGCCTTGGGTAGACCTTGTATGTATATTTTTAAAATGCTTTCCTTAAAGCCTGTTTTTCAAAGCTAAAAGGATGGGCTTGAAAAATGACTTTATCCCATTTTTGAATTCTCAGGGCAGCTGCTTTGGTTTGAACTCCATTTGCACATTTTACCTCAAAATGCTTTCAATTAAAAAATAATTGAGCAGAATTCTTCTGCATATTATTTTCCACCCATGTGGAATAATCTACCTTTAGTTATTCTGAGATGTGCTTAACAAGCACAAGGCTCTTAAAATAGCTGGGCTGGCTATGCATTGTAGGTGATTTGTGAGAACACAGGACATAGCGAAGGCTCTATTTTCATTTAATGCCATCTGTATTTAAAACAAGATTGTTTCTGCCCTTATTAAAAGAGTCAGGTTTTATCATCGGATTATGCCATTGCAGTGAAATTATTGTAGCAGGGAAATTATTTTTCCTCCCAAAGATCATTGGTGAGTCACAATATGAAGAAATGCCACACACCTCAAGTTCATCCAAAGAGTCACCCATATACATCGTGTCACACATGCACAGGTTTATGTGTACATCTAAAATAGCCATATTTGCACACATCATAGTGCTTGTCACTGCATATACCATACATGTGCACATGCAAGGAAGCTGGAGAGGAGAGGGGAGAGAAATCCGTTGGAAATGAAGTGTCTTAGGAACTGATTGATCTGGAAGGTAAGAAAAGAGAAAATTTGTCTGCATAGTAATTAATGGTGTTTAGGAGATTGCAGTAAAAGTCCATGTTTGTGCCTCTAGAAAAAAACTGTAGTGGAATATTAATCAGCAGAGGGCATGGGATTTGGTCTGAAGAAACTCATTGTAGTTAATTGAATTACCGGTAGTTATGATTATCCATTTGACACCAAGGGATCTGGAGGTTTGCAAGCGTCTAGCCATCAATTGGTCCAGAAATGAGCTGAGACAACTCCCTTTTTTCCTTTTCTTTTTAAAAATGCCTCTGCTTATTAGGTACTCACCCATCTTGAGAAAAAACTGGATCCTGGGACTTATTAACAGTCCAGATTAACAAGCCACCAGGTCTGGGGGCTGCCTACTTGAGAACCCTTAAAGAATTCCAGTGATAATTGTTTATAATCTAGCAAAATGATACCACAGCACCAAAGACAGCCTCCATCCTGGAAGAGAGGAAATCTGCCAACAGAATCCAAAGTTCCTGAAAAGGGCAGACCATGTTCCTGGCAATGCAGTAGAAATCACTCTTCAAGGGGAAATTGTTAAGCAGATTGCAGAACAAGCAACACTGAGGGAAAAGTCAGCTTACTCCTAAAAAGGGAACCGCTGCCTCACCAGTCTTTGGAGTTCTTTGGAAGTGTCAGTGTGTGATCTACTGGGCAGGGGTGATCTATTCGGCCTTCCAAATATTTTGCTTTTGCTTTTTATATATATAAACATTTCTGCTATGTACTACTCAGGGCAACTAACAACCATTCACAATCACAGCATCACACCATCAGTCTTGCGGGGCCAGCCTCCACAGCATCCGGAGGACACCAAAGTGGCTTCTCCCATCTCTGTCTCGTTGCTAAGGCCTTCTCTCAGGTGACCCAGTTTTTCCGTGGCAGGCCATGGCTCTCAGTTAACAATCCCAACATGTGTCCCTTGGGCGTACATGTGCATCACCACTTGCCAGCATGCACATGTCAAGAAGGACATATGCGAGGTAACTCTCCCATGGAAATATGTCAAATCCACTCAAAGGCCCTCAGCATCATTATTTTCTCAATTTAAGAATGTCACTGTTCATTAGGGACTGCCCCACCCTTGAGCAGCTGCTCCTATCCAAGCAAGGTTCTCTCCTTGCCTCAAGTCTTGCCTTGGATGTTTTGGCTGTTCTAAGAGAGACCGGATTTATCAATCTATAAGATTCAACTCCTTCCACAAAGAGTGGATGCGTCATATCAAAGCACGTGCTTCGTGCCATTTCATGTAATGCAGCTGCTGAAACAAGTTTTTAACGCTTGGGAACACATTGTAGGATAGTTAGTTTTTTAACATACCTTTAACTGAAAGTTACCTTCTTGGCTTTTTAGCCAGTGGGAGGGGAACTACTATAAAAGGGAACACAGCATGGAGAAGGTAAATGGAAATTTTCAACGAGTTATTGGGAGTGGGACTTAGTCAGTGGTCAATAATTGGGGTATTAAAAGCATATGATGGTGAATAGGGCATGTTTATTAGCTACTATCTGAACTTCTGACTTAGACAACACCTGCATAGCTTCAGCAATGCTACAGTCTATATGTTCCCCAAGTTACACAGCGAGCCACGATTCTGCAGTGACTCCAGCAGAAAAGATGGAGAGCAAAGCTTCTAGCTACAATGGCTACGTGCTCCCTCCACAGTCAGAGCCAGCAGACCTCTGAATATCTCTGGCAAGAAAGGCATGTGTTTGGTTTGCATTTGCTGGTGCCCTGTAGGCAACTGCTTGGCCACTGGGAAACATGCTGCACTTCATTGGCCAGCAAGACTCTTCCTACAGCCTTAGCCCAGCCCTGTTATACCAAGACTCATACAGGGACCTGCCCAGGGTGCTATTCCACCAACCATGTCACCTCTTTGCATCCCACCAGAACCAGGATGGGTGGATATCAAGACTGAACAGGCAGCCCCTAGCCAGCCCACCCTTGGCCATTGCAAGAGAAAGAGGAGGAAGGGGAGAATATCTGCCTGTCCCACAAGCCCTCTGCTGCTGCTAGGATGGGGACCTTGAATGCTGTGAAGGAGAGGAGTGGAGCACAAGCCACTGAGCCCCAAGAACCCCCACAGTCCCCTCCCAACCCACAAAGCCACCTCTCCTAGCAGGACCAAGAGAAGCCAGCCATGTGGGGAGCAAGGGAGGTGCCAAATGTACCAAAGGGGAGGGATCAGCCCACTGCTGTCATTGCCCCAGGAAGCATAGAGCTGGTTCCTAACAATGCCCATTCTGAGCCACATGAGTACCTTGCTATTGCTCCTCTCCCTGCTCCGTTCAAGCAGAACCTCCAGCCCATAAGAGGGGTGGCTGCCTTTTTTTTAAAAAAGTACAGCCCCACATTCACTTGTTTGGCCCAGGACACCTCTTTGTGCTCCATCTCCCTACAGAGGGGGGTGGCAAGCTGAGGCCCCATTGTCTTTTGATGAGTTTCCCACTCTGCATTATACCCAACAATAATACCTTGTTAGCTAAAAGCTTAAAGGTAAAGGTAAAGGACCGCTGACAGTTAAGTTCACTCGCTCATCTCACTTTACTGGCTGAGGGAGCCCCCATCGTGGGGATTTGAACCGCTGACCTTGATCGGCAAGCCCTAGGCTCAGTGGTTTAGACCACAGCGCCACCCGCGTCCCTAGTAGCTAAAAGCTTAGACTGAGGTAACTCAAGTTCAAAGATGGCTACAGGTGGGGTGCTCAAAGAATGTTCCTCATATTGGTCTAAAAAGGCCCTGAACCTTCTCAAGGGAGCAGGATCCTCACAGCCCCTATTTCCTTCAAGATAACGGCACACTTAATATTCACTTATAAAATATGATACATGTGGGTTCCAAAATATCCCTTGCTACATATCTGCCATTCTGCCTCACAGAGAGTTCTATGCAGCTTTATATCTTCCATTTTCCTTCTATGGCTGAAAGCATATATCCTGCACGTCAACTACTTAGAGCAATTTTTTTTATAAAAAAAAAAAGAGGAAAAAAGACTGTTTTCTGAATCACGTAAGGAATGAAAATTTAAAAGACAGTAAAACTGAAAATACTGCACAAATAGTTACACACTTTAAGGCCTTGATCCTAGTCACCTTTACCTGAGAGTAAGTTCCATTGAAATCAATAGGACTTACTTCTGAGTAGACAAGTGTGGATTGCACTGTCACCATGAATTCAGTCCAGCTGATTACCATATAAGCAGATATACAACTGCAGTATTAATGACTTAAGATTTTTGTGCCGCTTTAAGGCAAGACTATTATTTCTGCAACAGCATTTGGTTCCCCCATTAATTTTCTCAAAATAAATTGCTAGTATCTGGTACTAAACTATAAATATTGTGCTGCAGACAACAAAAGGTTTGTGACCTTTAAATATTCTCCAGAATATGGTTTGTCATTGCTACCTATTTGAACACTGTTGGGTTAATCTTATTTATAATCAGTCTTAACACACAGCACAACTTCCAGTGGCAAATGAACAGTGGGCATTGTGCTTTTATTTTGTTTTTAAAAAAATATACAGCATTCATGCTACTTTGGTATACCACTTATGGGCCAACAACCATCTCACTCAGAAGAACGCAACTCTTCATTTCAGTTAGAGTTACTTCTGAGTACCTTTAACTGTGGTCCTACAGTGAAACTTACTTCAGAGTAAACATGTATCTGATTGCAGCTCAGTCGTATGAATGTTTATTTATTTAATCATTCACTCACTTGTTTTAAATATTTTGATCACATTCTCCATTAGAAACAATTCCAGAGTGGCTTACAATAAAACACGATTCATATACACAAAACAGCACCATGAAACTTGACGATGAATGTGGGTAATAGGAATCGCTCCCACAGAGGTACAGAAAAAACTGTTCCTTAATTCGTGGTCTTGAGACCAATTATATTCCACATAATGCTGGAATTGTTTATAATGGGTCTGACACAGCTAAAGTTAATAACTGCTAATTCCCATATATCTTAATAAGAAAATTAAATACATGCCCAACAGCACAACCCCTATACGTACGTACTTACAACAACTTTCAAGGGAGTTTGGGGCGGCTGCCTAAATCTCTCAGTGGGGCTTAGAAGTGCTTTATATTGGCTGATATGTGTCCAACATTTACATCAATAGAATACATTAAAAAAACCTGACCCTCTGAAATAATGTTTCTCAAAACATGAATATAAGCCCCTCCTAAAGCCAGAAGTTCATCTAAGAGCTCTCCTAAGGGCTAAATGTAAAATGAAAATGCCAAAATGTTAAAAAACAAAAAGGCTATAGACTTTCATGTCTTTAGATAGTTCTGAGAAATATTAATGCAGCAGTAATATACACTACAAATCTAAAAATGACTGAGCAATTGCTATAACATCTGAAAGTTACTCTTATTATAAATATTGAACCTTGACGTATGAATACATATGACAACCATATGTCAGGAGTGCTCTGATGGTGTTTCCTGCTTGGCAGGGGGTTGGACTCGATGGCCCTTGTGGTCTCTTCCAACTCTATGATTCTATGATTCTATGAATACTAAAATGAGTAGGTCAGATTTGCCTCAGTAGTATTCTTATTTCCTTAATGGACAACTGACCATTTATTTTATATAAAAAAAGGTTGTGTGCTTTATTCCTGGACATGAGTGCTAGTTCACATAGAGGAGAACATTCCTGGGCGCAAAGGGAGGTGATGTGTTCCTTGCAGACTTACTTCTAAGTCCTGTCACATTCAACAGGAATTATTCCCAGGTAAGTGTGCATAAGATTGTCCTAATAAATACGAAGCTCAGAAGTAAGCCCCATTGAATTTGATGGGCCTCTTTCGCAGGATTGCCACCTTAATGAAGTGCACCACCTCCATTGAAATGAATGGAGGCTGCTCCAGAACACTCCTGAGCGCAATACCCCCTTCATTTCAGTGGGACTTTCTCAGGACCAGTATTGTGTCAAACTCTTTTCCCTCCCTGGTTCAATCTAAGGTGTAGCAGCTGGACAATTAACTATCAATGATTCAACTCTGCAAGTTTCAAATCTGGTTGTCGATATAATTTAGATATTTTTGGTTCTCAGGAACCAAGAAAATCCATTTCCCAAAACAGAAAACCACCAAAGTGTGAGTTGCAGGAACAGAAACACAACAGAAAATCAGTAGCTTGAGACAACTTCCGACTTTGGTCAGAGTAAAATCCAAACTGTGGCCAAACAGCAGCCTTCTGAGAGGACAGTCGTCCTTTTAATGCACTCCTTTCCCTTGGCACTTCTGGACAGGCCTTGTAAGCCCAGCCTTCCACCCCACGGTCCACTGGACTGGAAAGCCCCCTCCTCTCTGTTCCCAGTTCACTGCTGGTTTATGAACTTCCTGCAGGTTAGCATTAAATAATGGCAATAGGAATAATCGACAGCCCAAAGGATTCCTTTTTTAAAGGCTCTTCCCAAGTGGGGTGAAGTCTAAAGCAGACAAGTGGGGGTGAGGGGGGAGATTCTGCCCAGCGAAATGTCCCCCTCGCAGTCGCCCGACTCGGTGGCGCCCTCTGGGTCGGGCCAGATCTGGGACGCGCCGTCGAAAGGGCCTCCCCAGCCGCTGCCCGCCACGTTGGGGATCCTGTTCGCCTGGGTGGCGGCGCCTTCCCTGCGGAAGAAGAAAGTGTCTTGGTTGCAAGAGATGAGCTCGTGGCTGAGGTTGGCCGTCTCCCCCGGGGAGCCCGAGCACGGCCGGCTGCAGCCCAGCAGGCGCGAGAAGACCTTCCTGAAGTCGGCGTTGAAGGCGTAGATGATGGGGTTGAGGGAGGAGTTGGCCCAGCCGAACCAGACGAAGACGTCGAAGGTGGTGTCGCTGACGCAGGGCAGGCCGGCGGCGGGGTCGCCGGGGGGCCGGTCGCAGAAGGGCACCATGCAGTTGAGGACGAAGAAGGGCAGCCAGCAGCACACGAAGACCCCCATGATGACCGAGAGCGTCTTGAGGACCTTGGTCTCCTTGCGCAGCGACGACTTGAGGCCCGAGTGGGGGTGCTGCTGCTGCTGCTGCTGCTGGAGGTGCAGAGGGTGCGCGCAGTCCAGGCGCCCCCCGCCGCCGCCCCCGCTGCGGCAGCTCTCGGCGTGCTCGGCCGCCCTCTCCAGCGACGAGATCCGACGGATCTGCACCTGGGCAATCCGGTAGATCCGCGTGTAGGTGACGATCATGATGGCCACGGGAATGTAGAAGCTGATCAGCGAGGAGGAGATGGCGTAGGTCCGGTTCAGGCTGGAGTCGCACTGCTCCGACGGCGCCGCCGCCGTGCTGTTGCTGCGGCCCCAGCTCCCCGGCTCGGGGCTGGCGGTCCCGGGGGCGCGCGGGTCGGGGCCTTTGTGCCAGTTGAGCTGGACGGGGAGGAAGGAGATGAGGATGGAGAGCGCCCAGGCCAGGCCCACCATGGCCAGAGCCACGCGGGGGGTCATCTTCCTCTCGTACCTGAAGGGGCTGGAGATGGCCCAGTACCTGTCGACGCTGATGACGCACAGGTTGAGGATGGAGGCCGTCGAGCACATGATGTCGAAGGCCACCCAGACGCTGCAGAAGGCGCCGAAGGGCCAGTAGCCCGCCACCTCGGCCGCCGCCTTCCAGGGCATGACCAGCAGCGCCACCAGCAGATCCGAGACGGCTAAGGAGACGATGAAGATGTGCGTGACCTTGGCGCGCAGGTGCCGCGAGCCCACGATGGCGGCGCACACCAGCACGTTCCCCAGGAGGGTCCACACCACCAGCAGCGACAGCAGGCTGCCCGCCGCCACCATGGGCGCGCCGCCGGGAGGAGCTCCGGCCGCGGCGGGCTCCGTGGCGCCGGGAAGCAGCCCGCGCGAGCGCGGCGTCGGGGGGGCGCCCGCTTGCCCCCGCAGCGTGGCGTTCCTGCTCCAGGGCGCCTGCAGCATGGCCACCGGCGCCGCCGCCCCGCTCCTCCCGCTCCTCCTCCGGCCGAAGGCGCCGCCGCTTGGCTCTTCCAGCGCGCTCCGCTCGGCCCCATCGGTTCCCCCGGGCGGACCGTCCCTCAGCGCCGTCGAGCGCGCCGCCCGCCCGCCGGCGCGCCTGCTGCTGCTGCCCGCTGCCCGCGTCCCTGGCAGGTGCCGGGCGCTCCTCCTCGGCCGCTCGCAGGCCGACGCCCTCGCGGAGCCTCCCCCTGGCCCGCCCTCGCCGGGCCCCGAAGCTCTTCGCCCCGACGGCCGGGCGGGCGGGAGGGCTGGGCTGGGGGCGAGCGAGCGAAGCCGGCGGCGCCGGGGCTGCGAGGCGAGCTGCCTTCCCCTCTCCCGGCCCCACGAGGCTCTCCCCTGCCCGCGCTCTCCTCCCGGACGGCGCCTCCTCCTCGGCCCGCCGCTCGGGGTTGCCGCGGTCGCCTCGCCCCCTCCCTGCACGTCGCCCTGCTTCGGAGTTCGCGGTGCGGTTCCGCCCGTCCACGGGCGAGCATGCGCAATCCCTGAGCTCGGGGGAGCACCGAAGACCCGAGGGTGGGGTGCGGGGTCGGGACTCGGAGTGAGAGGAACGCGGGCTGGACCCGGACTGCCTCCAACTGGCTCAGTTCATCATCATCATCATCATCATCATCATCAATCCTTCTGTCTCTCTTTGTCTCTGTCGACACAGCCCGAAAGCATCTTTCACCTAACCGAGGGAAATGGGACGCATCCCCCATTAAAGTCAACCGCTGTTCAGCCTCACCGCCGCCCCCATATAGAAAAGTGAAACAGAGCATCATCTCAGTGCTAAAGAGAAGAAGTTGCCTGGAATAACTCATCTCATGGAAACACTCTGCACATGCCTTCTAGAAAGCTTAGCTGCCTGCCTGCCTGCCTGTTAGGATTATGTTTAAAAATGATGCAGAAATAATAGGTTTGTTAGTATTTAAGGAGCCATGAGACCCTTAGCTGTTTTCGCTGCTAGAGACTAACAGGGCTGTCTCTTGGGGTGGGGGGTGGGGGATTGCCTACCATGCAGTGACCCTGCTCTGATCTACCTTATTCAGCCTAGGAAAACATGTAGCCCAGAGTCTACAAAACCTTCTGCCTTCCATTCTCCATTCACCGCTGACCCCTCCTGTCCTTGGTCTGAGTCTGGGGGGGAGGAGAGTACAAACTCCCCTCGGCCAGCCTGAGCCTGTCATTGCGAGGTCAGGAGTGTTCTCTCTTTCAGCACATTGCGCTGCGCATCTGGCATTGAGAAAGGGTTGCAGGGCTGACCCATGGCCCGGATTAAGGCCACCCTCTCATGGCACGGAGGCAGTGACAGTCAATGTGGAAATGGGCTCTGACAAGTGCAAGTTCCTCTTGTGGTGACCACAGCATGGAGCAGACATATTTTGAGCTTTCTAAGGCTGCCAACAGTGGGCAGAAATCAAGAGACCAGCACAGAGGGGAAGCCGTGGACTGGAGAAGCGAGAAAGCATCGCTTAAAAGCACTGCAGAACTATTTCACATTTACTTTTTAAAAATCATCGTTTTAAGGCAGAGCAGTCCTTTGATACACCAGATACACCAGTGGCTACTTATGTAATGTCAATATTATGCATGTACCATAATATGATGCACATATACTCAGAATACGAGGGGCGTTCATTAAAGATTTCCCCTGACGTACTTCCCGTGTACTGAAATAAACGAAACTTGGCACAGTTATTAGTCCATCTCTACATAGCTACCAGCAAGAGTCACATACTTCTCCCATCGCTTTATGCAGCTGTGGAGACCTCGTCTGCAGAAGTCGGCAGGTTGCGTCCGAAGCCACAACTTGACCTCAGAAATCAGCATTTCATCAAAAAAAGCTTGCCCTTCAAAAATAACTTCATGGTTGGAAAGAGGTGGAAGTCACATGATGCGAGGTGGGGAGAATTTCATAGCCATGGGACCATGCTTCCGTCTGAGCAACATGCGAGTTGTGAACCAGGGCGTTATCCTGCAGGAGGTGGACACCTTTGGTCAGTATACCACGCCTCTCGATTTTGATGGCCTTCCGCAATTTCTGCAGCAGTGAAGCGTAGTATGTCCCGGTAATTGTGGTACCCTTTGCCAGGAAATCCATCCTCACTACTCCACATTGGTCCCAAAAGACCATGAGCATGACTTTGCCCGCTGATGGTTGGACACGTGGTGAGGAAGAGTGCTTCCATTGTTTGTACTAGATTTAGTCTCTGGGTCATAATGATGGACTCATGTTTCCTCCTGAGTAATGAGTCTGGCGAAGAAGTCATCATGGTTTTTATGACACATGGCCAAAAGAACCCGTGAGCATGTGACTCGTTCCTGCTTCTGGAAAGGCAGCAGCAGCCGGGGAACCCACTGTGTGGGCAACTTTCCCATGTGCAAATGATCATGGATGGTTTTTTCTACAGAGCCCACTCTAATCTTGACATCTGCAGCTAATTGGTGAACGGTTATGTGGCGATCCTCCAAAATGGCAGCCTCCACTTGCTGGATGGTGTCTTCATCAATGGCGGACTGTGGTCGCCCAGGAATGGGAGCCGTTCCACTGAAGTCCGACCACACTTGAACTAATGATGCCAGTGCTTGACTACGTCATACAATGTGCGCCCTTTCAAGTACAGGAACTTGATGACCGCTCTGCTTCAATTGGTTCCATTATCAGATGTTACTCCACATTAGCACAACTAGCGGAGAAACTGTTAGGCGTTCAGAGCTACAAATTACTATGTTACCTATGGAGAGCTGTATCATTATACATGTGCAGTTTCATCCTCCTACAATAAGTGGAAGTAGGTCAGGGGAAATCTTTAATGAGCAACCCTTGTAAAAGGAGATCCATTAAGTTCAGTGGGGCTTAAGGTAAGTGAGTGTAAAATTGCAGCCTTAGTCAAGATCCTATGTGCTTCCAAGAAGAAAATGACAGCAATACAGACTACAGAGGACATAGCAGGCACACTTCAAGTCCTTTCCCTGCATCTATGGCAACATTGCCAACACATGCCAATCACAGAGTAGAAAGCTCATTTTGTCCCCACATTAGCAATGCATAGACTGAACCAATCCATGCATGGTGACAGGGAACTCCCTCCGTTATGTCATCCCATGCCAACACACACACACACACAAATACCATAGCACCCTCTGCTTGAAGTACCCAGCATGGTGGCCTCCATCCCCAACCATTGGTCCTAATGGCTGGCATGTGCTGCATAACTACTAAGTCTGCTTGCCCTTGTGCATCAGTATCAGACCTACAGTCTTCTTTCTTTTAAAACTGACTCTGCCTGGCTTGTGCACTGTGTTAGCATCCTAATCTGAAAGCCACTTCATTTCCTGCTCAGTGTTTCAGAGGGTTGTGGGGTTTTTTCCTGCATGAAATAAAGGGTTCACTTCTTCAAAGCTTCCAACCTCCCCAGGTGTGTAGTTCATATATATGAAATACTTCATGCTCTGCCATATTGCTGTCTGATACAGGTATGGACACTGATGATCAGTGGTGCCAACTTGAATAAAACATTTGGGGGGAGCACCTTTCCCCTTGCCAGAAGGTTGCCAGAAGGACAAATGGATGGATGGAAGCTGGAGCCGAGTAGGCACAACCCAGGGTAAGGACCAGCAGAGGCTGCCCTGCCTCTTCCCTTGCCCATGCACTGTCCCCTCCTCTCTCCACCCAGGCGCTAACAGGCTGTGGCCAAATTCACTCCGTGGCAGGGGGCTCAGGAGGCACTCAGGGGGTCCAGGCTGAGGCCTCCAGAGGGGAAGAAGAGAGGAGGGGGGACAACCTGGGAGAGAGGGAGGCAGGTGGGCAATTGGATGTCTTACTCGCGCTGACATGTGGCAGTGGCAAAGAAAGCTGGGGTGGCTTGGCACGGTCAGTGTTTTTTGGGGGGGGGCAAAGGGATCTGGGCCCCTTAGTGTTGGTGCCTATGCTGAAGATTAAAACAAACCATTTTTATTTACACATACTGTCATGAGAGTGCCGTCAACAGCTCACTGGGCTAACTGCCTAGTGAAATCACAGATACATGGGGCCCATGGAATCTTCTCCCTCAATCTTGAGCTGTTGCTCCGAGTGCCCGCGCCGCCCCCGCTAGCAGCTACTTCCTCGCTTCCAGACCCCTCCTGCTGCCTATGATGGCCGGCGATGAAAGCTTTCTGTTTCTGGCTTTCTGCTCTGAGACACGAAGGGGGAGCCTGGTTCTCAGAGAAGGAGGTGGCTCTAACAGGTTTCCAAGTGACGTGGTGTCCACTGTCTGCTGTCCTGTTTCTACCACTTCTGACTCCTGTCCAGGACTAGGGCATCTGCCAGCTTGTTCCTGCTCCTCAGCCTCTGTTATGTACTGAGTCGAATAGGATCCAAACTGCAGCAGTCTGATTGGTCCTAGAACAATAGGATCCAAAAGGCAGCAGTCTGATTGGTCCTAGAACAATAGGATTCAGAATGCAGCAGTCTGATTGGTCCTAGAACAATGCAGCAGTATGATTGGTTGGCAGGAACCACCCAATCATGCTCCAGATTGAAGTGAATCCACAACCTGATTGGCTTACAGTAGAATTCCGGAATTAGCCAATCATGTGCAGCCCATTGTGTAAATAATGTATATAAAGCAGATACTTTGAGGGGACATTCATTCATTCCTCCTCACCACTATGAGCTGAATAAAGAGCATGAAATCACTTTGCAACTCTGAGTATATTTCAGCCTCCATTATTTCCCAGCTCTTTTCCTCTTCTTCTGCGGTGTGCCCTGTTTGCCACCACCACAAACCTGGGTCCATGCTATCTTCATCTCCCGGGGTGGCAGTCTCTACCCCTCCTCCTCATCTGGTCAGTCCCTGACACACACACACATATGTACGAACCCTTCAGCTTTCAGGGCTCAGACACAGGACACATGTTGAACACATGTTGACTGTGCCATGGATTTCTTCTAGGGGAAACTGTTCCTCCATCTCAAACTTCCTATGACTGGATTAGTGCAGACAGGAAGGGTGTGGCTGGTTGGAGGATTTTCTCACTGAAGCATGAAGGAAGGTGGAAATTGGCTCTGACGGGCAGGTGCAAGTGCCTCCGTCCCCATATGCCTTAGGCTTTTAGGTAGGGCTTCAGCAACTGCTGGAAGAATCATTTCAACAATCTAATAAGCATGACAACAAATGACAGAACAGGGTTGTTCTGCTACTATTTTTTTAAGACCATGAAACTGCATATCTCTGCATAGATTTGAGACATGGTAGTATGCCAGTATTATGAATGAATTATTTAATTCTTATTCATGTTTAAGATAGGGGAATTGTATTTTGAAATCTTCTGCAGGGGGCGGGGTGGAGGGAAATATAATCATTTCCCCTCCTCCAGGATGGAGTTACCAATTCTAAAAAAAATGAGAAACACTCCTGTCCCAGGCACGTGTTATTTATGGAAAAAACAAAATAAAAAAATTCCTTCCAGTAGCACCTTAAAGACCAACTGAGTTAGTTCTAGGTATGAGCTTTCGTGTGCATGCACACTTCTTCAGATACACTGATTTATGGAAGAATCTATGGAAGAAGAATTTATGGAAGATTCTTCAGATACACTGATTTATTTATGGAAGAAAGCAATAGAAAGCACCAGAAACTGACATTTGATAATTAAGCTGAAGGCAAGACACAATCTCTCAGAGAAGTTAAAATTTTCATTCTGTTGTTCAATAGAATTATCCGTGTGCCTGGTGCTTTGCAGAGTATAAGAGTATAAAAAGTTGCAAACTAAAACCTAATGCTTAAAAACAGTAAAAGAAGTGAAGGGGGGGATAGAAAAGGACCATTTCATTGAAGAAAGTCATACCCTCATGAGGATGCAAGATTTGGAATGGTTCAAAACCAATTTTGGAAAAGAGGTAACATTTCTTGATTATCATGGCCAAACAGTACTGATTACATAGAACTTGTGCCTAAGAGGTGCATGAGAGCTGCAGGGCGGGGCTTAACCCCCCCCCCCAAAAAAAAATATTTTATTCAAGTTGGCACTCCTGGTGCAACCCCTGTGTCAAATAAGGACTGGCGCAGCTACTATTGTGTAATTGTTGTATCGGGACATCAATAATGATTTTGAGATTGTTGTAAAAAAAAAAAAAAAAAGCCCAGATGGAATAAATATTTTTAAAAGTTGGAATGGATGATTACAGGTAAGGGCTTAAAAAACAATAGAGAGAGGAAACATTGGGTGGTTTCCATGCAGAAAACTTGAAGTCTGAAGTCATGCTGTTAATGAATCAATAATGTTACTCCTGCTGTGTTAGTTAGTGATACTGGCAGCAGATTAAAAGAAAACACGGGAGAATATGCCTCTATTTGCAGCCCCTCAGGGATATCACTAGAATTAACAGCTACTTTTTTTTACTTCTTGAAGCATAATTACGACTCTTCAGAAAGAATAATTTTGTTTTCTCCACTACATGGTTCTTTCTCAAGGGCAACTAATGCATCCCACCTCCACCCCCACCCCCCCAGAAAATTGAGACAACAATATATTATGGTGAGGCAGTAAAAGGCTGTAGGTGGGGCTGGGGTTTTGCCTTTAGCTGTGGGGGTTACTGGGTAGCCTTGGACAAGTTAGGATATTTCACTGCAAGCTACTATTTTTAACAGAGTTGTTTTCAAGAGTATTTAAATGAGGTAAGAGACATAAAAATTTTGTGTACTTGAAAATGTACTGGTGGTGCATAAAGCCATTTTCAGTGCAAGGTATAAAAATCTAGAACTTTAACTGGTTTGTAGTTTCACCGTCACTGATGGACAGGAAAAGGTTTCTTTCCCTCCCCCCCCCCAATCACATGTTTCTTTCCTTTTATCTGCAAATTTGTATCCAGCATTGCTTATCTTCATAGCATTGTAGCAAAGTTGCTATTCCTTATAACCTTTCCAGCACAGTCATTCACACCTAATTGTTAGCTCTTGCAAAAATTTTACCTGTATTTGTTAAAGTAATAGATAGGGAATCAGCATCGTCTATGGACTGTTTAAGATTTCATTCCCATTTGTTCATATATGTGATTTAAGTTATTGCAGGCATTTAAGGAGAGAACTATATATAGGAAGATTCAATATTATATACATACAGTGGTACCTTGGTTCTCAAACTTAATCCGTTCTGGAAGTCTGTTCCAAAACCAAAGTGTTCCAAAACCAAGGCGCGTTCTCCCATAGAAAGTAGTGCAAAATGGATTGATCTGTTCCAGACAATTAGAAACAACCCCTAAAACAACAATTTAACATCAATTTTACTATCTAACAAGACCAATGATCCATAAAACGAAAGCAATAAGCAATGTACTGCAGTCACACAATCAGTCAATCAATCAATCAGTAGCTGAACTGGGTTCCACACAGTCACAAAAACAAAACAAAAAAGCCACAAAAACGCAAAATGAATAGCAAAAACAGACAACCCTTAGCGTAACACTCAGATCGGAAGCGTGGTACACACATTTGGCTTCTGAAAAAAGTTCACAAATTGGAACACCTACCAGCTTGCAGTGTTTGGGTTCCAAGTTGTTTGAGTACCAAGGCATTTGAGAACCAAGGTACCACTGTATATCAAGATGTTTCCTTGTTGCTCTCTAATCAAATACTTTAGTATAGGCAGCACCCACCCACCCTCGTTTGTGTGGGGGTTATGTTCCAAGGCACCACGTGTGTTGGTCAAATTGCATATAATTGAAAGCCACTGAAAGAGCTTGCAAGCTCCCCATTCAGCCCGTAGTTCCACCCCACCTCCATTTTGCCCTTTTAGCGATGTTTCAGCAAGAGATTTATGATGTTTCTGGGTTGACACTACGCACAATCGTGCATGGTCTTGCACATATTGAACACGTGTAAACGGGGGCTGCCTGTAAGGGGAAGCGTGTTTGGTAGGTTTCTTTGGGGTAGCAGGGGTGGATTTGGGGTAGCAGGGGTGGGTTTGGGGAATGGAGGAAAGTGGCAGAAATATGTGAGGGGAATCTGGCAATTATTCTCTAGCTCAGATAGTAACCTGAGCTGGGTAATTTTGGTGTCTGTCAAGCTTGCCTCTCATTCAGAAGCTTGCCTCTCATCTAGTCATGTATGAGCCCAAGATCAGAAAGCTCTTAGTTTCTACATACTTGGGAGACGCTTTGTGCATGCAAAACTGCAGTGGTTTGTAAACTAAAATAAATGTCCTCCCCAAAATGGTCCTGTGAGCTTCTAAAATGTTGAGGACTTAGAGATACGTAAGAACATTGTAGAACAACAACTCTCCATCTCCGAACACTGAAGAACTTGGAAAGGAGGGGCATGAATTGGCACCTTAGGCGTTGCCTAGGTAACATGTGAAGCCGCCCTTCAGCTTATATAATATGGAGGAGGGAGGTGCAGCGAATTGAAAAGCAACCTGTGAGGAGGAGGTGGAAGGTGTACACAACTCACCATGACAGATAATCCTGCCTACCCAGCTGTAAATAAAGATGAGGAAGAGCAGCTGTCCCTCAGATGGATAGGAAGCTGAATTTGGAGCTAGCTGGGTCTCACTCACGAGAATTCTCCTGCCAACCTAGCAGTTCAAAAGCACATCAAAGTGCAAGTAGATAAATAGGTACGGCTCTGGCAGGAAGGTAAACGGTGTTTCCGTGTGCTGCTCTGGTTTGCTAGAAGCGGCTTAGTCATGCTGGCCACATGACCCGGAAGCTGTACACTGGTTCCCCTAGCCAGTAAAGCGAGATGAGCGCCACAACCCCAGAGTCATCCACGACTGGACCTAATGGTCAGGGGTCCCTTTACCTTTACCATGAGAATTACAGGGTCACTCAGAGTTGTGGCATGTAAAGTCACCCAGAATACAATCATCAACTTGAGATACCCCACCCATGCAGAATTCTTTCTCTCATGTTGCACAGCAGCCAGTATTCCTGCCCCCACCCACAAGAGAAGAAAACCTGGTTTAAAAATTCTATCTTTCCCCCTCTCACTTCCCACAGCAGTTTCTTTGAAGCCCACCTTCACCTGACCCACACGTGATGTCATGTATGACATAAGGTGGGGTGGGGGGGCTTCCACAAGATGACCTCATAGGCCAAGCGGGGAGGCCTAGCAGGGGCAACAGGTTCCCTATTCCTGAGCTTTGCAATCTTATGGCATCTTAGCAAACTACGCTTTTCTTTGGATAAAGTTAGGGACTATCTCTAATTTATCCACTCGTTATTCTCTGTGCGTGTCTCTTTGCTCTTCATGAGCAGTTCCTCAGCAACTGAAGAGGATAAGCCCTTCCATGTACCGAGCTCCAAGCAGAAAACTATGAAGGAGGCCCATGGTGACCAGAACATTAGCAGCTATTCCTCTGTGCTTTTGCCAGCTTGCTTGTTCCAGACAGGCTTCTGCACCTTTGCAAGGTCCAGGACAGGCAGTTTCACAGCAGGTGATAGTAAACCTAGAGGGAAGGTGGAGTTAGGAGAGAGACTACACTTGTTACTTTTCTGTCTGCCATGCCAAAATTTGGGTCATTCTGAATCCCCCTGCCCTAAAGGTAAAGGGACCCCTGACCATTAGGTCCAGTCGTGGCCGACTCTGGGGTTGCGGCACTCATCTCGCTTTATTGGCCAAGGGAGCCGGTGTACAGCTTCCAGGTCATGTGGCCAGCATGACTAAGCCGCTTCTAGCAAACCAGAGCAGCACACGGAAACACCGTTTACCTTCCTGCCAGAGCGGTACCTATTTATCTGTTTGCACTTTGATGTGCTTTCGAACAGGAGCAGGGACTGAGCAACGGGAGCTCACCCTGTCATGGGGATTTGAACCGCCGACCTTCTGATCGGCAAGCCCTAGGCTCTGTGGTTTAGACCACAGCACCACCCATGTCCCTTTTTAACCATTCTCTAAAAGAATGGTTAATTAAATTTAGGGGAAATGGCAGAGATGGTAAAGACGACTAAATGTGTTCACATTCAAGAGAAAAGAATTCAAGGGTTTCTATCTATGTTAAATACCACCATCTAGTGGATAAGAAACATAATTTGTTATAAACTTACAAATAAGTGATTAGGGTGCTAATATCTGTGCACTGTTTAACCTCAGGTAGCTGACTAGCTTGAATTATGGTGCTGGAGGAGACTCTTGAGAGTCCCATGGACTGCAAGAAGATCAAACGTATCCATTCTGAAGAAAATCAGCCCTGAGTGCTCACTGGAAGGACAGATCCTGAAGCTGAGGCTCCAATACTTTGGCCACCTCATGAGAAGAGAAGACTCCCTGGAAAAGACCCTGATGTTGGGAAAGTTGAAGGGCACAAGGAGAAGGGGATGACAGAGGACGAGATGGTGGAACAGTGTTCTCGAAGCTACAAACATGAGTCTGACCAAACTGCGGAGGCAGTGGAAGACAGGAGTGCCTGGCAGGCTCTGGTCCATGGGGTCACGAAGAGTGGGACACGACTAAACGACTAAACAACAACAACAACAACAAGCTGACTAGCTTAGGGGGCTAAGCAAAGGCTGTGTGCACACACAGCCCTGTCATTTAACAGAGGGAAATAGCTCAGGAGAAACAGCTGCTACACCCTAACGTTTGCCATCTGAGACACTTGGCTTGCTGCTTAATGGTACAGCCAGTTCTGACAGCTCCAGTCACATTCAAATTGTAAGGGCAACAAAGAGAGCCATTCTCAATTACTCTCCCACAGTTATTGAGTGCCTTCACCATGGACACTCCATTCCTGAGTGATTTCCAGGTCTTGAAAAACTCTCTGTGCAAACAGACCTTTGGAAGCCTTGGCTCTTGAAAATGTGGATATATTTTAGTGCTTAAACTTTATTTGGCTTAAAAGCTTTAACAAAGTCTTTCTTGCCACCTCTGGTTGGAGTAGCCTGATGAGCAATATATCAAATATAGGACTGAACCAAAAGCTGTCACAGCATAACTTTGGGCTTCATGGGGGGGGGGGGCAAAACCCAGACCCCCAAATGGGGCATTTTGCCAGTTGTGCTCAGTTTGGAGATGTCCTTTTGGAGTTCTGTGCTCTTTGCAATCCCTTTTTGTTTTAACCACTTTGAATAATTTAATATCATCAGCAAACATGGCTACTTCTCTTCGTACCCTAACTCTTTTTTTAAAAAAAAATAATTTTTATTAACAGGCCAATCACATCACATTAATTCCAAATAACAATAATTCCAAATTACACAGCCAATTTTTTAAAATTTTTGTTGGGGGTACCCATGCTTCAAGCTCCGAAAGGGATCCAATCATCTCTCTTGCTGCTGCTTTAATTACACAGTTATGTCAAAATAATATTCACAGTTCTATTCAATCTTCTCTTTGTTGTTTTCCTCATCTTATTGTTGTTATCTCCTTTCTTTGTGATCTCTGATAATCTCCACAAGCGGGTTGAAGACAAACGTCATTATTTCCTGAGTGGATTTTACACACATCCAAGAGCCATAAAAGTAGACAGACGCCATTTCAACACCTCCGTACAAAACATTCCGACAATCTGTCCTGATCTCCCCACTTCCACTGTCCTAGCATAGGTAGTGACCAAAGTCATTTGAAATGAGATGGAAATGGATCCAAAAAGCCAAGAGTAACTGGAGTTGCATGACCACCAACTGCTTGAGAATTTCCCCCAAATGTTATATTTGTGACCAACTTTGGATAGATCATTAAGGCCCAGTAAAGCCTTTTTCATACATGGAGACAACATCACCAAGACTAACCCTCTTCACAAGGAGGCCCAGACAGTCAGCTTATGCTGGCCAGTGTAATAACCCAGGAGGGGTAAATATTAAGTGCCTCCATACACTTGTCCTTGGATTACGGCTACTGAAATGCATCTAATAAAATCTGACTAAATGGTGAATGGAACACATTCATGGGTACAGTGTTCAAAGTAATATACAAATAGATGCCGATGTTTATCCATGCAATAGTCAAGCCTCAGCAAGCCTCTGAGGGTTTTTTAACATCTAATAGTTGGCTAAGATGGAGAAGACACTGCAGCAAAGGTGGAGCAAAGGGGATTATTTGCAGAGGTCCCACAATCTCTCGCCCCATATCAGCCTGGAGCTGGTTCCAGTTGGGACCAGTTTAAAAAATCAACAAAGGGACGATGGAAAAGGAAAGTGCCCCCTGCCTACCAAAAAAAGACCATCTGTCCCTCCCATCAGGTGAAAGGTGACAGGACTTTGGAAGTGGAAGCCAACTCTCCAGCTCACACACTCCTTTAAGCCCATTTAGGATTGCACAGTTAGGCAGACAATGAAACACTTTTATGCCTTTGACTCTGCACAGTTGACCTTTCCCCGATTTACGCCCTTCAGCTGCAACAAAGACTGGAAATCTTTAGTACATTTTCCTAGTTGTTGGATGCCAGTTTAAGGCAGCATATTAGGACTGCAGCTATTGTTAGTCAAAGCTCATCATCTGAAGAGCTCAGTGTTAGGGCAGAACAAGATGTTATTTCAGCAAAGCATGTTCAGAAATTTGGGTGGGAGGAAAGTGCACAAATTGGACATGGCTATAATTATTTCCTTTCTCTTGAAACCTCTTCTTTCCAGTCAGTTTTCTTCCATGGATTCAAAAGTTGAGTTTCTTCCCTTTGTTACACTTTGCACTGGGTTTCCTGTCTATTAGAGGAGCCCAAAACTGTCTTCATGGTGAGCATTAACACTGAAATAATGTATTTACAAGCAAACTGTCCCTTGTGCCTATCAAATGCATGAAAGACAAATGTTAACCTTGTGACAACCAAATTGCCATAATTATTTTTTTGCCAGATGCTAGATATACAAGAATAGGAGTAGGCAATGTGATACAGACACCACAATTTACCCAACCACACTTAGACACTTTAAAATTCCATTGTTTTCAAAGGGAGAACTTTCAGCATGTGCTTTACTCTCTCCCATTGAAATCAATGGGACTTTTAAAATGGTGGGGATTTTGACTGAATCATACCCAACTTGAGTCTACAGTGCACTGTGAAGAAATGGACAGGATTCACCTAACCAGCCCCATTAGCACAAGCCCTACATAAAGACTTCCACTTGCTTTCGCACCCCTCTTCCCACAGCACCCTCAAAATTGGTTCTGGGGGTGTCAGGAGCACCCCCAGAACAACCTGAGTGCGGTGGGGGGAGAAGGAATTTCATACTGCCTGGGCAAGCTGGGATGCTTGCACAGGCAGAACAAATGGAAGAGCACAATGTTGCATGTCATCCAGTATGTTTAGGATCGCCATTTACACATCAACAAAAAACAAGGACAAAAGTGATATACATATGCTAATTTATATATACACATGCAAATTTTAAAACAATTAGTATAATTTAAATAAATAAATATATCATCATCTGAGGGGATATTGTAATCAAGTGACCAGTGCCTACTCAGTTTGCTGTCCAGGTACTAAGGGCCACTGGCTGCTCCCTCTTCATTCCAGGAAGTTCACCATGGCAAGGGGAGGACCAATCTGGGCCCCATCCACGGATCAGAGAAGCAGCAGCTTCAAAGAGTTTGCTTCAGCTCCTTCCTGCTAGACAGAACTCTGCTCCCATTGCCAGTTGCCCTGAGACTGCAGAAGCCAGGGGGAGTGGAGAAAGATAATATCCCCCCCCCCAAATCCACCCCCAATCCATTGGCCAAAGGATAAGAAGGGCCACCAACTGCTATTCAAGCAAAAGAAGATCAGCCTGGTCCAAACAGAAGTGTCTGTGTATAGCTTAGCACTTAATTCTGGCCTTCCAAACCCAATTTCCCTTATCCCTCCATTCCACTTCCCATCTCTGTGCATCCAGTGTCCTCCTAGTGCCTTTCTGGGCAGGGATGTGTCTTTCATTTTTATTGATGTGAGTTTGAGAGACGATACTTTTATGAAAGGTTGGATCAAAAGAAATAAATATGGGCTCCTTAATTGTTCCTTATCTTCAAACCCAACTTGGATCAGACAGCCCTTTGCATAGAGAAGCGTCCTCTGTCAAGAAGAGCACATGGCCATCCTGGAGTATTTTGACTTGCAGGGCTAACACTGCCACAATCTAATCTATCAACCAGACTTTACAACATCAGCTTTGTTTTGGCAAAATGAAAGTCTCAACTCTTAAGGAAATTAGCTTCCATTATTTAGTAAGTTCCACAAAATACAAAAATACATATAACAAAATACAAAAATACATATAACAAGTACAAAGCAATTGTGGCATCCAGTATCTAGCCATGTCTGTCTTGTGAAATGTATCTGAAGAAGTGTGTATCTGAAGAAGTGTGCATGCACACGAAAGCTCATACCAAGAACTGACTTAGTTGGTCTTTAAGGTGCTACTGGAAGGAATTTGTTTTGTTTTGACTATGGCAGACCAACACGGCTACCTATCTGTAACTGTCTTGTGAAATGTTAACATAACATTGTTCTCCTATTTTTCAAACATCAAATTGTCTGCTCAACCAATCCAGACATTTTTTTAGTCCCACTGGTGCACGTACTCTCCCGCCATTGCAATCAGCAAAACTTAAATGTGATTAAATGTGGCTAGATTCATGAGCTTAGCCAGGATTTATGTTGGGGGGGGGGACACCCCCTTGTCATCATCCTCTGTCTGGCTCTGTCTAGCAGATTCAAAATGAAATGTCTCAACAACAGTTGTTTTAAATTACTTTCTTTTGACCCCAAGTGCTCAGAAAAATCTGTCAAAATCTTTCTACAATTTCTACTTTTAGTTAAGTATTTTTATTTATTTACTTGATTAGGGAGGCAGCTGCCTCCCTGGCTATGTCCATGGCTAGATGATGATGATGATTACAAATCTCTAAGAACTCAGAGAAAAATGTGTCTATATACATTGAATTGGTAATGTGTTTTATTTTCTAACAGGGGAGAAAAATAGCCAGGGAAAGGTTCAGTCTTATTTTCATTGACTTCGCCATATGGACAATGTATTAAATTCTTGCCTACATTGTTGTGGCAGGAGGGACTAATGAGGTATTAGGAGTTCCACCTTGGGTTGCCCCATATCCTCTTTTTCCAGGACACATCCTCTTTTTCATGGGTAGAGTCGTCATAGTGATCCATGGTTAAAAGTAGAAGTCGGCAAATGTGTCCTCTTTTTTGCTCTTCAAAATATGGCACTTGTCAATTGTCTGTATCTTCTTCATTATCTTTTCATTCAAACTGCACGCTCTACTTTGGCCAAACATTGGCTGCTGCATTCATGTTCTTTAACCATCCATCCATCCTTCACTGTTTTTTTTTAAAAAATGAAATTCATGTTTTGCAAATGACCTCAAAAAGGGAAGCAGCTGAGTGCATCCGATAGAAAATGGAAAAAGGCATTGCAAGGTTAACCACCGTGATCCAAGGCTCAAATCCAAAAACCATTTCTTCCAGTCCATTGTCATACTCAGGGCGGCAGCCAAAAGCTGGTGGAATCCAAAGCTATGAATAAGAATGAAAGGAAAATAAATATAAATTTTAATATCCCCATGAGGTTATACAGGAAACAAATTTTAAGACTATTCATTCAAAATCTGACTCAAATTTCAGTTGTAGAATTTCACATTTTTTACTTTTGATTAAACTGATATGTTCATAGAATTCTGGTTGGCCTGTGCCAAGGACTTTTACCTCAAAGTAACCTTGCCTGGCTTCCTCTCAATTTGCTTTTTAAAACTGGACCAATTTGGATCTGTTCA
Organism: Podarcis erhardii; assembly: GCF_964252035.2. Lineage (NCBI taxonomy): Eukaryota > Metazoa > Chordata > Lepidosauria > Squamata > Lacertidae > Podarcis > Podarcis erhardii. The sequence goes on along the minus strand of NC_138512.1, from coordinate 3,295,174 downwards.
AGATTTCACATGACCAAAGGAAAGAGGTAATCATTATTCAGTTTAGAGTGTTTGGCTCCAGGGTTAAATGTACCCCACCTCCACTATACCCAGGGAGAAGTCTTCATAACTGCTTGATTTACATTCTGTCTGTGCTGTGGAGCTAGTTTATGCAATGCCAACTCTGAGGCTACTTCTAGGTCACCTCACTTTAGCCAGGAGTACAGCTAGGGAAAATTCTTAGATAAATGACTCTAGGCCACATTCGGAAGCAACAGCTGCTAGGAGTCCGAAGAATGGACAATGCCCAAAGGATAGCACCAGTATCCTGAAGGAGATAGCCCAGGGCAAACTGAAGAGCTGCAAACCACAGCAAGGGATACTGGTGTGGACATAACCACACCAAACTCAGACCCAGACGCAGACCACTTCTCAAGAATTATCAGGCCAATCCCGAAACACTTTCTTCAGTAGGAAGCCTGAGGGTCCGTAATGCTTCTTCATAAATAATATGCTATAAATATGCTGCCATGATGATCAGTTTTAACTTTTCCCTTTCAGCTTTCAGTTGTGTCTTTCTCCTTCATATAGCAATTTACACATTGATTCTGGAGTAAGCACTGGCACATGAGCTGATCTAATCTAGTGCTGGTATGAGACTAGCCATTCCCTAATGCTGGATCCTATAAACCAGGGTGGGAACCACTTTTGGCCATAGGGCAAATCCCAAAGTGACCCAACTCTGCAAGGCTGCTCACGTATCAATTGCCTGACATCATATGATGCCAAGTGTGAGAAAGGTTAATCAGGGTAGGGCAGGTTAACGTAAGTTCCCAACTGTTCCTCTGAAGCTGCTTGGAGATACTGAGTGGTCCTGGACACTGCCAAAAGCAGCACAGCTTGCACTGAGCACCGTAAGTTGATTTCAGACTTCCTGCATTTTATTACCACTGATTAAAACCACATATTACATTAAAGCCCAGTTGAAAAAATTATATAAATCCAATGTATGTAATCAAGGAAAAGACTTCCAAAAATTTCAATGTGACTTAATAACAAAGACTACAAAACTGAAATGTGACTTCTTCACTTGCGTTTGGCACTGAAGTGAAATGTGTAACCTGTGCTTGAGCACATCACATTCCATTTCAATATGATTTATTGGTGAGTTAATCAATACATTTTTCAACAAAGCCTTCAGCTTCCACAGGGATTAAACTTTAAGTAATTTGCTCGACCTTGTTTGATTGGTGTTTTCAAGGAAAATGGGCAGTGGGAGGCAAGGTTAGCAATGCCTCAAGTGGTCTCTGCAGCTGGGATTTTGACTAGGGTCACCTCTTTGATCATCTCTACAGATCAAAGTGCTGCTAAACTAGCTTTCGTTTGTTTCTAGTCAGTTGGCAAGACTGGAATAATTGCCATTATTTTTGCATAATAACTTACCGAAAGATTACATAGGAACAAAAATGCAGCAATATTTTTCAGGATGTTTCTTTTGTTGTTGACAGAAGAATTTTTGCTATACAGTGAGAAATCAGAGGTGGAGGGAGTAACTGGGGTGTTGCCTTGACTTTTGTCTTCATCTAGAGCATCACTTCCACTGCTCTCAGGCAGAATATTATTTCCATTAAACATGTATGGTGACTCTCCATTTTGAATGCCATCTATTCCATTATATATTTCTTTGTAAGAAGGTGCAGGTGAAAGAGTATTTCCATTGGACACAGTTAGTATACGAATTGTTTTAATGTCATCATTAACCTTTTCATGCTCACGGTGTATGGATTCAATTATAAAGAGGTTCTGAATATATTTCTCAAATATAACAAGTATGGAAAAGGGCAGATTATACCATGTATATGCAGGGTGAGAATCAGCACAAATAATTGCAAGGATGGAACCCCAAGACAGAAGCCAGGATCCTGAGGCAGCTCCAACCAGTAAGTCTGCATCAAGTTTCCTAGCTGGGTTTTTGGAAACATCCAATGATTTTTCTTCAAGCCGGTAAATCAGAAGAGCGACTATCCCAGCTGCACACATCATTGTCAGTACTGCAATACTATACAAATAAAACATAATAAGTGCTATTTCGCTCTTTATTTTTGAACGCCCAATCTGAAACAAATAGACAACAACAATTGCTACTGTTGTGGTGAACACAATCAGTCCTAAAATGGCACCCAGTGTTTTCCCTTGAAACTTGAATGTTATCTTGTGTTGCTGAAGGTGTTCAACTTTGCGTCCAATATTCTTCCATAGCACATAGAGCATTGTGGATGCCATAATGTGATACTCAATGTTGAAGGGGTACAGGTAATAGATTCCTTGGGAGAATATGGAGCACAGGACGGTTGTGCTGCAGTTACACGGTGGCGCGTGATCATCCAATTCTAAAAAGAAAGAGTGAGACCAAGACATGAGACGGCATCACATTATAAATATTAATTTTACCTAAACAAATTGTGAAATATCAGCCCAAGGGAGTTTGGTGCCTCAAGTAGCTGCCCAAAAGGGAACAGCTTTACAAAAGGGACAGCTGCTTAGATAAAGCAAATACCAAGTTTATAAAGGCAGAACACAAAAATGGCAACGATCAAGGCATGATTAAGCTCACTGAGTTCAGTGAGAGATACATAAGCACATTTTTGCACCAATATTGAAAATTTTGAACCAATATTGAAATGGTTACATGTTTTAAACATGATGGGTGCAGTTCGGGGGGGGGGTATCACTCCTTCCTGTTAAAGGCTTTGGCCCAGGAAGAGACAGTGAAATACTGGAAGCAAGCCACTGGCTGTGCAGGTGGTCTCATCAGGAAAGGTTTGGTTTCCTGGACCATGGTCTTTTATTCCTTGAGGAAGGACTTCTGGCAAGAGATGGGTTGCAACCTCACAGCAATTGACAAGAACATGTTTGCCAAGAGTCTTGCAAACCTGATCAGGAGAACTTTAAACTCAATCCTGAGGGGGAGGGAGACTATATTACAGGTGACAGGGGAACACCTGATACTAGGAATAATAGTTTCATTGATGCACAGGATACTGAGGTGGTGCTACAGAAACTCACTAAAGGACACAAACTACAAGACTTTAAAACAGAATTGGGGAGGGGCAGTCAATGTAGAGAAGAGAAATTAGGGGCTAGATGATCATAACAACAAGCAAAACTTGCAAAAGTCTATATTTTGTCCCCTTTCTATCATTCCTGGTCTCTAGATAATTAAAAAACAGGATAGCAAAAAATTTATCTTACCTATTGTTATGTTTCCAAATCCAAGAGTGATTAACCTTTCCTTGTGTTCATTAAGTTGATGCTTTGATTCTGTTAAAACACCATTTGTCCACAAAAGCAAATTTGTAAATACAGAATGGATCACTCCAAACCTAGAAAATAAATAAAGCAAATAAGTTATTGACAACAGTGTATAAAACATATCAGTGAAGTACGGTATTTTATTTTCCAGTATTTATTATTGGTGAACACATAAGGAACACTACAGTCTGTGTGTTTTACCAATCTTTCCCTGTTTACATGATGTAACATAGAAAATAGTATGGCTTCAAATTATACCTCTCCACCTATTACAGATTTGCACATCACTAAAAGTTGCATATAGGTGGCCTGTGAGAATTTAAATATCCTAGGGATATTTGACAGCAGGTTCTCATCAGCAAACTACAATTCCCAGGACTCGTGAGAGCAGCTAGGACAATTAACTGGTATGAAGCTGAAATAACTTTGTAATATACAGTAACTCTCCAAGGAGAGAGGTTTTTTTTAGTCCTCATTTAATTTAAAAAAACCTATCAAAGTTGGGAGATAGCTCCTGCCCCTAATCCTTGTTTACTGTGTCTCCAATCAAAGCATGCCATTCTTTACATCAGGCTTCCTCTAACTCGGCCCTCCAGATGTTCTGAGACTACAATCCCCATCATCCCTGACCACTGGTCCTGCTAGCTAGGGATCATGGGAGTTGTAGGCCAAAAACATCTGGAGGGCCGAATTAGAGGAAGCCTGCTCTACATGGTACAGCTCCACCCACCTAACCAAAATTAAAATGTTATATAACCTATTCAAGTCTTTGAGGACAGATGGAGCAGGAAAATATACTAACTCACACTTCAGTACTAGTTTTCAGAGATGTCAGCATGCCTGCTTGCAGACAGTAAAGGACAGGGTTCAGTATTATGCCAGAGAAATAAATATAGTGCTTTGCTGAGATAATAATAAGGGATTTTGGTGTTTCATAGGTGGGAAGGAATGCTTACTCTTATCATTGGTATGCTGGTGTTAAGAAGACTGCAAAAGACCTGCCAGTTTCAACAACTATTCAGAAGAATACTGGTACACAAAAGCATGCCTATGATGCCGGATTGCACTATTAGGGTCTGAGATTCTGCCTTTCAACCTGAGCTGAAGGTATCTGAAAAGGTATCCTGTGAGCTTTGGAGAAGTGCTCAACATTCTGAAATGCACCAGTCTTCCCCAGAACCTCATACAAATTGCAATTATTGGAAGGACAAATGGCCCCCATAATTTCCAGGGGAGAAGGAAATTACTACAACAGTTTCCATCTGTCACCAGAATTAGAGAACATTCTGACCCCTCATAGAGTTGTAAATAGCACAGTTTTTAAAAGGGAAATTTAGAACTGCCCAGTGGTGTGTGACTATAATTTGTGCAGCAAGCACACACTGCTACAACCTATTTCTGTGTTTTCTTCCTAAGTGCTTGAACACTTTCTTGCTTACAGTGATACTCCATGGTATTTAGAAGTCCCCACAGAGAGGAGAACATCCTCAGAACTGGGAATCGACAGCACTAGTGCAGAAGAGTGTTATAGTGAAGCTTCCTGCATGAGGCAGCATGAATTACAACAAAGCTTTATTTGGAGTAAGGGATGTTTAAAAAAAGAAAAAGAACAAGAGAAGCAAAGAGCAGAAACGCGATCACGGTGCAACAGAATCAAGGCAAGTTCTTCAGGGGACCAAGGGAGAGATGAAACAGCAGCCTCTGTCTCCCATGGAAGGACCACTTCGGGAAACAAGAATGGACAACTGCTGGCATACAAATATTACCGTAGGTTTCTAGGGGTCCTTCCAACTGAGGATGCTGTAATTTTATTTTTTAAAAATCAAAACAGAGATGTAAACTATTATTTCCTAAACATTAATATAAACATTTTCAGTACCAGTAGTTTCTCACTGATATTTCCCAGGTTAAAAATATAAGGAAGATTATATTCATTTTACCTCTCCAACATTTTGAAGGATTGGATAATATCCTTTGCATGGGACCATAAGAAGTATACCTGAAAACATATATGAAAAAATAATTGGGTCATTTGGGAAAGTGGTACTATTTGCTATGAACAAATAAGATATGTCAGGGATGAAAACCAAAGAAAAATGTGCAAGAGATCACAGGAATCCAGATTTACTTAGGTGTAAAGCAGCTCACTGCAGCTAACCCAATGACAGGACATTTTACTTAAGCCCTATGCAGATGAACTGCTCACACATTCTGTCAACACGTGAGTTGGGTCACATTATTCAAATTCTTTGCTATATAAAGACAATGTTTTGTATTAATTCAACTCCTCCTAGCCACTTCAAATAGACAGTACCAAACTGAGGGTCAAGTACAAGGATGTATACACCAGGTTACCTCCTGAATGTTCTGGTTATATATGCTGTATAACCAGATGTGTGCTCTGTAATTTATTTTGTTTGATCATTTTAAGGCTGAGAAAAACAAGCAACAAAAGACTGAGACTAAAGGGCCATGGGAAGCATTACAGTTACAAAAAGGGTTTGGGGGAAGACTGGAAGCCTTTGTTTAGTTTAGCTGTTTCAGACCCAAACCAGTAATAGGAGTGTTATTCTCCTTGCTTCAGGTTCTTAGATCATGCCCTTCACTGTGATGTTGCAGTATTTGCAAGAGGTGTATTATGTGGCAATTATATATGGTTGTATCTCTCCCCCCTTCCTCTGTGCAGCTCTACAGTATATACGGAGGGGGCTTAGGTTACCTCTCTGCTTCAAGGTTGACTGCATGCAGAAGGAAAGGATATTTGTGTTGTTCTCCACAAACTGCATATACAGAAGGGCAAGAAACAAACTGGCTCTCTGTTTGAAGCAGGAGACCATTACTCCACTCTATTTGTTGGGAAATCTGGCCAGCTGCCATTTTCTGCTTCATTGCTAAATATTACTTTGTCAAATTAAAGGTTTCTCCGTGTGTAAAACGTTTTGAATCCAAATGTACTAGTCTCAGTCAAGCTAGCAAGTGCCTAGAACCAGAAAAATATAGTAGATGACTTTTCACCATAAATTTTATTTTAAAAATTTCCCTGACAGGCTAGTATTTCACAGCTGTCTTTGTGCTGTTTGAAAGGGACTTATGTCCTTTGAAGGAAGAGAAGATTAGAAGGGCCAGTCAACTGAGCCAATGAGACAATGTCTTAGGCAGCGGTGGCAAAATAGTTATTAAATTGTCCCCCATTTAGAAAGAAGATTAATGCAGCATAATTACATGGCTTTAATTAAAGAGATTTATAACAGTTTTCATCCGAGGTAACATTTGAGACATAGCTAACATTCAGCGTGTATGTTTAATCCATTATTGCATTTTTATGTGTACATTTATAAGTGCGGGAGATTTGTGTTTACGTACCCAACCGACACTGTATAATGTTGATTCGCTTGCACAAGAGGCATTGATAACCAAACATATTCTGTTTAAAATGGCAGCCCCGTGAACCTGAGAGCATGTTGCATTCATCATGTTCAAAAGTAACCATGTTTAAGCCAGATTCTGATTGCGGGAAATTCTGAAACCTCCCTAGAATCAAACAGAGGGAACTGGAGGGAATCGTGGTCAAACAAACAAGGACGCAGGAGCTTCCAGCTTTCTCTGCCTATCTCTTCATAATTCTTAATAGCTCTAGCCTGGCTTTTGCTATTTGTCACATGGTCAGTATTGAACAAGACTTAAAGATAGTGGGGGTTTTTGCTTTGCTTTGGGACTGTGCTGCACTATCTAAAAAACACAAGCACACAGATAGGAATAATCAAAAACCAATGGTTTTACCTGCAGCAGTGTGTGTACTGCATGTGTGGCAGGAAAAATACCTTCCGTGACTGATAAGCAATCTGAATATCCAACAAAGTATCCAATTTTGAAAGAGTCCATAATTAAAGTAATCGCTGCAAACAAAGTAATTGCACCTGAAAGAAAATTAAAAATATTATAAAATGTCATTATGAGGGCAAAAAATATGCTACAGACAACAAATAAGAAGAAAAACACTAATAGGAAAATTAATGTGAAGATAGTGAAAATGTAAAGAAATAAACCTCTCACGCCTGTGGACCCTGTGTATTTAACATTTTATGACTTGTGGTTTTATTGTATAGTTTTATGTTTTTATTGCTATAAACTGCTTTGATTTTTTAATGCTACAGCAGTATACAATTTTTTAAATAATAAATAAGTAAACTCCCTTTCCTGCTGCCTCATTAAACTCTGAACCATTCATGGGTAGTGGCACTGCAGGTAGTAAGTGGCTTTAATTCTGTTATTGTTATTTAGAGCAGCATTTCTTAACCTGCGGGTGCATTGCAAAGTCTGTGCAAGTAGGTTGTGGTTGCTCATGTACAGGCAACTCCCCCTTTGCGCGGGGGTTGCATTCCAAGGCACTGCACACCTTGGTGGGGTGTGCTGAAGCCTGCCCCCTTCTGCTTCCACACCTGCCCCACCCTGCCCCCCATTCTGCCCCCTTCCAAAACTTGTGTGCTTTTGTGGTCCCATGCATGCCAAACACCTGCAAATTTGCCTTTAAACTCAAAATAATTATTGCTTGCAATCGTCAACGGGTATGATGAATACCTCTTACAGCTTTTGTTTTGTTGGCTTATTGTAATATTGTATTAGCACTAGCATTCAGACATTGGAAAGGCTCAAACTTTCCAGTTTAGCACTTGGGAACTGCTCTCTGGCAGCTGATGGGAGATCCAGTCACCATTTGCCACAAGGTGCTCATTGGTGTTAGGTAAATTTTTGCTTGGATGCATCAAGCAATGATTATAAAATAGGCAAACTTGCCATTAAAATGCATGAAACTGGGAAAGTACTAAGGTCCAAAATTAATGTGATAATAAATCAATAGGTCACCATATTATGTAAATTAGGACTTGTGGGCCACCATGCAGGGGGGGGGGGAAAGTTGGGAACCGCTGGTTTATTACTCTCAGAGCCATCATTCCCATAGGGCTTAGTGGTGCGTTGCGCCAGGGCACCGGCCTCTCAGGGGCGCCCAGCGAGTGGGGGAGCTGCACAGCTTTGCTGGTGGCCTCCCCTTTCCCTGCACGCCCGGCAGCTGCGCCCCGCCAACTATATGGCTGGTGGGCGCACAGCTTCCCTCCCAAGCCTCTGCGGGGATCACTCTCCCGCAGCAGCATGGGGAAGAGTTGTGCCCCCCCCCTCCGCCATGGCTGGCAGTGCGCAGCTACAGCCACCCCAACACTATCCGTGGTAATTAGGGGCCGCTGGGCAGATATTTGCACTCCGGCACTGCATCTGCTAAAGACAGCCCTGATTACTCTATTTTTTAAAACTTATCAATTGCTCCAGTCTCTTAGGATCAGGAGAGCTAGAAATTGAAGTAAACCAAATTTAAATCCACAACTCATTTTTATAAGATTAACATAATTACCCAGGAGTAAATGTATGATGGATTACAAATTGAGGACAAATTAAGCCAGAAGTCCTTAAGCAAATAGAGCTTCTTTGTTGGCTACCACCCACAATCCTGTGCAGTTACCTGGATGTTAGTCACAATAAACACAGTGAAATTTACTTATCAGTAAACATGCATTGTAACTATATTAATCAGGACTTGTACTTGCACTGGGAGATTTTAGGATATGGGGAAAGACTTGCTGTACCAGAAATACACCTCTGTACCACCAGCAAAACTCTGCTGATGGAGAGACCAAAACAGGGGTGAGAAACAAACAAACACCACATCCTATATGCCTCCCAATAGTGATTTTGCCTTTGATACAACATTATGCCAATTTAAGAGGTGGCAGAAACAAAAAACCACCCATTGACCTCAATGAAGCCCTAGGTAAAGGTAAAGGGACCCCTGACCATTAGGTCCAGTTGTGGCCGACTCTGGGGTTACAGCACTCATCTCGCTTTATTGGCCAAGGGAGCCGGCGTTTGTCCGCAGACAGCTTCCGGGTCATGTGGCCAGCATAACTAAGCCACTTCTGGCGAACCAGAGCAGTGTACGGAAATGCCGTTTATCTTCCCGCCGGGAGCCCTACCCCCCACCAAAAAACCAGTTCCCCACTTCTCATCTTCCCTGCATATTTCCATCACAACAGATCAGACAAACTCTGTACTCAACCACAGAACTCCAACAGCAACATAGTGTATTATGTATTTATTTATTTATTTATTTTCATAAAATTTCTGCACTGCTTGATTGAGGGGTTTTTACAAAGCAGCTTACAAAAGGATAAATCAAGAAAATCAAGAACAAAATTACAAGAGCACTTAAAAGCATGCAAAGGTTTGAATACCAAAACAGATTAAAATTACCAAAATACTAAAATTACTAAAACAGATTAAAATATTAAGCACCAGCAGGGAGACGTCTAGTTTTAAAAGGAACACTGAACAAATACAGGAAGGGCAGATTGCTAACACTTGTCATTGCCAAAAAGTTCTTATAGGCGCTAGGTCTCAAGACTCCAAACATAAACTTCCAACAGCAACCCCCACCCCACTCTTAGAACTTGAAAACAAAGACAAAGTAGCCCTCCAGCTAATTGCTGTGAAAATCCCACGATCCACACCATATTGTAAACTGCTCTGTGATCCTCAGATGAAAGGTGGTATAGACATTTAATAAATGATAGGAAGATAATAATATATTCCTTGGCTAAACACTCCTTCAATCTTAACAGCTAGAACCAGTGTCCGCCTTTGCCACACATTCACTACTGACACTTTAGGAGTGGGGATTAGTTAAATTTACAGCCAATTTGTGCTCCCTGAACATCAAACAGAGGATTGGCTTGAATGGGTGCAAAGGAAGGCCACATCCTGTGTTCACCTCCAGCCAGAACATCCAGAAGCAGAGCTCCCCTTTCTACTCAACAGACACATTCGGCACCCCTTACCTTGACCTCCGGGGTTGGGGAGTGAAAAAATTATTTCTACTCCCATCCAGCAGAGGTCAAGGTAAATAAGAAGGGTGGCTTTTGGATCTCAGTGAAGTGGGACCAAGATATTTCACTCCATCTCTACTCCTGAAATCATGGAGCTAAATGTATGGCTCAGGGAAAGCATATGGGCCGACTTGCCCTAGAGCTCAAGGCAGTCCAGCCCCTGCAATCTCTGGGGTTGGTCATCCTGCTCATCTTCCTCCACACCAGATCCACTGAGGAGGATCGGACTCATTTGGAAGATATGAGCCACAGAGACTGGCTGAGCACTTTCAGCCAAACTCAGTCTTGGAGCTAGAGATTGTGAGGCTGGTTTCTCCTCAGCCATCCAAATCCCTGGCCTGGCCAGCCATTGGCTAGGGGAGAGGGGGGGGTAGCCCAAACTGCTGCCACTATTTTTCTGCAAGGACGGGGTGTCTAACAATCGGGACTCTTTATTCTCCCTGCATTAGGACAACAATCCATTTTATTATTTATTTACCACCTTTCCTGCAAGGAATTCAAGGCACTGTCCCCTACACACTTTTGTCCCTGCAGCTCTGTGAGGCAGGTGAGGTGGCTCAGCATCACCCCAGCAAACAACATGACCATGTGGGGATTTGAATCTGGGTCTCCCCAGTCCTAGTTAAACCCTCTGCTCACTTACACCCCACTGGCTACACACTCGCTGAATGGGAAAAGATGCCTAAGGGTTAGAATAGTTGTATTTTTCTGGGGACTATAAACACATGGCTGTACCATTTTGGGAACAAAGCATTATACTGTTAGCAACTGCAGTAAGAAATTTCAAAAAGGCATATGTTTTGAAGCAGGAATAACTTCCCCATATCACCTTTTGATTTTCGCCATCAGTTTATAGCTTCTTTCTGTATGAGTCAATGCCTTAGAAGAAATTAGGACTTGCTTATGTAAGTACTGTATTATCCTTAGCACGCATCTGTGCATCGCCAGAAACCTGTCATTCCATGCTAAAGGAAGAAATACTGTTAAGTAAAACTTGTTTGGCCTGCTCAACTTCCTGCACTTGTACCTCTCCAGCCCCCCGCCCTCCCCAGGCTAATAGCAGCTTCCGAGTAATTTACAGCATGGCAAAGGGCATAGGAGGAAAGGGTTAAACCCCCTTCCCCAGTGCTGATCTTCAAAGTAGACCCAAGGAGCAACTGACTGTCAGGGAAGATCCTAATTATGGTTTACCCCCCAGATATTTATTTCTGCTGGCTCATTCTATTACATTTTACAACGCAGCAAGAAAGCCTTTGCTTTCTTTCTGCTACGTTTTGCAATGGGTTTTCTTATTTTACTTTTATAACTCTCAGAATTTTTTTGAAAGATACAGTGGGTGCTTCCTGGGGTTAAGGACATGGGCTACACAGTCCTAACCTCACTTTGCTGGTAGTAAGCCCCATTGAATTCAATATGATGTATATTTGAGTAGACATAAGATAGGACTGTGCTGTTTCATCCTGACCTAAACACATTTATTCAACAATAAATATGATTCAAGTTCTCGTGGAGAAAGAGAAATACTTTTAAAAATATGTTGACAAATTGAACTGGATGGGCCTTCCTGTGATCAAGACAGATAGCAGCCACCTGTATCTCTTTTTAGGCACTTATGCACCTGGTTCTGCAAAATTCCTATCTTTCCAACATCCTGACCTAATAATTTAACATCTGTAATATATATCACGTGTGTGTGTGTGTGTGTGTGTGTGTGTGATTTACTTACTGTATATATACTGTATATAGATCCTTACAGTAATTAAATCAGTACAAATATTTGCTATACAAATTAGCAAACACAGGACATAATAAACATTGGTATCAGTGTAGCTTACTTATCATGCATAGACTGGACTGCAAATGTGATATATTCTCAAATGCTCTTTCCAAGCCTGTATTTTTTTCCAGTTTAAAGCAATCCTAATATGACTGGAACATAGAATATTCTGCTGTTCTGCAATCCTGTGCATAAGGGTAAAGGGACCCCTGACCATTAGGTCCAGTCATGGCCGACTCTGGGGTTGCGGCGCTCATCTCACTTTACTGGCCGAGGGATCCGGCGTACAGCTTCCGGGTCATGTGGCCAGCATGACTAAGCCGCTTCTGGCGAACCAGAGCAGCGCACGGAAACGCCGTTTACCCTCCCACCAGAGCGGTACCTATTTATCTACTTGCACTTTGACGTGCTTTCGAACTGCTAGGTTGGCAGGAGCAGGGACCGAGCAACGGGAGCTCACCCCATTGTGGGGATTCAAACCACCGACCTTCTGATCGGCAAGTCTTAGGCTCTGTGGTTTAACCCACAGCGCCACCCGCGTCCTGTCCTGTGCATACTTACTGCATAATTACTGATTTACTTTGAGTTGATACTGAACTCACTGTTAACTTGGTTAGAACTAGGCTGCAAGAGTACACAAATGCATACATTTGTGGAATAAGGCTGCAGTCCTAGCCATACCTACTTGAAAGTAAATACTGTTTAAATCAGTGGTGCTTATGTTCCACTGGATATGATGGGCTGCATATCTAGTTCAGAATAAACATGCACAAGATGAAACTGTGGCCAGATTATAATGGTGCAATTGCACCAAGATCAACGCATGCAAGGACTCTTAAGTTTTCTTTGTTTTCTTAACTCTCCTAGAAGGAAAGTTATGAAGGAAAGTGTTCATTCACCTTTCAGTGGTTTTTAGCCAATGAGTGGCATGAAGTATTTGATTGATGACTGATTTGTTTCTACATTGGGTTACAGGTATCCTGCCCTGAGCTTAATTTCACCCTCCAGTACACTTTTTAATCTTGCTTTAGCATCGTTTTCTAGTCCTTGGAATATCCATAGTTCCCTCCCTCCCTCTCTTCACTGAGATCAGGTACTCTCTATAAATTATGTTCTACAAATACTACTAAACAATAAGGAGGGGGGGTGAGCCCTCTCCCCCGCACGACAAATGCAAAATGTGTAAACTTTGCAAAGAGGCTTTGGCACGTCCCATGCTAATACATGCTATGCATGCATTATACAGGTGCTATGCAGTCCAGGCATTCATACACTGGAAGTGGCAAACCTACAGAGAACAGCTGATTGTGCGCCATCCTGGCCTTTGCCTGGTCTGCCTTCCCAGACAGGAAGTGTGTGTTTTTCTGCATCAAGTTCTTTGACCTGACTGATACCTGCCTGCAGCTAAGAGTGTTTGTGCTGATTGTAGTGTGGAATATTGCTTGATTGCTGGCATAGGAAACACAGCTGGGTTGTGTTCCAGGGCCTGCCTTACTATAACAACAGGCTCAGCTGCATGCCCCCCCCCCAGGAGCAACACCACGGGATTTTACCCTTTGGGTTGTCCCACAGGGGCGCCCCATATTGTCAGTCAATTATAGAACTGTAGGCCCACATGTGCTGTGGGAGACTGGCCTCTGACCCTCACCCAGGCTAAGAGGAGGGGAAGTTTGGTTTGGTGGGCTTCCCCCATAGTGAGAGGCAAAGGGAGACAAGTTTTGGGGGATTTACCATCTACTTCCCGATAGTGTGGGATATGCATGATGCTGCACCTTAGCTTACAATCTGTAGCCCTAATCTCCCAGCAGTATGTGGCGGTGCATTAATGCATCAGGGTGAGCAAGTAGCAGGGATTGGTGGAGACGCTATCCAAATTTCTCCGGTGGTGGGAAGGAGTGGAGAGGCTGACTACCATCAGCAACATGTTTAGTCCCTGTTCCTTATTCCAGCCCACCAACTCCTCTCAAAGTCACTGGTAGCAAATTGACTGAGCCCTCTGGTCTGGTGGTGCTGTTGCAAAATGCCAGATCAGTCCACAGTAAGACTATGAGCATCCACGACTTGACTGCAGATGAATGAGCTGATCTGGCCTGCTTTACAGAGATTTGGGGGAGTGACCTCCCCCAGTGGTGTACCGTGGGGGGTGCAGGGGGGGCCAGCCGCACCGGGCGCAACATTTGGGGGGGCGCTCGCACTCGCAGCTCTCTGCCCCTACCTGGCTCACTCACTCTCTCTCACTGCAGTGCTGGCTGTGCGAATCCGATCCGAGCTGCCGGGTCGCCGCCCACTGTGGAGGGGGAGGGTGCCAGGCGTGCGTTGCAGTGCAGAGCGGAGCGGAGAGAGAGCGAGGGAGGGACTATCTGGGGCAGGGACAGTGCAGCGGCCGCCCAGAGCAGCGCTGAGCGCGGGAGAGAACCACACCCGACCAGCCCAGGCAGCAGCAAGAAGAAGCTGGCAGCGGCGGCAGGTTAGGGGTTAGGGGTGCAAATTACTTGCCTTGCCCCGGGTGCTGACAACCCACGCTACGCTGCTGACCTCCCCCACTGTGCCCAACTGGTTCTCAGTACTGCGCCAGCCTAGAATGGGGGAGTGGGGTTTTAAAAGGGGTGTTGCTGTTGTCCATAACAGCAGGAAACTTCTAACACTGGGATGGACTTAAGAGGGTCTGCACCTGGTGTTGAGCCAGAGAGACAGATTGGGGAAGCTGCTGATCTACTGACCACCCTGTCGCCCAGCAGAATCCTTGACCAGGCTGGATGAAGTAGTCTCTGGGTACTGATGGAGGATCCCATGATGATAGTTCTGGGTGTTATTTGCATGGTAACTTCCTACATCATTCTCCTCCCACACTTTGCAACAACTAAGCACCCTTTTCACTAAGCCCAGTTATGAAGCCACCATCCTCTCCTGTTCTGCAGAACTTTTCTTGGCCCTGCTTTCATCTTCACCCCATTCCCAAGCCTCCCACTCCCTCCTTTCATGCAACCACCTTTGCTCCCACATTGTCACCACCACCCTTTCCTTTCCTCCTCTCTCTCTCTTAACTCTCTCTTACACAGAGATCGCCCCCATTTCCATGCCTTCTCCTCTCTCCGATTCTGCAGCCCCTTTCTGCACGCACCCCATGATGATATACACTACAGTCTCTTTAAGATTAATAGCACCATCTCTGGGGGACTGAGGCACTCACAAAATTTTCACTGTGGGTGCCCCGCTGGGTGACCCAACGTGGCACGTGCATGACGTCACATGGTGAGCCAAGGACTGATAGGGCCCGTTGCACCCTTCAAAAGGCCCGACAGACCTTTCAGAGGGCCCAACAGGGCTCATCATAGTCACGGGAGGGTCCAACAGGGCCCATTGTGCCATATGACATCATGTGCATGCTGTGCAGCACCATGCGACATCATGTGTGTGATGCGCCAGGCAGCCACAATGTGGGGTGGAACCTGGTGTGCCTGTGTCAGCATGTTTAGTTAGAGAAGGTTAAGTTCAGTTGGAAAGTTGTACTTATCTGGGCGTTTGCTCGTTAATAAAATATATATTTAAAATTGCTACATTGAATCTGGAACTCCATGTTGAAGACCATGGGATCAGGAATGAAACACGTTGTGTGAAGGTAAAAGGTAAAGGGACCCCTGACCATTAGGTCCAGTCATGGCCGACTCTGGGGTTGCGGCGCTCATCTCGCTTTATTGGCTGAGGGAGCCGGCGTACAGCTTCCGGGTCATGTGGCCAGCATGACTAAGCCGCTTCTGGTGAACCAGAGCAGCACACAGAAATGCCGTTTACCTTCCCGCCAGAGCGGTACCTATTTATTTACTGGCACTTTTGTGCTTTCGAACTGCTAGGTTGACAGGAGCGGGGACCGAGCAACGGGAGCTCACCCTGTCACGGGGATTTGAACCACCCTAGGCTCTGTGGTTTAACCCACAGCACCACCGTGCGGAGACAGCTGAAAAAAGGAAGGGTGTTTGAGGACAGCAAGAAGGGAGAAACACTGAAAAAGCTGGCTGTTTTAAACAAAAACAAAAGTTTAATTAAAGCAGGGGTGGGGAGACACTGAGAGGAAAATGACAACTTTAAACAACAGCAGATGTTTGAGTAAAGCAGGATGGAGTAATACTGTTCACTTCGTACTTCACAGTTGGAGTATAGTTGCTGTGCAATCTGTTGTTGTGTTGGGAGTTTTTCTAAGGAAATGTCGTAGTGGGGGGGGAAAGGTAAGTTGACTGTAGTAGCAATTTGCAGGGAGGGGTGATTAGTTTTGTTTTCCCATCCATGGGAGAATCTGTGGGTTCTGGTGTGTGTGTGTCAGGAATACTGCTGGTATAAACACTTAAATGGGATTTTGTTGTTCAAAATGCTCAAGGCAGCATACATGTTCTCTCCCCCCCCCCCCCCCCCGCTTTCCATTTTATCCTCACAGCACGCCTGTGAGTAGGTTAGGTTAAGGGACAGTGATCCGACCAAGGGCACAACACAACTTTCAAGGCTGAGCAGGGATTTCATTTTTGCTCAAAAAGGAAAAATAAGGGGGATAGTACTTATTATAAGGTACTAATAAATAACAACAACAAATCATAGATTCACGGAGTTGGAAGGGACCCCAAGGGTCATCTAGTCCAACCCCCTGCAATGCAGGAATCTCAGCTAAAGACTCCAGGACAGATGGAAGTATCCAAACATACATCCAAATGATGAATTTTCCCAAGCAGGATCATCTGAGCAAAATTGTTGTAAATCTTAAATCACTTTTAACCCCCTCCATCTGGAACACCACGCCTGGTCTTGCACTGAATGTAGTATTTCCAGCCTAAGTTCAACAGCTGAAAGACCCACAGTAACGTGACTCATTTGCAACTCACGAAAGTTGTTCTTTGTATGGTTTAGGGTTGGCATTGGAGGACAGCAGGGCTCTTGTGCCCCTAACAGCGATGTGGCAGCCTGCAAGCAGGTATTAAACAGGTGCTGCCTGCACACCATGACTTTAAAGAACATTTGCAACATAATTCCCCCCTCAAAGAGTTCTGGGCGCTGCAGTTTATCCCTCACCGAGTTACAATTCCGAGCAACCTTTAGCAAACTACATTGTCCAGAATTCTTTGGGGGGGTGTGCTTCTTATGTGCTTTAAAGGCATGTATAGTAAGCCTTTTGTAGTATGGAAGGACAATTATAGGGAAAGCTTCACCTGTTGAAACTCTGTTGGATGTTTTATTACTTGTGTGCGATCCCTGATTTATTTCTGGGCACTCCACTCCACCCCACCCCCATTTGCAAAATAAGTTACAAGTTTGCATGTGACATAAAACGCATGCAAATAGCATCCCTTACGGCGGTGCCGCAGAGCAGCTGGCCGGCCTGCCCGCACTACGTGGGGCAGAGAGAATCCTGTTGGCACCCTTGGCTAGGAGGCGGCGAAGTCCCGTTTTAAAGTCCCGCAGACTTCAACAGAAGGAGCGCGCGATGCATTCTCCGCAAACGCCGCCGCCAAGAGCGGGACGGGCAACTAGCGGCTTGCGCGCGGGCTGCCCGCACCTCCTGGGACTGGCGAGGGAGCCTCCCTCCGGCGCCCGGCCAGGCCGGGCCCAGCCGCCCCCCGCCAACCCCCCGGCCCCCCACTCACACTTGAGCCAGCGCGCGCCGGCGTGCGTGTCCTTGTCCTGGATGAGCCTCTTGTGCGCGTAGCGGCGGCAGATGTACCAGGCCATCCAGAGGATCTGCAGGAGCATGAGGGTGGTGAGGTAGGAGAGGACGGCGCTCGGCGAGAAGCCCTTGGCGTGCACGGCCCACGCGAAGAGCAGCAGCAGCCCCGCCAGGAAGAGGTGCAAGCCGTACTGGCTGCTCAGGATCTCGGCGTTCTTCTCGGGCGTCGTGCGCAGCAGAGCCAGGCGGCCTCTGCTCCCCCGGGGGGGCGAGGGGGGCGGAGGGGCCCCGGCCGCCCCCGGCTCCAGCTCCCAGCCGCCCTCTTCCGCGCCGGCGCCCCTCGTCGTGCCCCTCGCGGGGGACCCCCCCAGGCTGCCCTCCCGCCCTGCCACGGCCATCTCCGCGGGGACGAGGCGAGGAGGAGGAGGAGGAGGAGGAGGACGCGCTCGGGGATGGGCCGCGCCACCTGTCCGGGCTCCCGCGCAGGAATGGCCGGCGGAGTTGCGCCAACTTCCTCGCTCTCGACGGACCTCGCTCTCTTGACCCTTCCGTTGCTCTCGGCCGGCTGGAAGCGCCTGGAGAGACCCTCCGCTCCTTTCCCTCCAGGCAAGCGGCTCCCTCCCTCTCTTGCTGGCCTGCGTCCCCGCTGGGCGCCCGAGGAGCCTTTATGGGCTGCGAGGGGTCCTGATGTCACGGGGTGGGGTGGGGCGGGCGACGCGGCGGGAGCCCCGGGCACTTCCCCGCCCGCCCGCCCGCTCCTGCCCCCCTCGGCTTGGCACCGCGCCGGATGAGAGCAGCGCCGCGGGGCATCCTGACCGTGACTAGCCGGACGGGAATCCGCCAGGAGGGCGACGCCAGGCGGGAAGCGAAGGGCATCTCCCGCCGCAGGAGCCGGGGCTTGGGGGAGGAGGGGAGACGCCCCCAGGGGCCCAACTGGGGGGAAGAAGCCGCGTCTCTCTTCCTGGGGGTCTGGGGGGCGCCGGGGCCCACAGCATGCTCCTTCTGCGCCAGCTTGCCCACCTTTGGTCCCCATCCTGCACTCAGCTCTCACCTGAGGCTCCTAGAGCCTGTCCGCAGGCGACAGTGGTCCCACCCCGGGAATGGCTTCGACTGGCCGGCTAAACCAGGTGAGGGGAGCCGGTGGGGCTCAAAGCCTGGCATGCAGATCGAGTGGAGGAGAGCCGGAGCGGGTTCAACCGTCAAGAAGGCGGTTTCTGCACCTGCCTCAGAGGGACGTGAGGGGCAGTTGGGGCTTGCCAACCTGGGAAGGTAGCCCCCCCAGGAGAAGAAAACCTCTGGTCCTAAATCTCCACTGCCTTGCGGGATATCTTCAGGAGGAGAAAGGGCTAAGGAGCAAACCCTACACAAATCCAGAGTGGAGTCCCTAGGACTGTTGAATGGAGCCTTGCACACCTCCTTCCAGCAACTTCTGCAGCCAAACCGGTGCCAAACGTTGCTCTGGTATTGCTCTGGTTTCCTTTGGAGCACATCAGCGAGGCCAAGAGGGGGGTCTTGTCATCTGGGATTACACTGATGATGACCAGATGACACTGGCCAGACTTGCATCCCGGGAAGGTGACTTTGGGGCTGCTAATGCAGCAGTGTGACTTCGCCCCCAGAGGCACACTCCACTGTCTCTCAAGACAGACAGATGCCAACAATGTCTGTTCCTTGCATGTGTTTAGGTTAGAGGTAGGTCAGAACTAGGCACTATTGCTCGGCTGAGCGCCTCTTCACATTACAAGCACAATCTAGCCTGAACTAAGTTCTAAGAAAGAAAGAGATATGCTGGGAGAGATTTCCATCCTGCCTCCTGTCTCCTGAATTCCCCCAAAACAATAAGCCTGAGGGGCAACACCACTGAAAACATATAAGTCATACCACCAGGGGAGACTGTCAAACAATAAGGTGCATGATCTTAACAGGTAAACACCACTCAAAATTAGAGAAGCAACACCTCGTCTTTGTCTGTTGCAGCACCTGAGAATCCCTACTCACCCCTTGTCTATAGCCATTGCTATTCCATTTATTTTTTGACCTGGCATTCAGCAGTGCTCAGTATTGGAGAGTGGAGAACTGAGACTATTGTTATTAATTATTAAATGTTATATTCTACCCTTCCTTCCAAAGGAGCCCAAGGTAGCAAACACATTAATGATAATGGTGATATAATATTTTTAAAAGAAAAATATTATAAAAAGCAGTCAAAGCAGTCAAAGCATTCTAAGATTATTTAAAACATTCTTTAAAAAGTTTACTATCTGCCCAATTTATTTATTATTCAAATTATTTATTATATTTAGTTACTTAATACTTAAAATTGATCTTGGAGCTACTTCAATTTTAAAAAAATGCACTATCAAATTTAAAATACATCAGATTTTTTTCTTTAAAAAACCAATTAACTAAAACTGCTCATACCCACCCTACTAAAAGATGGGTAGCAATTAACAACAAAATGCCTAAATGAATAGGAATGTCTCCATCTCTCTATAGAGATACCTGATCTTGTGTGTCCCCCACCACATACACACCCCTCCCTTGGCAGGGACATACAAATAAGGCCCTCAGATGAAAATCACAGGTCCCGGTAGGTTCATTGGGGAAAAGCAGTCCCTAAGTGATTAGGCAGGACATCTGTATTATCCCAAAATCTTACTCTGTTGTATATAGCTAAAGTATCTCAGCTAAGGACAGCAAATACAAACTTTCTTGCCCTCCTGCCCACCATTTTGCACACTTTCCTGGACATAAGGGGGATTCCCAGAGCCAAGAGATAAGGGCAGCCTTGAAATGATAGTGAGGCTGGAGCTCCTCAGTAATGACTGAGAAGGGGAATATCTAAAGGCAAACAGCTTCTTTATGGCAGTTCTGATGGTTTTATGCTGCTGTTGTATTTGCATATAAATAAATTGTTCTACAGCTAGAAAACACAATAAATTAAGTTATTTGGAGGTATGTACCTGAAATTATATTGATTATCTGATTTCCTTTATTTAAAAATTCAGTGAAGTTACAAACCATCTACTGTAGGCATAACCAATCAATTGAAGTTCAAATATCATACAAGTTTTCAAGGAGGGGGGGATGCAAAATACATTATAATGCTGTTTTTTTAAGCAAGGTCTTTCAAACTTCTTGAATTCCTATTTAATGAAGAGATGTGTGACTTCTGAGGTGAATATGGATTTACCAAAGTATCTTGTAAGTATGTGGGAAGGATAGCGCAGATAAAATGCTTATTCATTTGAGACATCCCATTATGTCCTCCCCAATCCAGGAAACAACTGAACGAAAATAAGCAACTAGAGGAAAAATTCTGAAACATACATATGTGATCCATACATTTCCCCCTTTGGCTTATTAATTACCATAGTTTGACATTTGTGAAACACCATTTTTGAAAAATATGATGCAGTCTTCCAGTAAGGAAGCTTTCTGCTGTAGTGCTTATTTTTGTGCAATAAGGCTGTAGGATGTATCATAAGCAGTCAGGTGCAACATTTCCTGTTTGCCCAGAGTGGACACGCAGGGGGGTGTTACTCCACAGCCAGGATGACTTCCTGTCACACCTGGTCTGGAGCTTTCTCCCTCTGCATGTGACCAGGTAGGTGGGCTGGTCAGGTGGCCATCTTCCTCTTCTTCCTCTTGATACTGATGTATTTTGCTGTCTTCTGGCTCTCAGCCACCAGGACATGGGCTCATTCCCATATGGGATGAACTCAAAACCCTCTTCTGCAACTCTAAGCTAAAGCCTGCCTTCAGGATCCAACTGTGAACTGAATGTGAGTAAACTTCTTATTACTTTTAAAAGAAGCTTCTTGTGTCTTTATTCTTTTTAGGAGGGATAAAACGGGACTTGCCAGGAACAGAACCCAATCTGGACTAAACCAGATTGGATTGCTTAAGTAAAGAGATTCAAACGAATCTACCAACTAGCTTCCTGCTATATATTGAGGAATGTCACTCTGCTGCTGACTCACAAGCGTGTGTTAGGAAGGATACTATTAAATCAATATATTCTCTCCTAGTATATTCTACAACATTTCCTCAAAAGCACCTATTTTAAGGATGTCTGTCATCTGTTTGAAGCAACTGAACCTAAAGCAGCAAACCACGGCCTGCCGCCTCCCCTCATCTTGCCAACTCTGTCAGGAATCAGTCTACACCTATATCCAATCACAGCACGCTACCAGCAACTCTGATAATAGCAGCATGGGACTATAGTTTTCTGGCCTCGTGTTGTGCACACTTTGGTGACAGGGACTATGAAGAGCGGTCCTCACCCCCCAACACTTCAGGTACTTTGCCTCAGCATTCCAGATGCAAGCACTCAACAGCAATGCCCATTTCATGCCTACAGCTGGGGATCAAAGGACTAAAGGTAAAGGACCCATGACAGTTACCGTATTTTTCGCTCTATAACACGCACCTGACCATAACACGCACATCGTTTTTAGAGGAGGAAAACAAGGGAAAAAACATTCTGAATGAAACAGTGGATGTATCATTTTTGGGCTTCATGCTGTGGCCACAGACATGTGATCTGATGGTGAATTTGGGGTGACCCAATGCAAAGATCCTGAGAATCCCTGTGGATCCATGCTTTGTAACCACGTTTTTGCACCATTGCAGCCCCAGGCAACAGTGGGTGCGTGATTTTTTTGGTGCAGGCTGTAGCAATGGACATGCTATGTGATCTGATGGTGAATTCGGGGTGACCCAATGCAAAGATCCTGAGGATCCATGTGGATCTATGCTTTGTAACCACATTTTAAGTGGGGAGCGAAGGAAAAACAAAGAAGGGACATGAGAGGGGTGTGCAGAGAAGCAGCTGGCTAAGAATGCAGGAGAGGGATTTAACGGGAGGGAGGAAAGAAAGGCAAAAGTTTCCCCCCACCCAAGCCAGCCATCTCTCTCTCTCTCTCTCTCTCTCTCTCTCTCCCTCCCTCCCTCCCCCCTTCCTCCCTCCCCCTCTCTCTCTCCCTCCCCCTCTCTCTCCCTCCCCTCCCCCCCTCTCTCTCTCCCTTCCCCCCTCTCTCTCCCTCTCCCCCAGCAGCACAGAGAGGAATTCCCCTCTGCTTGCCTGGAGGGGAGGGGCTTTCCCTGCTCTTTGTTCCGTTTGAGCAAACACAGCAACGAAACAGAGGAGGGTGGGCAGTAAGACCCTGAGGCAGAATGCAGGAAAGCAGCCACTTCCTCTTTTCAGGTTTCGCTTCTCCGTGCAGCGCCGCGATTTGATTTTTGCCTGATTTTTCGGCTCCAGGGACCACACATTCGCTCTATAACACGCACAGACATTTCCCCTTCCTTTTTAGGAGAAAAAATCTGCGTGTTATAGAGGGGAAAATACGGTAAGTCCAGTCGCAGACAACTCTGGGGTTGCGGCGCTCATCTTGCTTTACAGGCTGAGGGAGCCGACAGTTTTTCCGGGTCATATGGCCAGCATGACTAAGCCGCTTCTGGCACAATGGAACACCGAAACCAGAGCAGCACACAGAAACACCGTTTACCTTCCTGCCGGAGTGGTACCTATTTATCTACTTGGACTTTTTGGCATGCTTTTGAACTGCTAGGTTGGCAGGAGCTGGGACCAAGCATTGGGAGCTCACCCCGTCACGGGGATTCGAACCGCCGATCTTCTGATTGGCAAGCCCAAGAGGCTCAGTGGTTTAGACCTCAGCGCCACCTGTGTCCCTTCAAAGGACAAAGCACCTCACATATCTAAGCAAGGGGGAGGGAAACCTACACTATAAGACCAGCATAGGAGCTACAAATGTCTCCTATTTCACCACCACCTTGCCAAATATGAAGATTGTGTATTGGCTAAACTGCATTGGTGGAACAAGCCATCCTCCCCAACAGCTGGCAAGCATGCTCCCTCCTTCTCTCTCTGTTGCGGAAAACCAACCATTGCTACTTGTAGCTAAATATTCGAGACCGCCTCTGCCTTCCATGATCTCAGCCTGGCTACCTGGAGCAGAAGTCCATAAGGGGAAGGGGAAATATTGTCTTCTGTACTCTCTACTGTACTTGAAGGAGACTAGCCACTTAGGTGCTACTGCCATGCCTTCAAATGTCTTGTCTCAGGACTCTCTCTCCCTTAACTTTCCACAGGCACTCATGGAGCAGGTGCAGCAGACCAAGACTGAGCCCTGTGTTGTACGTGAAGCTGCCTCTGAAGGTGGTCTGGAAACTTCAGCTGATGCCAAATTCAGCAGTCAGGTGGCTCACCAGTTTGAGCATATTACACCAATCCTGGCCTGACTGTACTGGCTGCCAATTAGTTTCCAGGCCGAATTCAAAGCACTGGTTTTAACCTATAAAGCCTTGAATGGCTCAGGACCGCAATACCTCAAGGACTGCCTCTCTCCACATGAACCTACCTGGACTCTGAGATAAGGCCCTTCGGTTTGGAGGCTGGCAACATGAGAACGGGCCTTTTCTGTGGTGGCTCCCTGTAGGTGGAATGCTCTCCCCAGGGAGACTTGCCTGGTGCCTTCATTTGCTACCTTTGCTGACAGGCAAAAACATTCCTCTTCTCTCATGCCCTCGGCTAATTAAACAACCAATGGCCTTTTAAACTGGGGTGTGTGTGTGTTTTGTTATTATATATTTTTGTGTTTTTATACTGTTGTTGGACAAATTTGCCCCAGGGATCTTCCCCAGAGGGAGTCAATTGCTCTGTGAGAAGGAGTCAGACACTGAGATCAGGCAAAAAAGGTTGTATATTCTTGAGACAGCACTGCACAGACAGCTCCTGCTGTAAAGAGGGAGGGCTTGTTCTGTTCACATCAAAGGTACTTTATACCCAAGTACCCTCCAAATTTCCCTCCTACATTCTCCTATTGATTAGGAGACTCTAGTTTACAGACTTCGCAGTCCGCCTATTTCATATTTTCCCCTTAATGGGAGCAGGTGGTGCTGTGGTCTAAACCACTAAGCCTCTTGGGCTTGCCAATCAGAAGGTCGGCAGTTCGAATCCACACAATGGGGTGAGCTCCTGTTGCTCTGTCCCAGCTCCTGCCAACCTATGCAGTTCAAAAGCACACCAGTGCAAGTAGATAAATGGGTACAACTGTGGTATGAAGGTAAATGGCGTTTTTGTGAGCCCTGGCTTCCATCACAGTGTTCCGTCCTTCCAGAAGTGATTTAGTCCTGCTGGCCACATGACCCGGAAAGCTGTCTGTGGATAAACGCCGGCCCCCTTGGCCTGAAAAGCAAGATGAGCACTGCAACCCCATAGTCGTCTTTGACTGGACAGAACCATCCAGGGGCTTTACCTTTACCTTACCTTATTTTCCCTTTGATATGTACCCCCTCCGTTACATACATCCCATGATCATGCTGATTAGCTCTAGCTCCACCTGGGGCTGTCTGACTACTATTCATAGCCTATTTAAGCATGTGCAATAGTTTTCTAAGTGTACTTCTGCACTTTCCCTTGTGGTTCTGAATCACCCACAAACCTTCCTAGTACGTTATAAGGCATTATCTTTCGGCTACTCTTCGCGATTTCTTAACTTGACTTATTACCACGAGTTTCCTCTTTCTTTGCAATGCAAGCAGTTAGAACAGCAAGGCCTGTTCGTTTCTGCTAAGCTTTTCTTACCTGTTTATCCCACAACAGTAAACCACTCTGCAATCCTCAGGTGGAGGGCACTATATAAATTCAAGAAAATAATAATAATAATCTACAGTAGTAACCAGTGCGATTCCAGCTGTTCCTCTACAGCCATGATAACCTTTGCGCTGCAGTAGATTGCATGAGAACAATGGTTGCTCCACTGTCTGCTATGGAACCTTCCAAGTCAAAGGAACCCAGGTGGGGCCTAGAGGTTTGTAACCCTGTCAATATTATTGTTTCAGAACTCACTATATCTCTGCCCCTGATTAACACTTTCACTTTAACAGAACTTCAGTTATGTAACTGTAACTGGGTGTTAGTCGAAAACAATTCATTCCACGCATGCCTTGCTAATTTATGCTGTGTCTCTGAGTGGAAGGGCATTCTGTATCATCAGATCACAAATTGTGGGTCTTTGCCTGTACTCTCACACAGAGAGCTCTGTGGTGGTGGCGGTGATTATTCAATTTATATCCTGTCCTTCATGACAAAGTAGCCTGGGGTGGCAAACACACCAATAATTAAACACTTTTTAAAAAAAGTTTAAAATGTTCTCTCAGCCAGTGAGGTTGGAAGGTCATCTGTCCTGGATGCTTTAGCTGAGATTCCTGCATTGCAGGAGGTTGGACTAGATGACCCTTGGGTCCCTTGCAGCTCTATAATTCTATGATCTCAGGGTTGCAGGAAGACTGTCTTTCAACCATAATTAAACAAAAAGAGGCCTCCTCCCAAGACTTATCTGGGTGGATCTGCTGAACACTATCCTTTTTTTCCCTTTGGTGTGCTCAGTTAAAATGATTATTAGACACTCATGTGTAAGTTGCATGAAGGTGTTTTGCATCTGGGTGCAGGGATTCCCAAATGCATTGTTACTGTACAGGATTCTTCTCACCTGCATTACAGTAGCTCATTCAGGGATCCCCCAGATGACCTGGTTACCGAGCATTCATCCTGATTTTCTTGCACAAAGCTCACGTGAAGGTTAGATTATATCCAGTCTTCATTGAACATTTGTGATGTTTGTGCACTTATACAACCAGAATTCATCCTGATTTGCATGCAGGGTGTTCGTAGTGAGCCTGTATCTGGTGGGTTATCCATTCTCTGTGTGGTGACGTGACAGGATGGAGGCATTTTCCCCTTTGCCATGTGTGGACTGTCTGCCCCTACAGTTAACACGGTGTTGGTATCAGCATACTTCTGTGAACACTGTGTGCCAAAGGTGCTGCCAGGTGAGGTAACAACTGTCTCTAAAATTTGTTTTGCTTTGATTATCTTCTCCACATTGATTTTGGGAGGATCCCAACTAAGTTAAAACAAAACAATACCTGTGTGTATGTAAGTGACCACCAGTCGGATTACAGAAACACGCTGTTCAACAAATAAAGGAACAGGTGGGGCTTTTTCTTTGTGAAGGATGATTGAGTCTAACATACCATGAGAAGATATTCATCAGTGCCAATTGGCAACTGAAACTCAGCTAAGTCTTTTGTTCAGTGTGCAATAACAAAAACCCAACTTTGGCTTTAAGTCATATGGCTCAGTTTATGTGGTTTAAACACCCCCCCCCCCAAAAAAAACTAACCACCTCTGAAATATCTCTGAGGCATCAATTTAGTTCTTCATGGAGCCTATAATCTAGATTATCACAAAGTACATTCTTCTGTTATTCAGTCTAATCTCTGAAGGATTCTGCCTCAGTTGTTAAAAAGGTCAAAACAGCATTATAATTAAACGATTACACAATATGTGAAAGCTAGGTTCTGTGAAAAGCATGTTTCACTCCATGTATCACATTTCTTTAACCATATGATTTCCTTTCACTGAACATCATATAATATGTCATGGGTCGGCAAACTAAGGTCCGTGGGCCGGATCAGGCCCAATTGCCTTCTAGATCCGGCCTGTGGGCGGTCCAGAAATCGCTGTGTGAATCGCCAGTACATGGATCTCCAGCGCACATGTTCTCTCCTCTCCCTCTCCCAGCAGCACTTTTCTCCTCAGGGACAGAACAATCTTGTTCCACGCTGGGCGCTGTCGATGACAGGAGTCAGCTTGCCCACCTGCCCGCCTCAGCAGTGTGACGCCGGCTGCTGGCTGCATTTTCCTCCTGCTCCTCCTCCCTCTCCCTCAGTCCGGCCTTCCTTCCTTCTCCGTGCCCCTTTTCCGCGCCACTTCCTCTCGCGCTTTCTTCGTGCCTACCTGCCTTCTTCCCTCCTTCATTCCTCCCATGGTGTTTAGGCAGGTTGTTGCGGTGGCTGCGGCCGCCGCTTTCAGGTTGGCAGGCGGCTCTGTCTTCTTCTCCGCGGTGCCTCTCAGGAAGCAGCAGCAGCAGGTGGTGGGTAAACTCTCCGGCGATGCCCCTGTTCCCCTGCCTCCGTCCGCGGCTCCTCCGCTGGGACTGCTGCTTCTGTCTTCGCCAGCCAACACAGCCTCCTACCCTGCCATGGCGCCTGGCTAGCTGGAAAAGCCCAACTGTCCAGCCCCCCACAAAATCTGAGGGACAGTGGACCGGCCCCCTGCTGAAAAAGTTAGCTGACCCCTGTAATATGTTTTATTATATTTAATCATATTTAAAACCTCAAGGAGAAAAAAACCAAAATTTTCAAAACTGAGAAAGAACCAATGTTTAGCAATGTGGTATAGCCACATTTAGAATACTGTGTAAAGTTGTGGTCACTACCATAAAAGGGATATCTGAGAGCTAGAAAAGAAAACTACACTAAATTATGAGGGGCAGGCATACGAACTTGAATACTGGGGGGCAGGTAAACCACACCCCGCATAATCAATCACAAGATGCAGCACACACACACCATTTGAATGGCGGTGTTTATCAACGTTGGGGGACCTTTTTCAAGAGGAAATGTTTGAGCATTGGGGGCTCAGTTTAGAATGAGGCAACCTGGATAGGTGGAAGCAGAGACACGGCAGACGGTTAATTTCTGGATAGTACAGAGGAAGGGGACTGATAAGTTTTTCCCCTCTCTTCTAATACTAAAACTCAGGATCATTTGATGAAATTGATTGGCAGTAGATGCAGATGTTCTTCTTCAGATTATAGCACATAGATAAACAAGTAGAATTTGCTAGCACAAGATGTAGAGATCACAACTAGCTTAGATAGCTATAAAAGGCAATTACAGTGTTACCTTGGTTTATGAACTTAATCCGTTCTGGAAGTCCGTTCTTAAACCAAAGCGTTCTTAAACCAAAGCGTGCTTTCCCATAGCAGCGGGGGACTAAATTTACAAATAGAACACACTCAACAGGAAGCGAAACGTTCTTATTCCAAAGCAAAGTTCACAAACCAAAACGCCTACTTCACAGTTTGCAGCGTTCTTAATCCAAGCTGTTCATAAACTAAGCTGTTCTTAAACTGAGGTACCACTGTATACAAATTCATAGCAGATAAGCCTATTGCAGAGCTATTGCCTATTGCTGAGCTATGTGTCTCTGAATACCAGCTGCTGGGGGTGGCGGGTTGTGGAGGCAAAAGCAAAGAGGGCAATTGCCTTCAGACTCTGCTGATGGGATTCCCAGAAATATCTAGCTGGCCACTCTGGGAATATTGGACTAGATAAAGCTTTAGTCTGATCCAATAGGGCACTTGTTCTATTATTCATTTGTTGTAAGCCACTGTGAGGTTTTATAACAATCAAACAGTATATAAATTCTTGTAAATAAATAACATTATGAGACACTGAACAGCTACAGCTACAGCTACATTAACAATGTGGAGATGTCAGTTCATACAAAAAGTGCCTCTTTAAGATTTGAGCCTGACGCTTCCTGAGCCAGGTGCTGGAGGCAGCTGTTTCACCCCAGCACCTCATGGGGCTGATGCTCCTTCCTTTTCATCATCGTGATGTAGCACTATATCACAATGTTGAAAACCTGATATTGCCCAGCATTAATGTTCAGCGAGGGTTGGGGGAGCAGGGCAGCAAGGGGAGAGTGAAGGGTAAGTGGACAGGGAGCAAAGAGTTGAATAACACTAGCTCAGACTGGTAGCTGTCAAGAGGCTCACTGCACCTCTTCTCTGAAAACTTCAAATGGACTTATTAGGCAGCTCAGTGTCGCAGTTTCAAGAGCTTGTGGGAGTTATACCAGCAGAGTATACTATTGAACCAGTCTCCCAACTATTCTGTACAGTAAACTGTACTTGAGCGCTCATTTTATCTTTAATAAGTATCATCAGTACTGTAAGACTTTAACAGGTTACCGTAAATGTGCTGCAACTTCAGGAAAATAGATAGGAATTTCTCCTAGACAGGTTAACTTGCAAATCCTCGTTGAAATCAGCATGAACGGTGTTTAGGTCAGGCAACAAATGGACTTGCATCCAACTTCTTCATTTTAAGTGTTTCAAATGTGCCTGTCTACAAGATGGGTACTGGAAAAGAATTACAGAACCAATTTAAACCACTGTTTAAATAATGGCTTTCTAGTGCTGCTCATGAGTTCCTCACTAATACTCAGTCCTTCAACTTGCTTTAAACACGGGGATGGAGAACCTTTTCCAGCCTTTGCAGGGCAACATTCTAGTCTGTGCAATCTTCTGAGAGCCACATGACAGTGGCTGACTCGGTTAGGCATTATGTGAGTTCAAAGACACATTCCAGCCAGGCAAAAACCTTGGAGGTGCATAATGGGGCCAGTGAGGAGTATCACCCAGGGAGAGCCCCAAGGGCCAGATACGGAAGCTAGCAGGGCCACATCTGGCCCCTGGGCTGGAAGTTCTCTTACTTCTGCTTTAACAGACTGGCCAACAAGCAACCTCATGAGCTAAGCAGTCTTTTTGCAGCTCCTCTCTAAATCCAGATGTAGCTCCTCTTTAATAACGTGTCCTGAAGTTTACACTTAACCTTCTTCATACTGAATAGTCATATCATCTACACTGGTACCTCGGGTTAAGAACTTAATTCATTCTGGAGGGCCGTTCTTAACCTGAAACTGTTCTTAACCTGAGGTACGACTTTAGCTAATGGGGCCTCCCACTGCCGCTGCGCCGCCGCCACACAATTTCTGTTCTCATCCTGAAGCAAAGTTCTTAACCCAAGGTACTATTTCTGGGTTAGCGGAGTCTGTAACCTGACGCGTCTGTAACTCAAAGTAATTATGAGGGGCCTGGTTTGTTGTTGTTTTTTAAAAAAAGTGATAGCAGCTTTGCAAGTCAACTACTTTTAGCAACAACAGCAATACATTATAATACCAAATTTAAACGAATTTCACTCAAATGTCACATTTACACTAGCAAAACTCTTACATAACTTAAGATTTTATAAACCCTGTTTTATGTAACCCCTTCATGGATTTCTTGATTAAGTAGTAATTTTAACCTTTGTATGTTTAAAAGCAGGGTTGTAATTTTTTCTTGATTTTACTGTTCTATCTTTTGCAAACCGCTTTGGGTTTTGTTTGGGTTTTTTACAATCAAGCGGTGTATAAATTTCATGAAATAAATAAATAAATAAAAACCTTGCTAAAGATAAACCTAATTTTGATTTAACCAATAGGCCTTCAGATAGAATCTTATCAAAAGATGAAACATATTATTTTGTTAAATAATACCATACCACCAGATAGTAAAAACTCTGTTTCCAGCTGGCCCTACTGCAGTTGCCATGTCTGGAGGAATCCCATAGGGCTTATCAGACCCTTATGTTCCCCTGCCCGCTTCTTCCTTGGCACAAGTGCAGACAGCTTGCCAGGCCATCACAGGAAATGCACCTCTCAATCAAGGAATGTGAACTGGGAGGGCTGGAGAAGCACACACCTGTTTCGCATTCTCTACGATACCGCCTAGGATACGGAGTGCCCATGCACACATGCTCCAAGGGAAAATGGAAACAAAGCTCTACTGTGGTCTACAAGATACCTCTGCACAAGATTGTAGCACAAAAAGCAGAACATGTTTTGTCACATGGTTAATAATAATAATAATAATAATAATAATTTATTATTTATACCCCGCCCATTTGGCTGGGCTTCCCCAGCCACTCTGGGCAGCTTCCAACAAAGTATTAAAATTCAGTAATCCATCAAACATTAAAAGCTTCCCTAAACAGGGCTGCCTTCAGATGTCTTCTAAAAGTCTGGTAGTTGTTTTTCTTTGACATCTGGTGGGAGGGCGTTCCACAGGGCGGGTGGTTAAATATATTATAGTTTTGATTTATTTATGTGCTTATATAATATTTAAAAATTCAAATAACTAATCATTCAGCAATTTGAAGATTTACTATTTTCATTGCTCTCAAAGATATCATGAACATAATTATTTTTTAAAAGGGTGAAATGTGTCCCTATTATTAACTTCTTAAACATAATCAATTATGATTTCCTGTGATACACTTTAATATAGGTTAAGTCAATAGCTATGCCAGAACAATAGCAAAATTGTTCTGTTAGCATTTCAGTGACTCATATCCCCAGAGTTTAAGATCATAGTTCAAAGTAAAAGTGTCCCTATTAAACACAAAACAAGTTTAACAATTCAGGTTTTAAACACAAGTTGCTTGAGATCGACTTGCAGGTCTTCATCCCAGGATCCCAGTATATCCAAGTACGTATGCTGGCAGGTCCACATTTACTTTTCTAGAATATGGTAGTGTACAGTGAAAAATAGAAATTTATACATTTAAGCCAAGCTGTATCTTTATACCTAACAAGTATCTCACATTCATTGTAAAACTAATTAATTTTATAACTCTGCAGAGTCTAGAAATCTAAAATTTAAGAAAAATGAAATAAGCACAAAAACACTCAGTAGTCATAAAAAGACAATTAAAGCTCTTTATAATACAAAAGCTATTACTACTTATGACAAAAGCTATTACTACTTATGACTACTTATGGGGGTGGTATGCAATCTTAGACATACTCGGAGTGGAACCATCAAAATCAATGGACAGGTAACTTAAGTCCATTGATTTTAATAGGCTTACTCAAGAGTGTGAGTTGGATATCACCCAATGTTCCACCCCGCCTTGCAAAAAACATCTTTTTCCATCAAGGTCAACTGTATTTTATACAAGGTTTACTGGCAAACATTCTCGCAGTTTTATTAGTAAACATCTAGCAACCCATTTATTGAACACACCCCCTTTCCCCATTTAGAAGACCAAGGTAATACAGAACATTTAAAATAGGGATGAGGAACCTGTGTCCTTCCGGGTGTTGCTGGACTAGCCACTGGTCCTGATGGCTGGGGATGGTGAAAGCTGGAGTCCAACAACATCTGCAGGGTCACATGTTTCCCATACCTTAACTGAAACACAGAAACACATCATTACAACAATCACTATATAAAAGAAAGACAAATTTTTAATTAAAAAAATAAAAGTTTTGATAATTAAGTTATTCAAATATATCACCCAGTACGGCTGTCTCATAACTGCAGAGCCATTGCCACGAACGGGCTGTAGCTCAGTGGCAGAACACATAACTTGCATACAAAAGGTTCTAAATTAAATCCTTGGATCTCTAGGCAGGGCTGGAATAATTTCTTAAATGCTCGGGTTCATTTTTATGTCATCCCATCTCACAGTCTAGTCTTGCAGGCAATCAAATCTTCTCACATTCAGCTACAACTTCAGAGTCCTTGTTAGGAATGAAAATACTTCAGAAAGCAAACACAGTGGTGCCTCGCAAGACGAAATTAATTCGTTCCGCAAGTTTTTTCTTCTTGCGAGTTTTTCGTCTTGCGAAGCACGGTTTCCCATAGGAATGCATTGAAAATCAATTAATGCGTTCCTATGAAGACCACTTGCCAGGCTGGCGGTGCGGAGAAGGGCTTTTCTCCCCACCACAAGCCTTCAGGAAAGGTCCGGGAACAGAGGGGAAGGCGCGCAGCGCTTCTCTTCTGTTCCCGGGGCTTGCGGTGGGAGGAGGGTTTTTCCTCCCCACGCCAACATTCAGAACAGCATTCTGAAAGTTGGCGGTGGGAAGGAAAACCCTCCTCCCACCGCAAGTCTTCAGGACAGCCATCCGAAGGCTGGCGGCGGGAGGAGGTCTCTCCGCCCCACCTCCAGCCTTCGGAGCAGCCATCCCAAGGCTGGCGGCGGGAGGAGGTCTCTCCGCCCCACCTCCAGCCTTCGGAGCAGCCATCCCAAGGCTGGCGGCGGGAGGAGGTCTCTCCGCCCCACCTCCAGCCTTCGGAGCAGCCATCCCAAGGCTGGCGGCGGGAGGAGGTCTCTCCGCCCCACCTCCAGCCTTCGGAGCAGCCATCCCAAGGCTGGCGGCGGGAGGAGGTCTCTCCGCCCCGCCGCCAGCCTTCGGAGCAGCCATCCGAAAGCTGGCGGCGGGAGGAGGTCTCTCTGCCCCACCGCCAGCCTTCGGAGCAGCCATCCCAAGGCTGGCAGTGGGAGGAGGTCTCTCCGCCCCACCGCCAGCCTTCGGAGCAGCCATCCCAAGGCTGGCGGCGGGAGGAGGTCTCTCCGCCCCACCGCCAGCCTTCGGAGCAGCCTTCCCAAGGCTGGCGGTGGGGCGGAGAGACCTCCTCCCGCCGCCAGCCTTCGGAGCAGCCTTCCCAAGGCTGGCGGCGGGAGGGGGTTTCTCTGCCCCACCGCCAGCCTTCGGAGCAGCCATCCCAAGGCTGGCGGCGGGAGGGGGTTTCTCCGCCCCACCGCCAGCCTTCGGAGGAGGTCCGAGGACAGTGGGGAAGACGCGCTGCGCTTCCCCGCTGTCCCGGAGATTTCCCTATGGGCTTTCGTCTTGCGAAGGAAGCCCATAGGGAAATTCGTTTTG
The DNA here is from genome assembly GCF_964252035.2 of Podarcis erhardii. Taxonomy (NCBI): domain Eukaryota; kingdom Metazoa; phylum Chordata; class Lepidosauria; order Squamata; family Lacertidae; genus Podarcis; species Podarcis erhardii. The sequence goes on along the minus strand of NC_138512.1, from coordinate 3,261,152 downwards.
CGAAGCGCCTCCAAAACGGAAAACCCTTTCGTCTAGCGGGTTTTCCGTCTTGCGAGGCGTTCGTCTTGCGGGGCACCACTGTACAGTGGAACCTCAGTTTTCAAACGTAATCTATTCTGGAAGTCCATTCAACTTCCAAAATGTTCGAAAACCAAGAATCAAAGGGCTGTTGGCAAAGTGAGTGGAGAAAAATGAGAAATGCGCCTTGGAAGTCATTCAACTTCCGAGGTGCATTCGAAAACCGAAGCATTCACTTCTGGGTTTTTGGCGTTCGGCTTCCGAAACGTTCGGCGGCCAAGATGTTCAAAAACCAAGTTTCCACTGTGCATCACATAACTCAAAAGAGGCATGCTTAGATATGTATATCATTACAATGCCTTACCATAAAAGATTTAGCCCAGGAGCGACACAAGCATCACAATACCCATGAACTGGACAAAGAGCACCACAGGTGTGAGGAAAGACCATATGGGCCATAAAGAAATGTTAAAACTGGGAAAAGAAAGAGAGAGAAAACATGTAGCATATGTTGCAAACAGGAGAGCATATTACAGTACAGGCAATTTGAGAACCAGCCAAATCCCAAAGTGAGACAAGTTTCACAGTATATTTGAACTGAGATACCATGAGAACATCCCTTTACACGTAGTCTCCAGAAGAAGAGGTATACAATGTGCAGAAGATATCCACATATATTTGAAACTTATGTCTCAGTGTCCAGAGCCTTCAAGGCAAAGTTTTGTTATGGCACGTAGGACCCTGGCACCCCCAGGAATGGACTGGCCACCTCCCCCATGGCTTGGGCAGGGAGAGCCCATCTACCTGCTTCCATGCGCAGAAGTGGACCATTGTTTCCTACATAATTGAAGCAATTCTCAGCCAGCCACACAAGACAGACAGGCAGCCATTGCATGTTTTCAGAAGAACAAATATGTGTGTGGTCTGCTATTACTCCTATCTGGGGTCCATATGTAACACCTTTCCCTCATCACTTAACACACAGACTTTTTAGAAGCAATGCAAGCCTGGAAAACTAGTATCTCTTACCCACCAACTTACCAAACTGCTGCCGCAATAAAACTAGCTGTTGTTATAGGTATCAGCGCAGGGTAGGTGGCATCATAGTCCTCAATTCCATGATACCACTCAAGATATATTATGCAATAAAAGGCCACAGACAAACTGATAATCAATAAGCAAATGCCGAGTATAAACCACCAGCTGCAAGAGAAAGAGAAAATGTGCTTTAATAATGTTAAAAACAAAAATACATTGAATTTAACATTGCCTCAGATCAGATTATGCTCCAAGCCAGGCCTCTCTTAAGATGCAGGAAGCAACATACCTTATCTGCCTTCTGCTACTGCATCCAAATTTTGCAGTACTCCAACTTCTAACTGGCTCCCTATTGAGAAGAGGTCCTCACTTTCTGTGTGTGGAATTCTTAGACACGGGGCTTCTTTAATCAACAAAGTTGGCAGGTAGCACTGATTGTTCAGTCATTGTACAACAGGAGAGAAAGCAGAACAGGAGATGGGAAGGAAGGCTAGCTAGGGAATGGAAATTCTTAATAGGTTATCCGACTACTTTTTGCTAAGACACACGTGTCTGCTCATGCAGAACTAAAAGCAATGCTGGGATTTATCCTGACAGAATGTAGGGGAGCCCTAAACAAAAAATGTCAAATTTCAATCACAAACCCTTTGAAGTAAGCAAAGGGCGCCAGATGCGGAGAAGCTCTCCTAAAATATAAGTCTACTCATATTAGCTGTTAGGACACATTTCTACATAAAACAGTGCTGGTTTCAGCTGGGTGTCTTACTGTATAAATAGAAAGGTATATGGGATGGGGGTTGAAGCATAGAGGGTATCTGATCTGAGAAAGCTGCACCAAAATTACTCCATATTTCTTTTATCAGATCAGAATAGGAAAAGACAATGAGGAACTGCCATTTTCACCCACTGCTGTTCTTAGCAACTAAGATGGATCCCTCCTCCCCCTCACACAGATGTTTCAAGTGTTTTAAATTATATTTCTTACTGTTACGTTATACTGATTAATCTACAATAAAGTTTAGGGAGAATCCAACTGACTTTGTACTGTAAATACCTTTGTGTAACTTCTACTTGTAAACCCTCCACCAAAAAAACCCACCACCTCTTCTCCTTACCTTTCTTGCTGAATAATCTCTTTAACAATTTTAAAAAATTCAATGTAGTATGTAGTAGCTATTGATGCCAATATCCAGAATGCAGAGTGAATGTTAAGTCTGGGAAGCGGCTTCTCCTTCTTTTCTACGCTGGTAGTTTCAACTGTAAATAAAACCGCCATTATTTTGCATACATCATTAAACGAGACACCATCTTACAGAAGTAAAACATGCACACCAGGTTTCTAAATCATTCTTTGTTGCAGTGCAAATGCCTATCACCTCATCCCAGTTGGCCTTGAAATCTACATGACTTCTCAATGCTCTGCTCATCTTAATCATAGGCATTTGGCAGCAGGGTGGTCTATTTATTCTGGTGCAGGCAAAGCAGGCTGTGCACTCAGTGCACATGGCTTGGGGACAAAAGTGGTAGTGGGTACCTCTAAGTCATGTGGCAAAGGGACCTACCTGTGGAAAGGAAGGCGCAAAAAGGTGGGGGTTGAGTAACTCCTTCCTCCTTTCCCACACCCTTGCAGCCATTAGTTTATCACAAGTTCCCACTTGTCATAACCTATTGTTGACAATATACTTTGCTGGCTGCCTGAAATACAGCAGAAACTATTATATGACAAGAGGTTAAGCCAATATAATATTACATATTTTCAGTGTAAAAATAAATAAATCCATAAGTACATGGATGGCTTTGAACGTTCAGTAACCTCTAAGGTCTAAGGGGTTAAGAGTAGTTTGGGGTCCTCCTGGATCCAACAGGAGGCTGAGGAGGCTTTTGTGGCTAGGAATACTATCCTAGCTTTAACTGGTCCAAAATGCAGCGGCCGGATTGCTGGCTAGGGGTTCCATTTAGAACTCATATAACACCTCTTTTAAAACAGCTGCATTAGTTGCCTATAAGTTTCCAGGCTCAATTCAAGGGATTTAGTTTTAAATCCCTAAGTGACTTTGGCCACAGATACCTGAAAAAATCTGACCAAACTGCGGGATCTGACCAAACTGCGGGAGGCAGTGGAAGACAGAAGTGCCTGACGTGCTCTGGTCCATGGGGTCATGAAGAGTCGGACACGACTAAACGACTAAACAACAACAACAACCTGAAAAAAACACCTCCTTCCCTACAAGACCCCCTTAGGCATTAAGAGAAGCAGAGTGGGCCCTCCTGATAGTTCCACTGCCCTCAGAAGTATGGGGTAGTGGCCTGGGAGAGGACATTCTCTGGGCAGCCCCTAAATTGTGGAATTCCCTCCCCACAGCTGGCATCTTCATTACACAGTATGCTGAAGGCACAGACCTGTCCTCTGGCCTTGGACAGTTGACATGACTAACCCAAGACATTTTGGCAACTGAGGAAGACCCCCAAATGCCTTCCCACTCCCTGTCAGGGAAGAAGGGAGGAGTGAATATCTACACTATGGGTGGGCCAGCCCTGATGCTTGAGATATGTATTTTAAGACCCACCCTATTCTTTTGACTTAACCTGTTGCCGTATTTTTTAATGGCTGACCCGCCCTATGCTATGATGAAGGGTGAGTAATATGTAAGAAAAAGGACAAAAACCATTCACTTCCAGAGCTGGGCCCAGGCATGTGACCTCCTTTACTGGATCAGGGAACCCCTTCAGGAGGGGCTGCCTCCCGGCAGTCTTCAACACTTCTACTCAGCAGGACTCCTTGCCATGGTGAGTCATCCATTGCCCTTTAGCAATAATAGCTAGCCAAACCTCACCTTTCATCCTCTGCTTGGAGCTGGGAGATAAAAGCAAAGGTATCCCTCGTGAACACACTGAGCTAGGAAGCTACGGAGGGTGATCCTCACCCAGGGAACAGAAGATAAAACTGAAGCTCTTGGCATAGCGAGCAGCAGAAGTGACCTGAGAAGCGTCTCCACTGCCCAGCGCAGAATCAAGTCCTCTGAAAGGGAAGCTGGAACAGGGGGGTAGGTGGCAAGGGCATTTCAAGCAGGAGCGCCAGCCACAGCTCAACGCTGGGTTTGCCAAACAATCCTAGCTTCCCTCTTTGGCTCTGATGGCGATGGCCGGTGCTGGGTGGCAGAGTGCTGGTCCTCCCAGACGTACCCTCGGTGCACCAGTGGACCAACACCTTGGCTGCCTCTGAGTGGTGGGTGGCAGCAGCGCTGCAAGGGCGGCCGCCACTGACCACCACACAAACAAGCCCCTTAGCCTTCCTCGCCCCCCTGTAGCCAGAAATGACGGCAGGGTATGCCTAGTGAGGCTAAAACCCCTCTTCCAAGACCAGCTTGGAAGGTCCTCAAAGCTGCGCTGGGATTCCAAGGGCCTTGATGCATTTCATGCGCAGGTCCTGTTTCATGGCCTTAGAGGTAAATGGAGCCCTGATCATTAGGTCCAGTCGTGGCTGACTCTGGGGTTGTGGCGCTCATCTCGCTTTATTGGCTGAGGGATCCGGCGTACAGCTTCTGGGTCATGTGGCCAGCATGACTAAGCCGCTTCTGGCGAACCAGAGCAGCGCACGGAAACACCGTTTACCTTCCCACCAGAGCGGTACCTATTTATCTACTTGCACTTTGATGTGCTTTCGAACTGCTAGGTTGGCAGGAGCAGGGACTGAGCAACGGGAGCTCACCCCATTGCGGTGATTTGAACTGCCGACCTTCCGATTGGCAAGTCCTAGGCTCAGTGGTTTAACCCACAGCGCCACCCGCGTCCCTTTCCATGGCCTGAAATGCACACTTAAATACATCTACTTGACCTCCCCCAAAGCCCTCTCTGGCTTGAGTCTATGGCTTGCCTGAAATACTGCCTGCCCTGCCAGGGCTGTTGAGATCTTTTGGGGAGGCCCATCTCTCAGTCCTGCCCCCCTCGGTGGGGAAAAGGGAGAGGGTCTCCTCAGGGGGGGGGGAGGCTCCCACCCAGGCAACTTTGCCTGGAGAAGCTGGATGGCTCCCTCCTTGGCCGCCTTCTTATCCCAACAAATTTGGGGAACTGGCTGCTTTTATCAAGAGTCGCTTGTGCCCTGTCATTTTTATTCTTGCAGATATTTGTATGGTTTTAACAGCACACCCACATATGTAGTTTTGATTCTATCGGTGTGTAACTGTTTTTTGGTTTCAGTTACAGATAGGTAGCCGTGTTGGTCTGCCATAGTCAAAACAAAATAAAAAAATTCCTTCCAGTAGCACCTTAAAGACCAACTAAGTCAGTTCTTGGTATGAGCTTTCGTGTGCATGCACACTTCTTCAGATACACAAGAAGATGATACATGTATCTGAAGAAGTGTGCATGCACACGAAAGCTCATACCAAGAACTGACTTAGTTGGTCTTTAAGGTGCTACTGGAAGGAATTTTTTTATTTTGTTTTTTGGTTTGTTTTGCAATGATAGCTACTTCCCCACCCCGAGGTTTTTAGCTGTTCCTGGTTTTATCCTGGGTTCCTGTCAGGGAAAATGGCGAGCTATGAATTATAAATGCACAGTAATAATTTCAGGTGCTCAGCTCGCGCACAGGCGCATTTACCCCGGAGCAAGCGCCGCGGCTCAAAGCGAGATTTACTTCCGAGTAGGCACGCGTGGGGGGCGGCGGGGGAGAGCGAGCCCCGCGCCCATTATTCATCCCGCGCTTTAGTATTTTGCTCCACTTCCCGGCTTATCAAGGCCGGCTCCTCCCGGGCGGCCGGCCTGCCTGCCTGCCTGCCTGCCTGCCTGCCTGCCTTCCTTCCTTCCTTCCTTCCTTCCTTCCCTCCTAAGCGGGGAGACCTACCGGCCTCGCCCGGGCCCGGCTGCTGCTGCTGCTCCTGCCCCCCGAGGTGCCGCCTCAGCCTCAGCCGCGGATCGCGCTTCTCCTCCTCCTCCTCCTGCTGCTGCTGCTGCAGCTCCTCCATCTTGGGGGCCGCGGAAGTGAGCCGAGCCGAGCAGGAAGGGAGGCTGGATGGCGGCGGCGGCTGCTTTGCCCGGGATCCGCCCGCTCCCCCGCCTTCCCTCCGGCCGGGCGAGCGAGCGAGCGAGCGAGATTCCCGGGGGGAGCCGGGGCCCCGCAGCCGCGGGAAACCGGGTCCTTCGCGCCCTCGGTGGGGTCAGAAAACACTCGGTCCCTCAGGAAACGAAGAAAGATCCCCGCCCGTATTCCCCTCAGAGCGGTTCGCGCGAAGGCGGGAAAGTGAAAAATCCACCTCGCCGCTTCGGAACGTGCAAAAGTTAAAAGGCTGAAACGGATCGAGGCTTTCTAAGAATCTAATCTTTCTAAGCTAAAGCTGCTGCTCTGTGGTATTTCCATCCTGCAGTTCGAGGCAGCGTTTTTTTATATATAATTTTTATAATATTTTCTGATTTACAGTTTAAAATACTCATTTTACATTCTTAAGATATCAATGACCTCCCTTCTTCTCTTTCCATTGTTCATCATAAATCCCTGCATATTTTACAAAAACTATACCATCCGGTATTCCATTATTGCATCCATCAAAAACACAACTATTTCCCATATATTCAGTAGATGTTTTCCAATCTTCTTTAAACGTACATTCTTCTTGTTCTCTTATTCTATATGTTAAGTCTGCATGTTGTGCATATTCTGTCAACTTAAGTTGCCATTCTTCTTTGGTTGTGACCTCGCTCATTTTCCTTTTTTGGGCTAACAAAACGTGTAACAGTTATGTTACTACCACAGTAGTAACATAAATAAATAACCTGTTTTGACACCCTGGGAATTTCAGTCTGAATTATCCCCAACAGGAAGGACTCTGGTTTTGGGGAGGAAGGTACTTTTAAACATTTTTTTCAATTCATTATGGATTATTTCCCAATACTCTTTTACCCTTTTTACAAGTCCACCACATACGAAAAAATGTTCCCGTCAGCTCTTTGCAGAGACAGCATTTTATCATCGCGCCAACCCTGCAAGGTTGCGGGGAGAGCGACAGGTCTGAGATCGCAGGGAGCTCAGTGGGTGAGCCGGGATTCGCACTTGGGTCTCTCTGGGCCCAGCCTGACACTGACCACTTATGCTACACTTTGCAAAGCACTTTAAAAAAAACAAAACAAAAAAACCTATATTTCCACCAGGAAGTAACAGATTTATTAGGGCCTCGGTTTGCGTGGACTGGGCCCCGGGGTGCCCTTGGACCTCTGCTGCAGTCACTTGAATTTTGATTTCTTAGTGCTGGGGAAAGAGAGTTTGTTATCGCCAACTTTTGAAGCTTTTGGCTATTGGTCAGTTTTGCCTCAGTGAGTCTTGTATGCCTTAGGTCCAAGTCTAGTACCACTCCTGAGTGATTGACATGCACAAATTGGATACTGGCAGTTGCTTTGTATACATGTGTGGATACTGGTCTGTAATGGGCGATAAAGATCGGGGCGGGGGGGCACTGCTTCCTGTCATCTCAGAACATATTCAATAAACAGACCAAGTGACTGAAAATGATGTTTTAGATTTAACCCCTCTAAGTTGCCTGTTCTGCTCTGTCGCTTTTTCTCCAGCCTCTAGCCATCCCTTGAAGGTGAGAAAGTGACATCTCCAACTGCTGGGCCAGTTCCAACCTAGCAGCTGTTACTAGGTGGATAATTAGTTCCCTACAGAATACATTTGGGGCACAAATTCTTAGGGAAATTGAAATCATTGACCGCTCACTGGTCCTAGATCCCAAACTGTGTCTTCTCTCGATCTTTTCAGGAAGAAATGCTGACTTTGCTTTAAAACCTTGGAAAAAAATAATGCCACATTTGCTGCCACCACCAACACTCTTATCTTCTTAAATAACCTTTCTCTTATTTTCAGAGTTCACCTGTCCATAGAATATAGATTTCAGAAACTGCTAGCTGTATTTTATTTTTTTAAATTTTGATGCAACTTTACATGTAGTTCATCTTGTCTTACTAAGAAACAGAAATAACACTTAGCATATAGCATTTCAGTGTTCAAAGTACTTCACACATGCTATGCTGTTCTGCCTGTAGTTACCTTTAATCCTGCCATTGCTTGAAGGGGTTTGGGTCGGTATACTGTATATGGCAGGCTTCCTCAACCTCGGCCCTCCAGATGTTTTTGGCCTACAACTCCCATGATCCTTAGCTAGCAGGACCAGTGGTCGGGGATGATGGGATTTGTAGTCTCAAAACATCTGGAGGGCTGAGGTTGAGGAAGCCTGGTATATAGTATCCCGTTTTATTCTCACAACCGCCCTGCGAAGGAAGGAGGCTGAGAAAGTGACTAGTCAAAGGTTAGTGAGCTTTGTGGCTGAGCAGGGATTTCAAGTCCAACACACTAGTTGCTACACCACTCTTGACTCTCTAATCCTTTAATCTGCAGGTTTTCAACCTTTTTGAGTCCACAGCGGCTTTGATCAGCTACATCCTTTATGTGGCTACTCTGAGCCTCAGGAACCCAGTTATGTCACCCCTTGTCTGTAGAGCCGGCAGTCCCTCACCTGTTTGCAAACACCCTCCATTGTGGAGTGTTCCCTCAGCCTCCTTTCCTCTTCCCTCTCCTTGGGAGTCCTCTGGGCAGCAGCTGCCATCGCCCCGGTCTCTGAGCTACTCTCCCACCCCAAAGAAAGGTGCCTCCTCACGCCGCCCCACAGGAGCCTGGGAAGAGGATGCCCCCAGCCTTAGTGGCCCAACAGAGACTGCCCAGAGGTGAACGTGAAGCCAGCACCTTGCTCACCTTGGAAGGCAGCAGTGGCAGCAGTGAGCGCCACCAGGCCAGCATGGCAGAAAGCCTCCTCTTCAGCACAGGGGAGGGAGGGAAGGAAAGAGGGACAGAGGCCAGAGTTGCCTGCAGCACTCCTGACCATCATTCAGTATGCCAGGGCATACTGGTTGAAAACCACTGCTTTAATCTATAGTCGATGTAATTTTTCTCTTCAAGGCAAGACAATGGGAAAGCATTATAAAAGGCCAGAAATAGCCATTTGTGACTTGGACTACAGACAGACTGTGTTGGGTATAACTGGGGATCACAAAGTTGTTATAAGTCACTGAACTTCCAAAAGAAAGGCAAAGACGACCGGACGTGTCAAGGGAAAGCTACATTTTCATAGGGTTTCCCATCCTTTACAACAAATGTGGAATAAAACTAAAAATGAACAAATCAATATAGAAAACCGCTGAAGATTTGTATTTGGGGGGAAATTATTATTATTATTATTATTATTATTATTATTATTATTATTATTATACGATCTCATTTCTTTTATTGATTTATTTCATCATTTCTATCCTGCTTTTCTAAGAAATAGCCAATGCAAATTGGTAACCAGAACAAATGGTTTAAGATGCATGCTTTGATCTTCCTGTTCAAACATCCCAGCATCAGCATCAGATAGGTAGAAGATCTGAAGAAGTGTGCATGCACACGAAAGCTCATACCTAGAACTAACTCAGTTGGTCTTTAAGGTGCTACTGGAAGGAATTTTTTTATTTTGTTTTCAGCATCAGCATGTTGGACCAACTGAGTTTCCAAACCCTCTCCAAAAGCAGCCCAAGTAATCTAATCTGGTGCTGACCAGGGCATGAATGATTGTGATCAGGAATGATTTATCAAGGTGCTCACGCACCAACCAAAGCTGGCAAAAGATTCTGACCATCCAGGAGCAAGGCTGGATCCTGAAGAATCCCCAAACTGCGAACTTGCTTCTTTAAGGGCCTGTGTAGATACACAAATTCCTAGGTTGCCAGGACCCTGACCTGGCAATGCTTCCAATCTACCTGGATTAAGCTTCAGTTTTCTCTCTTATCCACTCCAAAACTCTTACCAGTTAAGAACTTCTACGGCATCCCTGTGATCAAAACAGAGAAACAAGAAACAGAGGGTTATCCACACTTCCTTTTGTACAGTGTTTATACTATTATAAACTCATATTATTTACTATTCACGGAGCCTCCTCAATTAGAAATAGAAGCTTGTTACTCAATTGAACTTGATCACAGAAGACCCTCTAGAAACAAGATTAGGACATTCTAAACCAACTCTATTTGAACTGACTGGGTAGACAGGTGGTGCCCTTTCCAAATGATAGAAACAACTTGCATGAGGAGGGATGCCTTTCACAAAAAGAATCTGTTTTGAAAGACAAATGCCCCCCCCCCCCCTGATTAAGAGCTCTGTAGTGACGATTATTGCATTGCTCTAGCATCTGTACATTTTGATGCAGAAGAACGTCAAGAGTTCAGTAGGTGCCAAGGAGTCAAATTTTAGATGGGATCGGAAGTGGTGCCAAGTCCAAGGCGGGCAAGCGTGAACTTCTAAGCACAGCAAACACACAAAGAGCCAGAAATGGACAGTTTAATCCAAGGCATGCCGGAAATCAGGTTCTGTAAGAAGGGGAGGGGTCAGAGGATGCACATGGTTTGGCCCTGCAAGTCAGAGGAGTCTCTTAAGATGTTTGGTGTGGTTTACATGGTTGCCTCCTCTCCATTTTCTCTTTACAACAACCCTGTGAGATAGGTTGGGCTGAGAGACATTGATTGCCTCAAGGTCACCCAATGAGCTTCATTGCTGAGTGGGGATTCGAACCCTGATCTCCCAGGTCATAGTCCAGCACACTAACCATTGCACCACACTGGCTCTCAGTTATATTTGGGGTAGACTTCAAAGGAATGGGGCCTTTAGACAGGGAGCTTAGTCTTCCTCGCACCTCAAAAGGTCTCAAAAGAGTTCAGGCTAGTTCCACAAGGCCAACCTTGCCCCACTCCCTGGGGCACTTCTAGAAGGGCTAGCTGATTCAGAACTAAACGTGTAATATCTACCTAGCTCATAGGGAAGAATAGCATTCATCAGATGTGGTAGCTTTGCTGGGACAGCCCCATCCACCTGCCTCCCCTCTCCCTACCCAGAGTATTCACAGTTCAGATCTACTGTGGAAAGTTCACTCACCCATGTCTTTCCTCCAAAATGGTTCTCATGGTCGTGGTGGCTGCTTCTCTGTGGAAGGTGGAGTCCATTTGTTTGCACACCTGGCTGGAGAAAGGTAGCTCAGACTACAGCTGGGGTTTTTTAAAGGAAAAATGCAAGCGGCAAGTGCATCATTCCTGATTACTTGCAGAACAAGTGGAGAGGCAGGCAGGGTATTTATTTATCCCACCTTTTTATCCAAGGAGCTCAAGGAGGTGTACATGGTTCTCCCCCTCCTCCTTTAATCTCCACAGCTGTGAGGGAGGCTAGGCAGAGAGGCAGTGACAGGCCTCCATGGCCACTCAGGGAGCTTCATGGTCTTTCCCAGGTCCTAGCCAGGTGTTTGATATAGCTATTACTGACAAATTAAAGTGCTATTAAGGTAAGACGGGGAATATGCAGGAGAAATTATTTTGAGGAGATATGGAAGGTGTTTGAAGAATTTGTACTGTTAAAACGGAAAGAGATCAAACCATCGCAAGAGGTGTTGAAATTTTGGGAGGTTGGATAGTTACAATAGAATAGTCTCCGGGGTGGGGTCACATTTTTATTTATTTTTATTTATTGTTATTACTTTGTCAAAAAACAATCAAACAACTGACTAACTGTCACAGCACACTGGTATGTTGAGGTCACACAGCTCACACTTTCAAACCAAGGGAAACCGGCAACTCATAATGGCTGCCTCCTGCATGTTTTTGCAGCGTTAGCAGCACCAAAGTGACCTCTCTAAGGTGCAAGCTTAGGTAGTGTTTCTGGAGGTCCTGGGCTGCCCAGACTACAGGACCCCACTCTTGTCCTTGCTGATGTGCTCCAAAGGGAAGCAGAGCATCGCATGTGGCACCAGCTTGGGTGCAGGAGTTGCCAGAAGCAGGCACACAAGATGCCACCCAAACAACTTTGGGTCTCTTCTCAAGATTTGTGCAGGGTTTACTCCTTCGCCTTTTCTTCTTCCAAAGATGTCCCTCAAGGTAATGGGTAGGTGGACAATAAGGTGGACAATATTTGGGAGAAATGTCATCTGAACTGTCAGAAATAAAAGAATGGGTGAATTCTGTCAATGTCATAGGAAAAGGCAACTGCAGACGCACCCCTGGTCTGAATCAGACAGAATGTAGAAGTGAAAGACAGTCATTGCTGCAAGATGAAGGCTGCATGGCAGATACAGACCACCCAAGGAAGTCACCACCAACACTTGCCTCCAAAAGGCATAAGTTCTGCAAAACATAAAACAGAAAGGTTGTTAGAAATTGGCAAATTTCAAAAAATAGTTGATGGACCATGTCCAGCCTTGTCTGAAAGAATCTCATGGGGCCTGCTCCTTCATTTCCCCCTCCCTCAAAAGAAAGGAGGAAAACAAACCCTTGGGGGCACTGGTAGTCTCTTCTCTAGACAAATGTGTGGAGGAGAAGGACAATAGAGTTGGGTATGTTTAGCCTGGAAAAGAGGAGTCTGATATGGAAAAGAGGAGAGATATGATAGCCATCTTCAAATATCTCAAGGGCCGGCACATGGAACCTTGTTTTCCCCTCCTCTGGCATGTAGGACTTGAACCAATGGCTTCAAGTTACAAGAAAGGAGATTCCAACTAAACATCAGGAAGAATTTTCTGACAGTAAGAGCTCTTTGACAGTGGAACGGACTCTCTTGGGAAGTGGTGGACTTCTATTCCTTGGAGGTTTTTAAGAAGAGGCTGGATGGCCATTTGTCATGGATGCTTTAGCTGAGATTCCTGCATTGCAGGGGGTTGGACTTAGACCCTAGTTGTTCCAACTCTACAATTCTATGACTCTACCTCCACTGTCAGATGCAATTTGCCTCTGAATACCACTTGCTGTACATCGCAGGTGGGCAGAGTGCTCCTGCCCAGCTTACAGTCTTCTCACAGGCACCTGGTCAGCCGCTGTGAGGACAGGATCCTGGAGTAAAAGAGCCATTGGCCTGATCCAGCAGCATCATGCTATGTTATTATGTTCTCCCTAGCCTTCCCCTCAGGAAAAACAATGATTGAGCTTACACATTTTCCCCACCTCTTGCAGGAAGGCCAATTGCATAACTCCTTGGCAAATACCAAGGGGTCCAGAAATCAAACCCTGTGTAGGATTGTTGAAAGATCTAGGTGTGCTATCTTTAGTCCGAGCAGGATAAAAGGATGGCAAGGCAGCAGTCTCCAAATGTGTGAAGGGCTGTCATGAAGAAGATGGAACCTTCATGCAGTTCCAGAGGGCAAGACCAGGACCAATGGGTGGAAATTGCAGGGAAGCAGATTAAAGTAAGCATTTGAACAACGTTCCTGCTAGCTGTCTGGAAGTGAACAGGTTTCCTTAGGAGGTAATGGGTGCTTCGTCACTGGAGGTATTTAAGCAGAGGCTGGACAACCATCGGTCTGGGAGTATAGTTGCGCAACAGAACCTGTATTAAGCAGGAGGCTGGACTCAGTCACTTTCCAAATCTGATTCTAAGAATGGCAAGATGTAAAAGACCATGTCTCACCAACCATCTTCTCTGAAGCAACTGGGCCAGAGGATCGGAGCTGCGTATATTTCCTTGTGCTATGCATCTTGGAGATAAGTGATTAGTAATTAATTATGAACTTGGGGACAGCTAGTTAATGGTAGCTCATTAAGACATCAAAAATACATTTTGCCTTATCTGTGGGCATTTTTCTTTTCACTTAAAACATTTGAACTCACAGAGGCAGAAGCTTATCAGTACACCATCTGTTGAAATGCAACCAGATGCTAGAATCCAACCTAAGTTGGACATTAAACAACCTGTTGCGTTCAAGTGAGAATTCTCAAGTGTGTATTAAATTACTTTGCAACCCTGAACTGACCCTTTAAGGAGTAGACAGTAAATAATGGTGCGCTTGAGGCAAGGAATGTGGCAAGGAATAAACATGTGTGCATTTGAACTGGATGAGAGGAGAGGCAAAGCAACTGTAAAGCTAAAGAGCTTGGGAAATTTGTAAAGGGGGCATTGTGCAACATTACGATCTAGTCCACACTATTTGCTTACAAACTCTGACTACAAATAAGATCAGTGCTGTTAAGTTGTGGGCGAATATATCAGACGACACAGCGATCCTTCCAAAGCAGCTCTTTATTTGTAAGCTGGAACAGAACTAAGCTGAGGAGCTCAGTCAGCCTGCTTATATAGAGCTCCAGAACAATGTAACTGCTGCCATTTTCTAAAACTATCCAATCACTGAACGTCACTTTTCGATCCTTCATTTGCATACAAACTATCCAATCACTGAACGTCACTTTTCGATCCTTCATTTGCATAACTATCTACAGTATCCCCCTGCTGGCCCAGGGTGAGAACTTCAGTACATAACAAGTGCAAAGTTTGTAGCAAATCTTCATAGAATTGTAGAATTCTAAAGTTGGAAGGGACCCTGAGTGTTATCGAGTCCAAACCCCAGCAATGCAGTAAATATAAGTTTCTCCATTTAGGCAGAAAGAACCAGCTGCATAAATATAGAATGGGGGACACCTGGCTTGCAAGCAATACAAAAGGATCTGGGGGTCTTGATGGACCACAAGCTTCACATGAGCCAACAGTGTGATGCAGCAGCAAAAACAGCTAATGCTATTTTAGGCTGCATTAACAGAAGTATAGTGTCCAGATCAAGGGAAACCATGGTACCACTCTATTCTGCCTTGGTCAGACCACACCTGGATTATTGTGTCCAGTTCTGGGCACCATAATTTAAGAAGGATGTTGACAAGCTGGAACATGTGCAGAGGAGGGTGACCAAGCTGATCAAGGGTCTAGAAACTACACCTTATGAGGAGCTCTTGAAGGAGCTGGGTATGTTTAGCCTAGAAAAGTGGAGACTGAGAAGATATGATAGACATAGGACTGTCCCATGGAAGACAGAGCAAGCTCCAAAGAGCAATGTTCATTTCCAGGCATTCCTCATTCCTGCCTAAGGACCCAGAATTATTACACTGCAGAAGTTGTTAAAACTCCCAAATTTCACATCTGAGACTAAAAAAAACCCCTTCTTGTTGATAAGAGGAAGGTAAATGAGGAAAGGAAAGTCTTTCATGCTTTTGCAAAAGTTTCCAAATATCCCTCATGGCATTTTTTTTTGCTGAGTAAAAAAGCCTGAGGAATAATTGTGCAATCTGTGAAAAATATTGCTGAACGGAGAAAGGATTGCCCTTCACCACAATAACCACTCACCTACCTTTCAAGAATTGCTCACCTCAGTTGCCTTTAGCATGTCTTTTTTAAAAAAAAGAAGACATGCAAAGCGTTGTTGTTGTTGTTGTTGTTGTTGTTGTTGTTACAATATAGAAATATAAATTTTAAATACTATATGGGAAAATGCAATTTAAAATAGACTGAAACCTTTAAATCTAATCCCAATAATGGGGCCCTTCCAGAGTCCAGACTCTTAGTTCTCAGGGTAAGGTGTAAAGGTGTAAAGACATTGATTCTATTCCTCCAAGGAGCTCAGGAAACAACGCATAGGCTTCTTCCACTTTATCCTCACAAAAGCTTGGTGGAGAAATAGTGACCAGCCCAAGGTCTACCAAGGCTAATGTGGATTTGGGCTAAGGATTCACTGGTCCAACTTAAACACTCTGGCTCACAGATGAGCTGTTAGTTGCCACAGGCGATGCATTTTGCTGACGCTTCCCAGTCCAATCCTGTTGTTTCCTAAGTGAGGCAGGAAAGCCATCTTGAATATAACATGCATTGAACAAAAGAACCTAAAGCTCCTCCACTCTGCCTCCACAGTTGGAGGCAGCATTGCTTCTAGATACCAGTTGCTGGAAGAGGACCCTTGTGCTTGGAACCTGCTGGCTTTGATTTTATCAGTGCATGGCCAGGCTATCGCTTACCACTCCACCAGTGGCTGAGATGTGGGGTGCTTCCAAGCTGCACTCCTGATCCTTCAGAGAGAGAGAAAGATCCCATTCGGGACAGGCAACTCGCCTATTTCCCAGACATGGGAACCATTCACTGACAGAGCCTCTGTCTTCCTAGGATTCAAGCACAGTTTCTTGGCCCTAATAGATATGGCATGGAGAAATAGAGCTGCGTGTGTTGTCCGTGTACTCACAACACTTTGCTTCAAAACTTCTAATGACCACTCCCCATGGTTTCATTTAGATGTTAAATAGTACTGAAGAGATAACAGTATCCCGTGGAACCCCAGAATACAAGTGCCAAGGGTTGGTTTCTCTCGTTCATCAACATGACCAAGGTTGATTCAGCTCAGCAACTGGGTCTGAGCCCGGATCTAAATAATCAGTCTCATACAGCAATCCCTGCTCCACAACCACCCTTGGCACCACCTTTGCCAAGAAAGGGGTGTTGGCAAGTGATCTATAGTCCTTACACTCCGTTGGGTCCAGAGTGGGCCCAACTTTCTAAGTATTTACTTAGCACAAATCAAACGTCGGCTCCCTCTCTATTTTTATCAGTAGCAAAATCAAGTGTGTGTTTTATGGTGGAAGACAAGGAAACTCTAACAAAAGTAGATTGTCTTTTTAAGGGATTCACCTGAGAGAAGCTCATTGTTTAAGGAAGTGGCAGCGAAAAATGAATGAAAGGGTAACGTGGGTACGTAATTCAAATATATATTTGCTTACATATAATTACTTGCCATTATATAACACTGTCGAGTGTTCAAAACACTTGATTATGTTAGTATACCTATATGGAGGCAATTCAATAGGGAGTCAGAAGAAGGATATCTTTTGAACCAAATGGATTTTCTGTTTGCTGTAATAATAGTCCTTGCATGCAGATTGCCCTGTGCATAAGCAGAAAGTGTTTCTGTGGAGGTAAAGGGCTTCCCCTTCTAACCAAAACCCTCCTCATGCTCTTGAATTCTCCTCTGATCACCAGGAACAGCTTTTCCCAGGAAAAGAGGAGCTATAGCACACCCTCCACCATTTCTCTGATGAAAATAGGGATGTCCTGTTTCATCCACATCATCATATTTTTATTTTATTTTTTAAAATAATTTTTATTAATTTTCCAATACAAAATAAGAACAAACAAAGCAGCATACACACATAAACAAACAAAAACATATAAACATGTATAGTTTCAGATCCTTTTTTTCATGAACATTATTTCTCGGACTTCCCCTTACCTCCCCATCTCTGCATCCCTATTTTTGAATTTTTTCAGCAACCCTCCGCAACAGTTAAATAATTACTTATTTTCTTTTTAAATTTCTTCTCGTAATTAATCAATCAGATACAGCTGTAATTCTAAATTTTCCTTTCCCTTGCCATTTTAGCACTCATCTATTTTGCAACAGTTCTTAAGATATACTTTAAATTTCTTCCAGTCTTCTTCCACCGTCTCTTTCTCTTGGTCCCGGATTCTGCCAGTCATCTCCGCCAATCCCATAAAGTCGATCACCTTCGTCTGCCATTCTTCCAGTGTGGGTAGTTCTTGTGTCTTCCAATACTTTGCTAAGAGAATCCTTGCTGCTGTGGTGGCATACATAAAGAATGTCCTATCCTTCCTTGGCACCAATTGGCCAACCATGCCCAGGAGAAATGCCTCTGGTTTCTTATGAAAAGTGCATTTAAGTACCTTCTTGATTTCATTATAAATCATTTCCCAAAAGGCCTTAATCCTTGGGCAAGTCCACCAAAGGTGAAAGAAGGTACCTTCAGTCGCATTACATTTCCAACATTTGTTATTGGGCAAGTGATAAATTTTTGCAAGCTTGACTGGGGTCATGTACCACCTATAAATCATTTTCATAATATTTTCTCTTAAGGCATTACATGCCGTAAATTTTATACCGGTGGTCCATAACTGTTCCCAGTCAGCAAACATGATGTCATGACCAATGTCTTGAGCCCACTTAATCATAGCTGGTTTAACTGTCTCATCTAGTGTATTCCACTTCAACAGCAGGTTATACATTCTTGATAAATTCTTAGTATTGGGTTCTAACAGTTCTGTTTCTAATTTTGATCTCTCCACCTGGAAGCCAATTTTCCTGTCTTGTTTAAACACCTCCATTATTTGATAGTAATGAAGCCAATCTCGTACCTTAGTCTTTATTTTCTCAAAACTCTGTAGTTTAATTTTTCCACTCTCTTGCTCTAAAATTTCACAATATTTTGGCCATTTAGATTCCATATTGAGCTTTTTCACCTCCTTAGCCTCCATTGGTGATAACCACCTAGGAGTTTTATTTTCCAACAAATCCTTATATCGAATCCAAACATTGTATAATGCTTTCCTAAGAATATGGTTTTTGAATCCTTTATGAACTTTTACCTTGTCATACCATATATATGCATGCCAACCAAATGTATTATCAAACCCTTCTAAATCCAAAATATCTGTATTCTCAAGAAGTAGCAAATCTTTCAACCAGCAGAAAGCTGCCGATTCATAGTACAGCCTTAGGTCCGGCAGGGCAAATCCCCCTCTGTCTTTTGCATCAGTTAATATCTTAAATTTTATTCTGGGCTTTTTGCCCTGCCAGACAAATTTGGATATATCTTTCTGCCACTTCTTGAAACAGTCCAATCTGTCCACAATCTGTAATGTCTGAAACAGAAATAACATTCTAGGCAATACATTCATCTTAATTACAGCAATTCGGCCTAACAAGGAGAGCCTCAGATTTGACCATATTTCTAGATCTTTCTTTACCTCTGTCCAACATTTGTCATAGTTATCTTTAAATAAGTTCACATTTTTAGATGTCATATTAATCCCCAAATATTTTACTTTCTTTGCCACCATTAGTCCAGTTTCACTTTGAAACCTCTCTCTTTCAACATTCGTTAAGTTTTTCTCCAAGACTTTGGTTTTTTGCTTATTCAACTTAAATCCTGTTACCTGACCAAAAACTTGAATTAATTCTAAAACTCTTTTCGTACTAGTGTCTGGCTGTTGTAAAGTCAATACTAAATCATCTGCAAAGGCCCTCAATTTATATTGTTTGGCTCCGACCTGGATTCCTTTAACCAACTGGTCCCCCCTAATCATATTTAACAAAACCTCCAAGACAGATATAAAAAGTAATGGGGATATTGGGCACCCCTGTCGTGTCCCTTTTTCTATAGAAAGATCTTCAGTAACCACATTATTTACAATTAACTTTGCTTTTTGTTCAGAATATATTGCACCTATACCATTTTCAAACCTTTGGCCTACCCCCATCCCATGGAGATTCTTCTTCATAAAACTCCAAGAAATATTGTCAAAAGCTTTCTCCGCATCCACAAATATTAATACAGCCTTCGTATTAATATTAACTTCTAACAATTCTATAATGTCAATTATATTTCTTACGTTATCTGACATGTGTCTCCCAGGGAGAAAGCCAGCCTGGTCCTTATGAATCTCCTCCACCAACACCTTCTTCAACCTTTTTGCTAAAATGTCAGCAAATATTTTGTAATCCACATTAAGTAATGATATAGGGCGGTAGTTCTTAATCTGATTCTTTTCAGTCTCAGTTTTTGGTATAAGTGTAATAAATGCTTCTTTCCACGATTCGGGTGCCTTTTCCCCCTCTAAAATTTCATTACAAACCTCCTTCAACGGTTGTACTAACCATTCCTTCAAGGCTTTATAATATCTGGAGGTTAGTCCATCTGGTCCTGGAGATTTCCCTAATTGCATATTCTGAATGGCACCCTCTATTTCTTGTTCTGTTATTTTCTCATTCAAAACCATCATACTTTGTTGTGAAATTTTTTGTAATCCATATTTCTTAAGAAACTCATCTATTTCTCTTTCATTCTCCGGCCCTCGTGCATATAGTCTTCTGAAATAACTCTGAAAACAATTACTAATCTCATTTGGTTTATAAATGTTCTTTCCTTCCACCTCCAAGCTTGTAACTGTATTCAATTTTTGTCTCTTCCTCAATTGCCATGCAAGAAGTTTCCCACATTTATCTGCTGATTCAAATGTCCTTTGTCTCATTCGCTTAATTTTCCATTCTATCTCTTGATTCATCAGTTCCATATACTGCATCTGGTAAAACTTAATTTCTCTCAAAATCTCATGAGACTTTGGTTTAGACCTCAATTTCTTTTCTCCTTCTTTTATTTTTTCCAAAATCTTATCTTTCTTCTCGTTTTGTTTCTTCCAATTCTGTTGTATTAGGAAACCTCGCATCACGGCTTTACTTGCGTCCCAAATTACTCTTTTCTCAACATCTGTCTTCAGATTTATCTCAAAATAATCTTTCAAAGTTTTTTGGGCCTTTTTACAAATCTCATCATCTCTAAATAGGGTGTCATTCATTCTCCATCTAAAGGAGCCAGCTGTTGTTAATTTCATCTCCATCTTTACGGCATTATGGTCGGAGCATGTCTTTGGGCAGATTTCTCCTTTTTTTATCTTTGGAACCATCCCACTAGTAACCCATATTTGGTCGATTCTTGTCCAAGTCATTTTTGCTTCAGAGAAAAAGGTTCCCTCTCGAGAGAGAGGGTTCCTTGTTCTCCAAATATCAATCAGGTCCATATTTTCAGTCATTTCAAAGAAGGTCTTTGGTAATCTCCCATCCTTAGAGACCACCTGTCTTTGTGCTTTGTCCATGTTTGTGGAAACCACGCCGTTCATATCTCCCAACATAATTACATTGTAATCCAAATAGTCCATTAAAGTCTCATGCAACTTCTTAAAAAATTCTGCCTTCCCTTCATTTGGTGCATAAATTCCAACGGTCAAAAATTTTTCTCCTTGAACTTGTATTTCAATTGCCAAAAATCTTCCTTGCTCATCTTTAAAAATTAATTTTGGGGCCAACTTTTCCTTTGCATAAATCACCACTCCTCTTTTCTTAACTTGCCCATTTGACTGGGTTGCCCCAGCCACTCTGGGCGACTTCCAGCATATACAAAAATATAATAAAGCATTAAACATTAAAACTTCCCCATACAGGACGAAATTAAAAGACGCCTGCTCCTTGGGAGAAAGGCGATGGCAAACCTAGACAGCATCTTAAAAAGCAGAGACATCACCTTGCCAACAAATGTCTGCATAGTTAAAGCCCTGGTTCTCCCAGTAGTGATGTATGGAAGTGAGAGCTGGAACATAAAGAAGGCTGATCGCCGAAGAATGGATGCTTTTGAATTATGGTGCTGGAGGAGACTCTTGAGAGTCCCATGGACTGCAAGAAGATCCAACCTCTCCATTCTGAAGGAAATCAGCCCTGAGTGCTCACTGGAAGGACAGATCCTGAAGCTGAGGCTCCAATACTTTGGCCACCTCATGAGAAGAGAAGACTCCCTGGAAAAGACCCTGATGTTGGGAAAGATGGAGGGCACAAGGAGAAGGGGACGACAGAGGACGAGATGGTGGGGCAGTGTTCTCGAAGCTACAAACATGAGTCTGACCAAACTGCGGAGGCAGTGAAAGACAGAAGTGCCTGGCATGCTCTGGTCCAGGAGGTCACGAAGAGTGGGACACGACTAAACGACTAAACAACAGCAACATACAGGACTGCCTTCAGGTGTCCTCTAAAGGTTACTTATTTCCTTGGCTCGGGGCTTGCATAACTCTATAGTCTCTGACATTTCTCCAATGAAAATAGGGGTGATGTAAGGAAAAGTGGGGCATTCCGGGATCAAATTGGAAACCGGGACAGCTTCTGTTAATCCGGGAATGTCCCTGGAAAATAGGGACACTTGGAGGGTCTGCTATAGTTGGAAGGGTAGTGGAAAAGTCCCAGCGTGCAGCACCACAGCACCACTATGTTTGGACATAGTTGTGTCCAAACTATTATGTCTTTCTTTGTCCCACTGCACTTTTGATAACATCATTTATACTTTTCTATTTGCTAGTAGTGGAGTGCCTAGGTTTCAAGCAAAACATGGCAAACCCCCAAAAAAGTACCGGTTACCACACATACCCAAGTGACTCTCTAGGTATGTAGAAGTATATTAGTCTGTAAATTAACAGCAATTTTTTAAAAACCAAAACAGAACGGAACAAAACTGGCACAAGAAGGACTTCTAAGCTACTAGGATCTTCAGATTGTGGAGATTGATGAGCCCTGGAATGTTATTGGAGGGGGAAATTAACTCTCTTTATATCCTGAGAGAGATACTGGGGATTTAATAAGGGAGTATTAAAAGGAAACATTTTTTCAATGTAACTTTAAAGAATCTGCAACAGGATGATTTTAGTGTGTTTAACTCCAAGCCACGCCATGGCATGATGTGGTATAAGTCTTCTCCTGTCACTTCAAGCTTTATTCAGAGCCAAACACTCCTGATTAAACAGTTCTCCCTTTTCAGGTCTTGTCATAGTCCAAACATTCAACGATGCGCCAAAGGATGTCTGTCTACGTTGCTACCACTGCTGGATCCCATGAATTTCCCATGAGTTCCCCTTTGCTTCTTGAAATGCTCAAAGGTGCTTACTATCCCCCCCCTCCCCATTTTCCTGTTTTTAACTGCATTGTGCCACAACACTAAATAGGATTGGGGGTGGGATGGGGAGCAGCCTGTGCTTCGTTTCCCTTCCCTCATAATCCATGAATGCACACCCCAGGCCTTATTGTGAATCCCCAAGGAAGATGCTGTACCCCTCTTGGGAGACATGTACCTCATCCCAGTACAGATGCATGAAGTTTTTTTGTCTCCAGCTGCTACATAACTAACCTATTTTCAGCATCAAGTGCCTGTTCATCTTTTGCTTCCACTCTTCTGTCTGTTTGGCTCTCTGTATTTCCAAGCCCTCTTTTGTAACATATCTGACGCTGGAGATAACAGCTCCCATCACAGCAAAACCAGCTGCAGAAGTTTTCTCTCAGATGCTGGTTTCTGTGTAACCATAACAGCCTACAGAAAGTATCAGCCCTCATCCCCTCAGTAACCTTCATTTCTCTTACAGGTAGGTAGCCGTGTTGGTCTGCCATAGTCAAAACAAAATAAAAGAAAAAAAAAACCTTCCAGTAGCACCTTAAAGACCAACTAAGTTAGTTCTAGGTATGAGCTTTCGTGTGCATGCACACTTCTTCAGAAGAAGAAGTGTGCATGCACACGAAAGCTCATACCTAGAACTGTATCTGAAGAAGTGTGCATGCACACGAAAGCTCATACCTAGAACTGTATCTGAAGAAGTGTGCATGCACACGAAAGCTCATACCTAGAACTAACTTAGTTGGTCTTTAGGGTGCTACTGGAAGGATTTTTGTTTGTTTGTTTTTTTGTTTTGTTTTTTCTTCATTTCTCTATCACATTCACAAGCCTACCAGGCTGTAGATGCTCAGGTGCCTGAACCTGTTCTAACCCATGAATAACATTATGCAGAAATTCATCTAAACCTTGTTCACAATTGAAGAATTGCCCTTGCATCTGAACAAGAGTATTTTGGGAGAATAGAGGTCCCAAATTCTTAAAAGATAAACTCAGCTGTTTCTTCTTGCCTCCTTTCTTCCCAAGTCCTCCAATTGCCTCAGGACAATGTCTGACTTATGTTCCTCACATATTTGATAAGTCTCAGCATCTCCTTCATTCTTTCTTGGACATCACAGCTGGTGTATGACTCTCCCAGGCACCCCATAGCAGGCTGAGAACCACAGAGTCCCACACAACACGGCAGCATAGGAAGTGCCCCCGGGTTCTGTCTTGTGGGGGTTTCCCCCTCCCCAGTCTCCATACTTGCCTCTGCTGCCAGCTCATTTGCAGGTGCTGTTCATGATGCCAAAAGACAGGTGCAAGTTTCCTTGAAGTTCACAATCTGAGAAGGGAGGCTGGAAGCCTACACAAACACCTTGGTTAAAACGAGTCTTATCATAACTGAGCAAAGGAGTAACTCTTCTCTAGAATACAACAGCCTTGTACTGCAAAGCAAGATAACTAAGGGTGGATATATTTGGCTCTTAAGCACTTGCTTGGAAATTTGAAAAAGGTACAGAAATACCTGTATTAGAACAGAAAATGACAGTGGAGGGTGGGGAGGAATGATTGAAAGGACAAAATACCCAGTGTTGTGCAATAGCAATGACCATTAATGTCTGAAGCACTGGGAATGTACAGAAGCCAAAAGCAGATGCTGAAAAATCAGACGTGACTCATTTGCAATATGGGACCCCTCTCTGGAAGCACCCTTAGAGGATAGTCTTTTCTTGTAGAAACGAAGCAAAACTAAACAATTGCCGAATGTGATAGCAGCTGATCTGCATTTCCTCTCATCATACTCTGCTGGATGCCACAAGTCGATTGGGCTTGCACCCAACCATTGTTTAAATAGCAGCATTGCCCCTTCCCTTCTGACCCAGGCTTTAGTGTGGAGCATCCTTGCTAAGGAGTGACAAGTTTGGGAGCTTTTTACAATCTGTTGGAGGATCATACTAACGAATGATCAGACTTAGGTTGCAGACTTCTAGGGACTGCTACTTGCTTGAAGACTCCAACAGTTTGACGAAGCCTGTTTTTAAACTGTCATGAATCAGAAACTTTTCAGAGATCTTTATTCAATGTCAATGTAAACAGAATATCAAGATTAAAACGTATTTTCTCCACATGTAAGATTAAGCTGGTTTGACTGTCTTAATGCGAGCAAGGAGAGAAGCTTCTCAGCAGAAATCTTCCCCAGCTGAATGTTAAACCTGAATATAAAGTAACACTTCCTGTTAATGTATTAAGGGGAAACTTAATCTGCTCTCCTTGGCCAACAGAGCAGAAAAGAAACTTAGACTTGTTCTGTGCGTGTAGGATTCCCCCCCCCCCGAAAGCTTAATTGGGAGAAGGGCTAAATTTTGAATATATTGATTGTGAGATCTGGTAACCTGTGACTGCAGCTCAATGTACAGAACAATATAGCCTTTACAAACTTTCTGTGAATAAGTTTAATATTTGCTCTCTGGTTTCCTTGTTACAGAACACTGTTGCAGCTTTCAAGTATCTGAGGGAAACAATGCGCTGGTTCTGTCTCCTGTGGTCACCAGGTATATTCCACTGGAGACGCTGTTGTTCAGGCGCAATGAGAAAATAGCAGGAGGCGAGACGATCAGTTTTCAGTGGGAGGAAAGAGAGAAGAAACAGACCAGTAATGCAGGAGCAGTGCCAAAGCAGAGCACAAACAAAGAGAAGATCAATGTTCAATAACCGCAATAGTTGAAAATATACACATTAGTATTGAGGAGACAAATGCTAATCTGCAGGAAAGGAAATCAGTATGAGATATAAAAAGAATGTCATTCTGTTGGTTTTCAGAGTTGGGTTCCTAGACTGCCAGACTGACGAGTTAGTTTATACCAACAGCAATTGGTGAAGTTGCTAGGGAACCAGAAATATTTTTTTCCCCACCTAGGTTTTGATACCTTGCTGTAGAACTTGTAGAAGCTTCTTTGTTGATGACTTTAGAGGTGTAACCATTGGCTCCATTACACCCCAAAACCTAGAGTTTGAGCTACAGTTTGTGGGTGCAGGTGCCATGGTTCATGAGAAAGGCTCTCTAGGAAGACTGTCAGTGGCTATTTAGGAAAATGGCTTCCACACCTTGACTTATGCCAACCTGTTTTGTCCAGCTATATTTTTCCCCTGTTCCAAATCGTACTGTGCCACCTAAGTGGAAATTGACATCAATAATGACTTTTCTGCACAGTATTACTGGGACTGTGTATTGTTTAATGTAAAGTCTCAGCTGAAATTGAAACATGCTATCTGGGACCACTGCAATATGGTTCAAACAATCCAGCTACATGGGGAGCAGGGATTCATAAAGATATCACATTGTCCACCACTGTAAGATAGATAAAGATTCTGTACAGCTTTCTGGGTTTAGGTGTGGAAATACTTGCTAACGAGACCCTTCACTAATGGGTGCAGAGCTAGTGTGATTTATTTCTTTACAAAAACACACACACACTTCAGAGTAAACTTTCTTTCACTGGGTACATTGCAGTAGTGTTTTTGTTTTGTATCTAAAAGTTCTATTCTGTGATTAGAAGAGAACCATTTATGGCCCATTCTGAGCTTTAGGCAGCCTGACTTCCCCCCTGCAACTGTTGGCTACTCGTGTATACTCCTCCTTTGTGATTTCCCCTTTCTTATACATGCCCTTCTTAACTCTCAGCTCATCTGCAAGCTCCTTATGCTCCTTATACACTGGTTTCCTCAGATGCCTCCCACTTTTCTTTCTTGTTGATATTGTCTGCATTTGGGCCTTCAATATTTCTCCTTTCAGAAACTCCCATCCTTCTTGGACTCCCTTCTCTTTGAGTATTTCTGACCATGGGATCACACCTAGTAGCTCGTGGGTGTGATCATAACCATAACTTAAACTTTTATAAGTAGCAATAGAAAGATTGTCATTTTTAAAAAAAGAACACATTTTTTCCTAAAAGTAGCTTTTTAATCAGTACAAACTCTATGTGAAATAAAAGGAAATTCACAATCAAATACAGGCAAGGTTTGCTGCCATATACATCTGAAAAATCTCTTTACATCTGATAACAAAACTGGGGACATATTAAAAATCCTTATTTTAGAACTAAAAAGCTATTTTATAAGCTTAACCTTTTCCTTTAAAACTCTAAATTTAGGATTGCTGCTGACTTTCTTATTGAACAGGGCCAGAATTTCTTCTTCAGCCTTATGATGATGATCACCTGCCACTGCATAATACTGTGATAAAACCTGCACAAGAAAAAAGAGGAGACAAAAAGAAGTTACATCAAACCTTTCACGCCATTATCAGCTTAAGTGTATTTTCTGGAATATGAAGCATCTAACTTCAAAGCAAGCCCCATCAAGTTCTGTCATATTTCACTTTGGGCTTTAAAGCCTGCACTGGCTCCCAGTCTCTAATTCCAGGCACAAAACCAGTGCTGGTTTTTTACTTTAGAGCTCTGGAAGATCCGAAGGGGCCACGTTCTCCCATAGCAGCCTGCCCACATGTTAAGATTTTCTGGCAGAGCCCCCCTGTGCTGCCACCTTTGAAGGCAGGGGCAGCTGGGGGAATGAGGCCCTTTCTATGTGCTTGGTGGCATCTGACTAGCTGCCACTTCTCCATTTGTAACATTATGAACTAAAAGAAAGAAAACTTGAGCTAAATCTAGGCTGACAGTTTTTGAAACTGCCATAGCTATTAGTTACACAACCAAGTCTTCAGTTGCATTACAGTGGTACCTCCGGTTGTGGACAGGATACGTTCCAGAGGTCCGGCCGGATCCAGAGGTTTTTGCAACCAGAGAGACTGCTTCTGCGCACGGCACGCTAGAGTGCTTCTGCATGTGCATGCAGCAAAAACCCGGAAATATACTTCCAGGTTTGCCACTTATGTATCCTGAAGTTTATGCAACTGGAGGGATACATACGCGGAGGTACGACTGTACAGCAGCTTTCCTAAACACTGGCTTAGCTGCTGAGTTGCAGAATGCTTAGGACCATCCCACCTGCCCAGAACATATATATTTTAAATGCAACCAGCACACAAGGCCTTTGGACAAAAGGTGCTAAATGCTGTTGGAGGAACAGAAGTTCATTAGAGAAGAGAGGGGTCAGCACTATGGTTTAGCAACTACTCATTTAAACTGGAATTTGGCAAATGGTTGTGCTCACAGAAGCACAGGTTTTTAAAAAGTTAGGGCACAATCCAAGGTACGTTCTCCTACACAAAACCTCACTGAATACAGTGAGTCGGGCAAGGCCGGGCGCTGGAGTTAGGCAGCAGCCTGAGGGTAGGCGATGAGGTGGGCAGCCGTTCTGGAGCCTGCTCCGTTTCCTCAGAGAAGCCTCAGAGTTGGCCCTTCTTGGATCAGGCCTTTCCCTTCCTGTCCTCAAGCCTTGCAGCGTTTTCTTGCTTGGCAGTAAGGGTCCTGCGTTGCGCGTGGCGTGCCCCTGACCATATGCAGAGTGCTTTCTCCCCAGAGCAAGACATGTGTGTGTGTTTCCTTAAAAGGCTTCAAGGGCCAAATGGATAGAGCATGTGCAAAGTTATTTTTCTGATCCCTGCATTGCAGGGGGTTGGACCAGATGAGCCTGAAGGCCAACTCTTTGATTCTACGATAGGGAACCGTTCCCTGAACAGTACAATTTTTTCTTTATTTTTTAAGCAGGCATATTATGAAATAATTTGGAAATAATTGTGAATAATTATGTAAATGGCCCTGAGATCTACGGATGAAGGGCAGTATACAAATATTTATTCCAGTGGTGCTTATGCAGGGGAACTTTGGCCTGCCTTGTACTCTGGGTTTCAGAAGATGCTCCAATATACCTTCTTCCTTAGTTTTTTCATTGGCAGTTCATTGTCAGGTGCTTTCCTCAGAACAGCTTTTATAGTTCCCTTCCAACTGAATTTACCTGTAAAAATTTGTAAAAAGACAAGGAAGAGAGAATAAAATAAATTATCCCCATGCATTTTGGCCAGGTCACTATGGAAACCTAACGCCACTTTCAAATGTTTCCTTGGTCAGGTTAGTAGTTCCCTGCTTGCTAAGCAACCTGCTGCACTGAGATGATTTTGGAAACTGAAATATTGCCAAGCGCAGCAGTGCAGGATTATGTGAACAAGGGAGAATGGGTTATAAATCAATCCATAAGGAAGTATTACTCCACAAGCAATAAGGAGCTTTGTTTTGTTTTTTTAAACCCCGTGAATAAGGCCTCATTGCCCACACTTTCGTATTTGAAATCAGCAGCTGGTCCGTATGCCTCTCTAGCTCAGAGGGGAAACACACCTGGCTGGTTCCAACCCAGAAAACCGCCAACTGCATCCACCTGGAGAAATGACCAATTTTTTCCAGTGGTTATTTAAAAAAATCTCATCTGTAAATATAAACAGCCAAACTCACTATAATAACCTACATACATTTTCTACCCAATGTGACGTACTATAAACATTTAGAGGCTTGGGGAGGAATTTGACGTCAGACTCTTCTGACTGCTCTGTCAGTGCAAGAATTTTTGCTTGCCAGGTGGGATTCTGCCCCCTTCCCTCCCACTGCTCTAGGGCTTGTCTGACCCTCCAGAGTGGATTTGGGGGAAGCACAGGGGGCTCATGGGTGGGGAGTAGCCCTTGCACAGGCTTCCACTAGCACACCAGGTTAGCTAACTCCGGGCCCGACTATTTCTATAACACTTGAAAACTGTGACAGTGGATTTTCTGGGGCCAACCCACGCTGGTATTTCAGCGAAATGTGGGCTGCAAGCTGGAGAGGATTTTCCTCTGTTCAGGAAAAGAAGATTTAAAAAGAAAGGAAACAAAATGAATTGAGACTTGGTCTGGCTGTTCCTAACAGATTAAATAGCCATATAGGGTTGGATCCAGAGCTTGCACATACCAGCATCTGCTTGTCTAGCAGAACATTCCCCGCCCCCTCGCAGACACCAATGTCGCCCCCTCCCCCCAACCAAGCCTTCTCAATGTTGGGAATCTTCAGGAAAGGCCTGGCTGTGGTAACAGTGGGAGATGGAAGATGGCAAAAACTAGTCAGAGGCAGCCTTCTTCTAGCAGGGCTGGGTTGAGACTGAGAGAGCAGGAAAGACTCATTGTACAAGTGGACTTGTGTTCTCCCTGCTCTGGATCCATCCAACCAGTGGTATGTCATTTTGCCCTAAAAAGCCTTGGCCCAGTACACCTGAAGGAGCGTCCCCACCCCCATCATTCAGTCCGGACACTGAGATCCAGATCTGAGGGCCTTCTGGCGGTTCCCTCCCTGCGAGAAGCCAAGTTACAGGGAACCAGGCAGAGGGCCTTCTTGGTAGGGGCACCCGCCCTGTGGAACGCCCTCCCACCAGATGTCAAAGAGAACAACAACTACCAGACTTTTAGAAGACATCTGAAGGCAGCCCTGTTTAGGGAAGCTTTTAATGTTTGATGGACTACTGTATTTTAATATTTTGTTGGAAGCCGCCCAGAGTGGCTGGAGAAACCCAAGCTGATGGGTGGGGTAAAAATAATAAATTATCATTATCATCATCAACAACAACAACAACTATATAACCTTTAGAAGACATCTGAAGGCAGCCCTGCATAGGGAAGCTTTTTAATGTGTAATTTTTTATTATGTTTTTATATATGTTGGAAGCCACCCAGAGTGGCTGTGGCAACCCAGTCAGATGGGTGGAGGACACATAATAAAATTATTATTATTACTATTGCCACCCACGAAATTATAAGCCCCTGTCCTTCTTGGACACAAATATCCTGTGTTATCTAAGCCTGGTACTCACTAACCCACTTTCAAGACAAGGGAACTATGTCCTTATAAATGTTACAACTCTCCCTTATACTTTAACAATGATTCTAATAATTATATTGACTAAGTTGCTACATCATTGTTGCCATCAGCAAACAGGTCTAGCTCATAGTTGCAAACTGCTAAGCATCCAAGCGAAGGTTACCTTGAAGCTGATCCTCATTTTCTTCGGTTTCTGAATTGTTCATTTTTTTGTGTGCAATGGGAGCTTCGTCAACATCTGGGGTGGGATTTACAGGGAGAGAAACAGTCAAAATAAGCGTCCGCAAGTCCAGTAACAGAATCATTAGGGAACCCACCAAAATTGGAATAGTGGATAAATCTAAAATCTGCTCTGCCTGACATTTCATAAAAACCTCCCACAACAAGGAAAAATCAGAAAAGGATTGACATTGTCAGATGAGATTGTCGGGATTCACAGAATGCTGTGTGAGATAGTAAGTCTGCAGGCTTGAGGTTGCTAGCTGATGCAACTGGCTGATGCAGTCAGCCTGCAATACTTTCTATGGAAGTGCTGGGTCAGAAAGACTCAGCAGTAATGTGCTGTCGGATGATTGGCTGTCATCGGTTTAAAGGGGAAACCTGTCCAGCAGTAAGTGGGTGGTGTAGAGGAGTGTGGTCAGAGAGAGAGATAGAAAGGTCTTCCTATTTGCCTTAAGGTGCAGCCAGGTGCTCTGTTTGACTGTATGAACTGCTCGTGTGTTATAGCCTGTAGATATTTGTATATATAGCTTACAATATACTGCACTGAAGAACCTGGAACTCTGAGCATTTCTGCTAAAGCGCCGCAGAGAATTCACGACAGAGATGGGTAGAAAACAGGATGTCTCTCAGGCTGTCACTCTCACCCCAATTTCAGCTCCAAGCATTGAAATTTATCCTGATTTATATACCGTACATCCTATATACTACAAACTGTCTTTTTTTCCAAACTGCACCTCACACCCAGAAGCAAGAACTGCAAGTCTGATACCTTCAGAGACGTTACGCTTGCGTTTCTTCCCATTTGTTTTGGTCCCTGCTTCTTTTGTATTGACACCGTTTCCATTCATTTCCAGTTCAGCTGGAACATCTGCTTGCTGCTGCTTTGTCAACTTCAAGCCATTCCTTTTGGAAATATTTCCATTCTCATTTTCTCTCTCTTCTTTCTTGGACTTCTTACTTTTTTTGAGATCTAGGCCCTCTGGCTGAACTTGCAATTCTTTTGCCTTTTTCATATTTTTCCTCTCTTCCTTTTGTTCCCTTTTATTCTTTTTCTTTGCAGGTTTCTCCATTTTTACTTGGTTGTCTTCTGATGGCGTTGGCATAACTTCACTGTTTGCAGACTGGTTTTCAGCTGTCTCCTGTTGGGAGGATGCAGAGGGCTTATACATCACTGTGATGAGACCTCCTAGTCAAAAAGTTGGGGCAGGGGGGACTTCAGCAGTTTACTCCAGGAAGTAATCCTGCCCACTTGTCATACCTGGCCCTGATAAGGATCTGACCCATGGAGCCAAAATGGTTTCCCCTCCCTGCTTTAAGCAAAACACAGAATTGCTTTTTGGTGCAATGAGAAGGTACACTCACAAGCACCACCAGCAAAAAATAATCAGTATGTTTCTAGGATGTGGGACTTGCAATGGGCTTTTCTGAATGCGTGGAGGGAAGTGGTGAAAAATCCATCCCTCTACTTCTGGGCTATTCCCCCCACCCCCAGGACCCTCATCCCAAATAACCAATTCTTTCTTACTTTATCTTAGGCTACTTCGTCTATATCCTGCAAAGCAGAAAGCTGCAGAAGCTTTTTGGGAAGACACTTTCCCAGAAGTTTAAAGTTCCTAACTTCAGTTCACACGAGCCCTTAAAGACAAGCATTACTGTCACCTGTGTGGACGTTAAACTAAGAAATGCATATGCAGCACATTTCTCTATTGCAAAAGGGGAACTCTGCACATGGAGGGGAAAGGGAAGCCTACAAGGTTATTAAAAGCAATTATTTATTAAGCAAGTGAGTACAACTAGCAATTCATTTAGGAGGCAATCCTAAAGTCCCACTGATATTGTGGCACAACTGGACTTAGCTGGCTAATAGAAAAGAAAGACTGGCTACAAGCTCAGCCACAATTTGTGGACTTTTGACTATGAAACATTGCTTCCATTAAACAGTTTCCAATTAGCTTACCTTTCTGGTAGCTTGTGAAAAAATGTCCCACACCTGGTCCTGCAGTGCAGTGCTATGTATTTTCAAACTGTTAGACATCCAGTTCTGTTTAGGTAGAAAACAGCAGAATTTCTATTTATGCACTGATCAGTCAGCAAGACACTTTTGCAGTATTCAGATCGGCAGAAGGGCCACAGGATGGGATGGCATGGACAAATGGGACCCAGCAATCATGCCCCTTCCTTCAGAATCTAATTAGAGGCAGATGCCAAGTTATACATGCGAAACATCCTCTGCTGCATTCAGTAACAGTCACAGGTAGAACTGTAATACACATTAGAATCACAACCTGGTAGTGGCAAAATAGTTCCAGCACAGTTGACATACAAGTCATGTATTATTTCAGTATGTGGGGCTCACACATGGCAGATGGAGTGGAGGGCAATGCCACCTCTACCTCTGGCAGGCTGTGTGTGTGTCTACCTGCAAAGAGCTGCCTATGAGTTATAGGTTGGTAACACAGAGACATACCCCT
This sequence comes from Podarcis erhardii, assembly GCF_964252035.2. Taxonomy (NCBI): domain Eukaryota; kingdom Metazoa; phylum Chordata; class Lepidosauria; order Squamata; family Lacertidae; genus Podarcis; species Podarcis erhardii. The sequence goes on along the minus strand of NC_138512.1, from coordinate 3,228,274 downwards.
TGGTAAGAATGCACACTCAGTTCATGGACTTCAAGGGGTGGAACCAGGAGGTGCAGCCCCATTCCTACTTCCCATGTGTTAGCTGCCGAGGTTGAGGTGTGAACAGGGCTATGGCAAGGCAGCGGGGATCATGCAGCCGAGGACAGGCACCAATGTCCTGACAGGAAGCCCCTGAAGCTGGTAGCTATCTCAATTCAGTGCCAATGTTTCAACTGCATTAAGCGCCTCTCTTGAAAAATGTCTGTATTTAGGGCGGCCTTTCAATTAGCTTTGAAGTACACGTTTGCAAACTTCTTTGCTTTGCACTCCCTGAACCGTTTTGCCTCACGTAACCTCTTTGATCACTTTTCTGTGCCCGTTGCAGATCAAAGCAGCGAATCATCCTACTGCAGCCCTTGAATGCATGTGCTGCTCCCACTCACTTCAAAGCACCGTGGTGTTTATCACTGCATTTCGTGAATGCACAGCTGCAGCAACAAGAATGGACGGTGAGAACAACAGTGGGAATATGAGGGAAAGGGGCTGTCAAGAAATGCCCACCCCCACTCTGCCAACAAAGGGCGTTGTAAATTGCCAAATCAACTTGCCTGCAGCAGAACCCCTGAGCCTGGAGGATTCTGGTGACGCTTTCTAGCGAAGGGGTAGCCAACATGGTGGCCTCCCAGAGCCCCAGCTACAGTGGCCAATGGTCAGGGATGATGGAAGCAGGAGTCCAACTTTTAAGCTTACTTCTAAGCATACCTGAAACTTGCCCTTTTTTCTTGGAATGTTGTCATAGGTATACATCTGCTCCAAAATATCTCGAACTTTGGGGTTAATGTTGGTTTCCTTTATCGCTTGATGAATCTTCTACAAAAGGAAAGTGGGAATGATTGCATCTGAGACACAACATACTTAAATCACAAGTCTGATGCACTGAAAATCAGGTGTATGCTATACACATCGCAGGTTTAAATCTGTCCATTTCTCCTGTCTGCATCAGGGTCTGGAGGTTTGGGAATTGTGTTATTGCTTCTGGGGTCAAAACAAAAAAATTCCTTCCAGTAGCACCTTAAAGACCAACTAAGTCAGTTCTTGGTATGAGCTTTCGTGTGCATGCACACTTCTTCAGATACACACTTACTGGGTGTTTATGTTCACTGCAGATAAAAACAATGGCTCACACGGAGCCTGAAAGCTCGCCTATGACAATCAATACATTGACATTTTACAACTACATTTTGGCTAGGTAACACAAGTAGGAGTAAGATAAAAACTCTATATTAGTTCACACTGTCTCATGATGTTTATGCTGCAAAGTACCATAAGGATCTAGTTTCCATTTCCACATCCACACCCACTGCAATACTATTTAACATCTACACGACACCACTTGGTGAAGTAGTTTGGACATTTGGAGTGAAGGGTCATTGCCATTATGCAGATGACACTCAGCATTATTTATCGTTCTCATCAAATCTAGGTGGGGGCTGGAAACTCTTAACACAGGCAGCTCAAGTGAGGGGTGGGATGAGCAAGGGCTAATAAAGTGAAGCTCAGTCAGGGCAAGATTAAGGTGGTGACCCCCAAGGAAACACACAATCTTTTCAAAATGGGGTTGTATTTAGTCAAGGCTCAAGTCTGTAGCTGGAAGGTGTTTTCAATATAGTCTCACATATGAACACATGTGACTAAGAATGCATTTTGCCACCTTGGGCTGGTATGAAACGTATTGCTTCTTGCTGGAATAGCAACCAATCAATTAAAAAACTTCAAATGCTTCAGAACATGGCAGCCAACAAAGTGCTAGTTTTGGTTAAAAGCTCTGAATGGCGTGTGACTTTAGTATCTGAAGGACTGCACCAGCCCATGAGCTGAGTTTGTCAGCCAAGGCCCTCTTCTGTCAGATGGGCAGAAACAGGGCTTTCCTTTGACTATGAAATGCCCTCCCAAACCAACAAGCAGGCATCTACTCTTGCATTCAGTGAGCACCTGCTGCAAGGTGTCCTGTTCCCCAAACATTTGACGGGTGAAGTTAGATAATCATATGTAGTGTTGGTGGGTTTTCTTATTGTCTGATTTTTAAATGTATTCTTGTATTGTTTTGATCTGAGGTATAAATTGCATCAGAGACCACTGGTTGAAAGGGAAAAGGGAAAAACAATCAGTACTGTACACAGATTTCCCTGTAAATTAAATGGCATATTGCCATGCTTATGTGTGCACTTTTTACCTGAATCCATTCCTGCTGTTTGACATCTCCTTTGTGAGCTTTGGCTTCATAACCCTTGCCACCATATTTCTGGTCTTCACTTAGGCACTTCACATGACATTTATAATCATCACCCCTTAAATATTAAGAACAGCATAGGTAAAAAGCCATAGTAGTAGTAGTAGTAGTAGTAGTAGTAGTAGTAGTAGTAGTAATAACAATAATAATTTTATTTCTACCCCATCCTCCCTAGCAGGAGCCGGGCTCAGGGCGGCTAACATCATAAAACTAACACAGTATACAAAGAACATAAAAACAGGCAATCAATTAATTAAAATACATCTTAAAATTAGTTTATAGCACAACACTTATAGCACAGTAGGAAGATTTCAGCTCTGGATATATTGAACAGCCTTAATTCCCAGAGAAGCCATGGGTCAAGCTAATCCAGAAAGAACTATGACTGGCAGAAGCTGACCTGTAATTCTATATAGCGCTAAGCATGCCTAATCCTTATATGTGATTATGCTAATGTAACTCCGCACAAGATTAGGCTGCACATAAAATTAAGTCACACACGGGGCATCAATTCAGTAACTCATGTGCTTTAAAATAAGATTGGGCTTATGCGCAGCTTCTTCTTTAAACAAAAAGGTTTTATTTACAGGGGCAAAACTGTGTCAGAAGAATGTCGGGTCAGCATTAAGGTCAATGTCATCATTTGGAGACCTCTCAGCTTCAGTAGTTCTTATTATTCTAGTGGTACCACTGTTCACTTTTTACATAGATTTTCAATTAACAGCACTACTTAGAATTAAAATCCAAGCAGAATCCACCATTTGCCAAGTTGTGCAGCAATAGCACAAAAGCTTGCATATCCACATAGAATCCTGTAATGTCATCCGTTGCCTTTATCCCACATCAGCGTGACTGAGAAAATAGCACAAATTAACCCTGCAGTGCAGTTCACAGTTATATCCTGTTGCAGGCTGCAGGTCCCGAGAGAGAGTAGTTTCCAGCATTTTGCAACATAGCCCACTACAGGCAAGAGAACAGTTCAGTTTGGCTTCCCAGTCATAAATGCCCCCTCTCTCTCAGGTTGCAGGGAAGGTCAAATCTACTTGCCACCTCAGACTTCCTCCCAGGCCAAATCAAGCCCTCAGTAACACGAAAGTCTCTGCTTCCCTGGAATGGGAATGCATTTAGACAGCCAAATGTTCTTCAGCCATTTCTTGTACAATCAAAGGCTACTGCCTTCACCCTTTGAGATTTCTTGAGTGTTCCACCTTGCATGGCCAGGGAGATGCTTGTATTTTATGGTGATCTTGTAAATCAGATTTTATTCTGCTACTCTTATTTTCTTTAAACGATTCTATTTATGATGACTTTACTAATTTTTTATGCATTAGCTTCAACTTTTAACGAAGACATTTTTGGCAGTTCTCCCTCCCCCACCCCCTTGCATTTTTTACCATCCTACTCAGGAGTGGATAACTATATCTAACCAGTGGGCTGGACTCATCAGTCCACCACCCTCCATATAGTAACTTATGACAGGTGGGCAGAACTGTCACCATAACATCAGGTGACTGACACCTTTCAACATTCAAAGAGGATTTGTTGGTCTAAGGCTTGTGCCCACTTGTTCTTGTAACACCAAACCAGTTTCATTGCAGATTTTTGCACTGAGCTCCTTGGGAGGAAGGGCAGGATATAAACAATAGCAATAACAATGAGTTGTTACCACCAAATAATGAAACAAGACTCTGATAACCTACCAGAAATCTTTACCACAATCCATGCAAGAAAGGCATTGGCAATTGCGGCACACAATTACATGCTTTTCAACCTGTCCCTTTTTCACAGACTCTCCACATGCGTTACATGTGAAAACCACCATTTCTTCCAAGATAGCAGTATCTTTCTTCAGAGACTGTTAGAATTGATCCTCTTCCAACAAATTCTAAAAATTAATTAAAAATAGTGTTTTACATGTCCTTTTAAAAAGGCAGGACTAACAAAGCAAAAGTTGATACAATAAAAATATAGTTAAACACCCTGTTGAGCATTAAAGACAAAACTATTAAGTTAACACTGCATAAATAGCACCATACACCCAGGTCCATTAACATTAATGATTCCAGGCATGCTGGTATTTATTGTAAGCAACAAATACATTCAGAATGGGAATAAAATTTCTTAAGGGTTTGAGGGAATGGGCAGATCCTTTGGACTACCCAAAGACCTGCATGCCCAAGGAAAGGACCCATCCATATTTTGCACCATTGGGGGAGGGAGTATTTTAAAACTGTAACTGTTCCAGGTACCTTGGCAGAAAACACACACACAAACATGCACACAGACAAGTATGCTATTTCACAAGCAGCCAACCAAATAAGATTTCTCAGAAATCTGGAGGAGCAGCTGGCAAAAAATAGAGTCTGCTGTTTCATGCTTCATATTATTAATTATATTATTATTATTATTAATGTATTTATACCTCACTTTCCCCCCGACAGGGGACTCAAGAATGCTTACAGATAAAAATAAGTACATCTAAACATGAGGGGAGGGGAAACTATTAAAAATCAATTAAACATTGATTAGAATTAAAACTATATAAATATATATATATAATTAGTATATAAAGTTAGATAGATACACTATGTGTATGTACATACATACACACACACGCGCACGCACATATGTATATGTAAAAACAAAATAAAAAAATTCCTTCCAGTAGCACCTTAAAGACCAACTAACTTAGTTGGTCTTTAAGGTGCTACTGGAAGGAATTTTTTTATTTTGTTTTGACTATGGCAGACCAACACGGCTACCTATCTGTAACTGGAAATATGTATATGCAGTTATACAGAAGTTATACATATAGTTATATAGCCTGTTAAAATAAAGCATAAAAGCTGATACAGGCTATAATGCGTTTACCCGGACTCGCGGCCGACGCCACTTTTGCCAGGGAGCGCAACTTACCACCGTTTCCCGGAGGAGCGTTGCCGCGCGGGAGACACGTGTTCGCCGCGTTCACACACTCGCCGTTCTAGCCGCGGATCTAGAAACCGGAACGGGTCCCGAGGGCCGAGAAGCGCTCAGCGGCGGGACTCACCGGCTAAGGCTGGCTGGTGGTCGCCGCCGCGCCGCGCTTCCCCCGCCGGGTCGCTCCCCTCGGGCTGCAGCGACGCCTCCGGAGCGCCACCCTCCACTCCGTCGCGCACCTGTGACGACACCGCCGGCGACTCCTTTGAACGTCTCAGGCCTAGAGAGAGAAACGTCGAGAGTAACACCCCCGACGCCCGCAAGGGCGGCAGAGCGGCGCGCTCTAGCCCTCAGCATCTCTATGGGCAAGGAGGTCGCGCGTAGGCGTAGACTTACAGCGTGCAGACTCACACGCCAAGACCAACTTCCGGGTTAATATCGGAAACTTTTAAAGGAGACCTACAGAATCTTAGCGCCGCAGCTGTGCTTATTAGCAAAGAGTCATTAGGGCTGATTTTACATTGCAAGTGGGGGTGGAGGAAGAGTCAAAGCCCTAAATATTTATTTTAAATCACATTTCGTATGCCCGTGCATTGACAGCCTGGAGGGAGAGGCGGCAGCTTAGGTCCGGTCTGCCACTAAGGCCGCCAGTTGCGGATCAGGGCGAGGCTGAAGTCCTGAGAAATCCAGCCAAGGAGCAGCGAGGAGGTCCCGCTCAGCTGTTCTCGTGTCGCCAGCCCTGGCTGAAGCCCCGCAGGCTGGCGGCGAGAGCGGCGACCCCCCCGCAGGGCTGGGCCCGGCAGGGGGCCCGGCTGTTTTTCACCCCCCCCCCCCGCAAGATCCCCTGCCCAGGCCCCTGCCCGCCCTGGATGCTGCCCTCGGACCCCGCGGCGCCTCTCCCGGCACCGCAAATGCAGCGCAGACTTTGCGCGCAGCCTCGGCGAACTGCAAGAAGAGTCATCTCTCGCTCACCCGCCCCAGAACAAAGAGAAAGGCATTCCCTCGAGCAGCAGAGGACACGGATTCCCCTCTTTGCTCCGACCTTTTCTGTAGACAGTCTCTCCGTTGCCGATGGGCAGCTCTCGCTCCTGCCCAGCCGGAGAAGGGCCTTGCGGAAAATAGGCTCGGGGGCTTCCTCCGTGTAAGCGCGCCAGCATCTCGCAGGCCCCCGGGGAGCGCCCGGGGCGCTGCTGGGTTTCTCGCCCGCGGAAGGGCCGCCGGCACGCAGCCCGCGCTGGGGGCACCTCCAGGGAGAGGCAGCCCCGAGCCAGAGGGACCCGGCGAAAGGCCGGAGCCGAGAGAGAGAGAGGAAACCCCTTTCCGACCCAGCAGCAGCAGCCTGCACAGAGGCTGCGTGCCGTTGACTGCAAGAGTCTGGCCAGGCGGGAGTCTAGGCCCGAGTTTGCCCGCGGGGCCGCCGTGACGCCACAGGAAGCTGCTGCTGCTGCTGCTGCTGCTGCCGACGAAGATCCCCGCTGCCCGCCCGCCCGCCCGCCCGCCCGCTGGCCCTGCAATGCCTGGGAGGGTTTTGCCCTGAGGAGCCGCCCTGCCGGGGAAGGGCCGCCGAGGGCTGGTATTCAGGGCAGCTCCAGCCTCGCCTGGGCAGGTGCATTTGGGGTGGCACCTGAAAGCCCGCCGCTGCCCGCCCCAGATTCACTGCTGGGCAAATGCCAGGGGCGGGCTGCGCTTTGCCCTGGCATGCCGCTCAGGGGCCAAGGAAAGCTTCCTTCGTCTGGGCGATGGCATGAAAATGCTCACAAGCGATGCACAAAACAGCCGAGCCAGGCTCTGCCACAGCAGCAGCAGCAGCAGCATAAAGTCTGAACAAATGTGACCGGGAAGTGGAAGAGTCGTGGAGAGCAGAGGCGAGGAAAACAGGTGCCTGCCCGCCTTACCTGCTGGCTGGACTTCATGCAGCCTCAACCTGTGCGTGTTTACCGGGCAGGGAGACTTGCTAGGTGCAGTGAAACAAATGTTCAGCTAAGTCTGCAGAGAACTGAAGGATGAGACAACTTGCCTCCCTTCTCTAGCATCCCCCCCCCATCACTCACAATGTACAGGCGCATTTTTAGCTGTCATTGCAAACTTTGCAAACTCAGTTTTAAAACAACTTGGCATCTCGGGCAGAGACCTGTGAGCAGGGTTAGAAACTCAGGTATACAGTCCTACCTTGGGTTACAGGCGCTTCAGGTTGTGTGTTTTCGGCTTACGGACGCGCCAAAATCCAGAAGTACCGGAACGGGTTACCTCCGGATTTTGGCGCATGCACAGAAGCACTAAATCGCGCTTTGCACATGCACAGGAGCGCCGAATCGCAACCCACGTGTGCACAGACGCAGCACTGCGGGTTGCAAACATGCCTCCTGCACGGATCATGTTCGCAACCCGAGCATCCACTGTATAAGCTCAGTGCCAAATTAAAGCAAAAACCTTAAACCTTAAAACCTTAAAAAACTTTAAACCTTAAAGCAAGGTTGCAGTTGCCAAAATGGAATGTTGCCATTTTGGGGCAAGGTTGCTCCCCTCCGCCCCCATGATGGACTGAGTATCACTGATTATCAATTAAATATCTGGGTGGTTCAGATGACAACTTTGAGCTGGGTTAAGAGCGCCGAGAACTGCAAGAAGAAAAGTCATTTGATCCAGGGACAGTCCACATGTCTATTGGCTTATTCCTGCCTCACAGGAGGAGACCTGAAGGCAGCTGCAAATGTCCACCTTCCTCCTGAAATGTTAGCCATGCACTATACGCTAGTTGAGGTCTGCTGACTTCCCTGCATGGGAAAATAGGAGACTCCTCTTTTGAAACAGTGCCTGTCACCTGCGATTGTACTTAAAATAGATACTTTAAAATTAATTGGGAATATCCTTTTAGTTGAGTAAAAGATTCTTCAGATTGTGTATCTAACCATTTCTCTGACTAAATATTGCCCCCCTTGTTGCTGCTGATTGACGCAGGACTGGTTCCACAGCATGTCGCAGGCATGCTGCTCCTTCCAATTTGCGGCAGCATCCCCTCGGCCTCCCCATCTTCCAGAAGCATGGTGCACTATGCTTTGGCAATGTACTTATGTGACTTACGCTGCAATATTATTACTTCCAGGCTCACTGGGATTGTTTCTGTCCTCCCTAATTGCAACTTGCATGGACGATAGGAAGAAGGCCTGGCTCTCGGACATCTGCTCACTTCTGTTTAATTTAGTAGCACTTTATTTCCTTTATTTAGTGCTGAAAATGTCACCCTTTGGTGCAGTCTCTCTGCATTGTGCCCAACGCCACGATCCCACAGCATCAATGCTGGGAAGGGAAAGAATTTGATGTGGCTGTTAATCTCTCTCTAACCATTTGTCAGAGGCATGCACAAGTGCTCTGTTATGTTTGCATATGGACAGCATTTTGTAAAATAGGAAACCATTTAAAATTTTGGATTAAGAAATTGTTTTATAAGTAATTTAACATATGGCATTTTGCATGTAGTAAATCTATTATAAAACATTACTTCATTGACGCCAGTGTGCTGTATACACAAAACTCTGCTTCCTGAGATGCTATGTCTTTTTTATTTTATTTTAGGCAATCAAGGCATATCCTAGCATGGATGCTGTTGCGAGCCACAGCTGTCACCTTCTTCAGCAGCTACATGAGCAACGCATTCAAGGCCTTCTCTGTGACTGCATGTTGGTGGTCAAAGGTGTTTGTTTCAAAGCACATAAAAATGTGTTAGCTGCTTTCAGCCAGTACTTCAGGTATGTTAATGAAAACACTTCAGTTAAAGCAATTAACAGTGCAGTTTAGGCCACAAACTTTGGCATGTATAGAATTGTGTTCCAGAAATATATAGGAGTGTTATTTTTCTTATAAAGTAGTTGTGCTGATACACACAGGTCTAGGAAACAAGTGAAAAGTGTAGACATGGAAATTGGGGCAGACATCAATGCTCGGCATATATGGTGTCACTGGTTAATAAACATGGAGATTTCTCACAATCCCAATGAGGCTTGTGATAGCCCCACACACTTTTGACACACTCCTCTGTGCTGTATGTGAGAACTGACGATGGATGGATGGATTGACTGATAATTATATTGACTAGATTCTGAAAATACTTACAGTACAACAGGGGTGCCAACTTAAATAAAATATGGGGGGGCAGGTAAACCCTGCCCCACATAATCAGTCACATGATGTGGCTCACACACACCATTTGAATGGCAATGCCCATCAACTTGGGGGGCAGCCCCCTCAAATATTTTATTAGGGGGCAAGACCCCCCCCTCAGCCCCTAGGAATTTGCTCCTACAGCATCCAGAATGTTTGTGTGTTGTAGCCTAAATTACTATTTTATTCATATATTTTTGCTATGAGGACTGGTCGTTTTAAATACGTGTATGAATTTTAAAGAGTTGTGCTTTTTCTCTCCTAGGACCCTGTTCCAAAATTCCTCAGGTCAGAAGAATGATGTGTTGTACTTGGATATTAAAAATGTCGGCGGCATTGGCCAGATCTTGGACTACATGTATACATCTCATCTTGAACTCAGTCAGGACAATGTGCAAACGTTATTGGATATTGCACACTGTCTGCAGGTGCAGAATGTTTTGAACATGTGCCGCACCTTTTTGAAAAGCCCCACGGGTGTCGAGCAGCCAGCCGGTGTGCCTTGCAGCAGTGCCTTCTCGTTGCACAACGCTTTGGCTGAAGATACAAATGGTGAGAGTTATGGCGCTAGTTTACTGCGTGGAGGTTCATCGACTGTGGAGCCGTGTAAAGTCTTGGATAGCTATAACCCACATGGGCCACAGCCTGTTTCACCTCACGTCTCATCTGGTGATGGAAACAAAGAGAAACAGGGTTCCCCCGGGGATGCTAATTGCACAGATCTCTCACTTAAACAGCCAAATTGTCATTACAAACTCCGTAACTTTTATAGCAAACAGTTCTACAAGCAAACCACTTGTCCCAGCAACAAGAGATCACCAGAGCCATCTTTTGATTTCAGTCCCTCCGCAGAACAAAGCACGGCCAAAAATGCACCATCCTGCACTATCGGTCATTCTGAATGTGTTTTGGAATCATCTGATCACTTACCAGCAAACTTTCTGGTTCAGCCCTTAAATGAGTGTCCCGAGGATCAAGAATCGGAAGGCGCATCTTTACAGCCAATCAAAGAGATGAGGCTTAAAAAGGCCATACATCTTAAAAAACTGAATTTTCTAAGGTCTCAAAAGTCCCCCGAACAATCTTCTGTGCTTAAAATTGCTGATGGAGAGTTTGCAAGGGAAAGTGAGGTGGAAAGCCAAAGCAGCACAAAAGGGGCAAATGCTGATGCTCCTGAAGGAAAAGAAGTTAAACGTCTAGTGAGTTCAGAATGCTTGGAGGAAAATGTTGAACTTGAGGCCTCTCAGGAAGCTTCTGAGGCAGGCGGCCAGTTACCGACTTTCCTGCCAGAGAAGCAGTATCCTTGTTCACTGTGTGGGAAAGCTTTTAAACACCCGAGCAATCTGGAGCTGCACATAAGGTCTCACACAGGTACAGTCATCAAACATTTCTAGGCTAATTATTAATTACAAAACCAAAAGGCAGATAGAATCTAGTCTTTGCAGCTGAAAGGGCACAGGGCGCCTGCTACTCTGGTAAGGCCAGCCCATCAAATGTACTTTCTGTGGAAAAGCAGGCTATATATTTAATCTTTGCCATATAGTTATGTGTGTCCCTTATAAAAGCAATGTGATGGCTAGTCTGTGTCTGATATTTATGTTTATTAACACCTGCAAAAGAAAACTATTGCAAAGGAAAAGATAGCAGTTTGTTAAAAAAAATGCTGCTTCCTATATTTTCCTTTTCCCATTCTGCCAGTGTGATCTGACTCTGTCACTTTTACAGTGAGGCTAAAATGCTTATGGAATCAGATCATCCCACCAGATGGGGGGCTGCGTTTAGGATCAGGGCGGCTTGCCTGCAAATCCCAGCTTCCCGGGGGACTTGGAAGGCTGCTGAAGATTATAGTTCTGTGCCCACTTAGTTGTAAGTCCCATTAAATGCAGTAGGAGTTACTTCTGAGTAAACATGTACAGGGTCATGTTGTAAGTCATCTCACCTCCTGTCACACTTTACTAAAACAACAGTATTTAGCTTCCTTAGGGGGTTTTTCAGAGGTGCTGCAAGCAGAAACAATGTAAGATAGGAATACCAGCCATTACCTACGGTAAATAATGGTGAGACACTATTTGTAAGGTACATAATATTTTAAAGATTGTATACTCAAGCTAGGATAAGCACTCAGAGAGGGCCTGTTGATTTCAAAAGAAAAGTTAAGCCTGTGCTTATTTCCCCCCCTCAAGGTGAGTGGAATTTAAAGCTGGTTAGCTTTGTGTTCAGCGCATATGAAATTGCTTAGGGCTTTCAAACAATTAAGTAATGTTTAGTTGATTCGAAGGTGACTGTTAAGCTATCCAGTAAAATAATTTATCTGCATTACCCTCCTGGAAGTGGGAGCAACAAACCACAATCCTTGGCTTAGCGTTACATCCAAGCCAGTGATCGTAGTTTATCTGCAAACCTTGGTTGGTAAGCCAACAACAAACCTTGGCTTCATGTTCTAGTTTGCTTGGAGTGAAATAAATCACAGTCCTGGTTTGGATATAGAACGCTAAGCCAAGGATTTTGGTTTGCAAAGAAGTACCCAAAGCCATTTGCACACTCCCGGGTAACCATTAATTATGGCTTACTATGATGTGCAAATATTTCAAAAAATGCATAAATTTTGCGTTGCGTCATTTCTTTAAAAAATAAATAAGTAAAGTGAACCAGAAATCCCTGATTATTGTTTGGCTGAGAAATGCCAGAATTCAGACCTGTCAGTTGATCAAAGAGTTAAAAAGCAAAATGACTACTTGGTGTACGTGGAAGGAAATGGCTGTAAAATGACTTCAAGATGCTTCCTTCATTCTAATTTATTGTGGAAGCTTGAAGCTCCTGTACACACACACAAAGCTCTCCTGTTCAGAAGAGATTTCCAATCGCATCTATTAAGGAGACACTATTCTGTGATGTGTGTCAGCCTGAGGCAAACCACCTTCATTATTAAATGGAGGGATCTTCTTATTATTTTATTTTTGATTTTCACTTTTATACATGTCAATAATTTTACAAGGCATCTTAACATGGAGAAATAATTAGTACTGTTGAGCAAAAAATCAACAAGCCATTAATTGGGAAGCAGCTCTAGAGCTGTTCTTCAAGCTTTTGTGAAAATTCTGTGCTCAGGCGTTTATGCATTATAGTTAAGCAAAATAGCTTACTGTAAAATATAGCTTGCTGGCAACTGTTCCGAATTTTGTTTATATGCCAGTTTCAAACTTCTGTACAGCAGAAAACATTATTGCTTCTTCTTTTAGGTGAGAAGCCATTTGAATGTAACGTTTGTGGCAAATGTTTTTCACAGGTAGGTGTTTGACTCTGCTTTTGTTGACATGCCGCCCACCAAGTCGACACTCACTCACTCACATTGCAATATGTGTAGCCCTCTAGGAACTGGAGAAGAATGTTTTCCATCTCTTTAATATTTGAAAAAAATCACCTTTTTTTGCTCCCCATCCCCATCCTCCTTGAGCTTAATTTTGAGATGTTTTTGAGAGCATTAGTCATCCAAGATATTCAGGTCTGAAAAACATTAGGTCCATGAAATCCAGCTCCAGCTAATTTCTCAGTCCCAAATATGATCCTTTTATTATTTTTGTGTTTCAAACCCCAAAGCTCTGAGTGGAATTCAGATTGGATCATACGATTGGGCTTGGGGCTCTGAGAGCTGGTACAATGATACCACTGTCCTCTTGCTCTAGAGTTGACCCTTCCCCTATAGCAACGGAGGTAGACAAGTCCCAGCAAGGGGCTTTTCATGCAGGTAAGAGATTGAGAAACCTCTTCTCGCCCATAACTTCAAATAAAAGCACAATAATGCTCTGGTGTAAGGGAGGAGACAGGGAGACAGGGAGTTTTCCCCTCTGGGGTACACACAATGCATGTTGGTACCTCTTTGGGCTCAAGAAAATTGTCTTTGGATTAGGGACACGGGTGGCGCTGTGGTGTAAGCCACTGACCCTCTTGGGCTTGCCAATCGGAAGATTGGTGGTTCGAATCCCCGCAACGGGGTGATCTCCCACTGTTCGGTCCCTGCTCCTGCCAACCTAGCAGTTCAAAAGCACGTCAAAGGGCAAGTAGATAAATAGGTACCACTCCAGCGGGAAGGTAAATGGCGTTTCTGTGTGCTGCTCTGGTTCGCCAGAAGCGGCTTAGTCATGCTGGCCACATGACCCGGAAGCTGTCTGCAGACAAAGGCCGGCTCCCTCGGCCTTTGTGCAAGTAGATAAATAGGTACCACTCCAGCCGGAAGGTAAACAGCATTTCCATGCACTGCTCTGGTTTCGCCAGAAGCTGCTTAGTCATGCTGGCCACATGAAAAACTGTCTGCAGACAAACGTCAGTTCCCTCGGCCAGTAAAGCGAAATAAGTGCCGCAACCCCAGAGTCGTTCCCGACTGGACTTAACTGTCAGGGGTCCTTTCCCTTTACATCTTTGGATCATCAACCTGGTGCCTGCGGATGGCACTGTGTCTGCAAAAGCCTTCATTGGTGCCCCAGGGAAGGGGGTCCAGACTCTGAGCTTGACTTAAAAAAAAAAAAGTAAGTCTCTCTTCCTCCTAGAAAGTAAATTCTGAAACAAAACATGTAGATTAGGGTTGCCATATTTCAAAAAGTAAAAACCAGGACACCTCGAAAGTTGTTGAGGAAAGTTTTAGGGAAAGCCCCCAAATTGTTGAGCTTTTAAAGACAAACCCCAAAGTTTGCAAAAATGCAAAAAATAAAAAAAAACCAACCACAATTTTTAGATTGATTTGCCTAAGATCCAGGACAAAGTGCCACCTTTCGGAAATTCCCCCAGACATCAGTTCTGCCTTTGAAATCCCATTAATGTCTGGGAAAATCCAAACATATGTCATTCCTAGTGTAGGTACCCTTCTAAGTGATCATCTGCAGAAAATAGTAGCAGGAGACTTTTTCAGGTGGTTCGCAATTTAACGGAACCACCTTTACCACCGGCGCCTTGTGAAGACCCCAAGATCTCCTGCAACGATTTTGCAAAGTTTTTTGCAGATAAAATCACTCATATTCGGAAGGAGCTAGACACCACCGTGAGAGCAGGGCTGGGGCGGGAGAGTGCTAGAGCTCTGTCTGGTCAAGTTGCATGGAATCAATTTCAATCCGTTACCCCCGAGGATGTGGACAGGCTGCTTGGACGCGTGAAACCAACCACCTGTCTCCTTGATCCTTGCCCATCCTGGCTAATAAAAGCAAGCCGGGAAGGGCTGGGCGATGGGCTCTGCGGGGTGGTGAATGCTTCCCTCTGTGAGGGAACATTCCCAGATCCGCTGAAAGAGGTGGTCATTAAACCGCTTCTTAAAAAACCATCTTTAGACCCAGCCAGTATGGCCAACTATCGCCCAGTCTCAAATCTTCCATTCTTGGACAAGGTGATTGAGCGCATGGTTGCTGAACAACTCCAGGCACGCCTGGAGGATGCGGACCATTTGGATCCCTTCCAATCGGGATTCAGGCCTCATCATGGGACTGAAACTGCCTTGGTCGCGCTGGTTGATGATCTCCGGCGAGCTTGGGACAAAGGTGAGAGTTGTTTCCTAGTTCTGCTGGATCTCTTAGCGGCCTTTGATACAATCAACCATAACATCCTTCTGGACGTCTAGAGGGGCTGGGAGCTGGGGGCACTGTTATACAGTGGTTTCACTCCTTCCTCCTGGGCCGTGTTCAGAAAGTGGTGGTCGGGGATGAGTGTTCAGACCCCTGGGCTCTCACTTGTGGGGTGCCTCAGGGTTCCGTCCTCTCCCCCATGCTTTTTAACATCTATATGAAGCCGCTGGGAGAGATCATCAGGGGGTTTGGACTGGGTGTCCATCAATATGCAGATGATACCCAGCTCTACCTCTCTTTCAAATCAGAACCAGTGAAGGCGGTGAAGGTCCTGTGTGAGTGCCTGGAGGCGGTTGGAGGATGGATAGCGGCTAATGGATTGAGGTTGAATCCTGACAAGACAGAAGTACTGTTTTGGGGGGACAGGGGGCGGGCTGGTGTGGAGGACTCCCTGGTCCTGAATGGGGTAACTGTGCCCCTGAAGGACCAGGTGCGCAGCCTGGGAGTCATTTTGGACTCACAGCTGTCCATGGAGGCACAGGTCAATTCTGTATCCAGGGCAGCTGTCTACCAACTCCACCTGGTACGCAGGCTGAGACCCTACCTGCCCGCGGACTGTCTCGCCAGAGTGGTGCATGCTCTAGTTATCTCCCACTTGGACTACTGCAATGCGCTCTACGTGGGGCTACCTTTGAAGGTGACCCGGAAACTACAACTAATCCAGAATGCGGCAGCTAGACTGGTGACTGGGGGCGGCCGCCGAGACCACATAACACTGGTCTTGAAAGACCTACATTGGCTCCCAGTACGTTTCCGAGCACAAAGTGTTGACCTGTAAAGCTGTAAACGGCTTCGGCCCAGTATTCCTGAAGGAGCGTCTCCATCCCCATCGTTCTGCCCGGACGCTGAGATCCACCGCCGAGGGCCTTCTGGCGGTTCCCTCATTGCGAGAAGCAAAGCTACAGGGAACCAGGCAGAGGGCCTTCTCGGTAGTGGCGCTCGCCCTGTGGAACGCCCTCCCATCAGATGTCAAAGCGATAAATAACTATCTGACATTCAGAAGACATCTTAAGGCAAAGTTTTAAATCTGTGATATTTTAGTGTATTTTTGGTTTCTATGGAAGCCGCCCAGAGTGGCTGGGGAAACCCAGCCAGATGGGCGGGGTACAAATAATAAATTATTATTATTATTATTGCACTTGTTCATTTTCCAAGGATGGGAATCTCTGTAGTTTTCCTTCCTCCTTCCTTCCTTCCTTCCTTCCTTCCTTCCTTCCTTCCTTCCTTCCTTCCTTTCTAGCAACCACAATGAATATTTCTGGGGCTTGAGGTATGGTAGTTCCTAGGAGCTACTGTATTTTTCGCTCTATAAGACGCACCAGACCACAAGACGGACCTAGTTTTTGGAGGAGGAAAACAAAAAGAAAAATATTCTGAATCTCAGAAGCCAGAACAGCAAGAGGGATCGCTGCACAGTGAAAGCAGCAATCCCTCTTGCTGTTCTGGCTTCTGGGATAGCTGCGCAGCCTGCATTCACTCCATAAGACCCACACACATTTCCCCTTACTTTTTAGGAGGGGAAAAGTGAGTCTTATGGAGCAAAAAATACGGTATTTCCTGCTACACAAGAGGTGCGGGTGGGTGTTAAAAATAATTTTTCTCCTCCAAAAAGGCAAATGTGAAAACTTTGCACAGAAACTTGGGCACGTCTCCTGCCATGCGCGAGTTAAAGAGCAGCCACACATTTAGAATTTACAGCATACTTAACTTGAGCTACAACTGCTTACATGTCTACTCAGAAGTAAGTGTTTGTGATTAATGGGGCTTGCTCCCAGATAAAAAAGGCAACAGGATGGCAGGCCTTGGCTTAGGGTTGACAATGAGGAGGGAGGGAAGAGTTCTTGTGCCTTTAACAGCTGTATGGAATATTCAACGGGTCCAGCAATTTCTTGTATGAAAACAGAATTATGGGCAAAGCTTCCGCATGCCTGTTCTTGTTCTGTTTTTGTGTTATGCCCCCTTGGCAGCCACTTTGTGACTGGGGAGGCCCTAGCATTCTCTCAAAATTCAACATGCGCCCGCTGGACCAAACGTTTGGCGATCCCCAGTGTAGTCTAAATAGCAGCACTGATCCTACTAGCAGAAGACATTGTTTTTGAAGTGTCATAGTTCAGTAAATTGCGATCCTCATTTCCAGTCATAAACCTTTACCAATATCACCTATTTGGTTAGTTCGGCTGCTAAAAGTGTTTCTTCTCTTTGTAGGCAGGTAATCTTCAAACGCATTTACGGCGGCACTCGGGTGAAAAACCTTACATCTGTGAAATCTGTGGGAAAAGGTTTGCCTTTCGTTTTTGTTTTTTAAAATGTGTATTTTTTGCGTTGCAAAATTGTGCACGCATAAATCATAAAACATGACTGAAAACAGGTCTTTAGAGGGGGGTAAAATGCTAAACATCTTATTTTACAGGACAGGACATAATAATGAGGTAGTTAGAGTAAACCAGTTCAATGAATTCCTCAATGAATCAACTTGGAAAATATAGAATAATAGGAATGAGCTCATGAGTAGTGCCACACTGAGCTGTCGATTTACGGTAAGAAGTTCTAAACCATATTGCAATATATGTTGCAGGTATTTCTCACCCATGTGTTGTTTTATTTGTATATCTAATAAGATTATGCCGTATAGTGTAAAAATAATCTTTTTTTTCCTTTCCCCATGGGATTTTTGTGACAACTTTTCCATTACAGCTGTTTGCCAGACTATATTCCATTCCAATGATAAAACAATAAATATTCATTAATTGTAAGGTTTTCCAGGTTCTGGCTACTACCGTTCTAGCTGCTGTTAATAGATGTGTTATTAATTCTTTACTTCTTAATTGGTCCATATTATTCTCATATATATATATATATATACATATATATATATATATATATATATATATATATATATATATATATATATTAGTCTCAGAGTTATTATTATTATTATTATTATTATTATTATTATTATTATTAAATTTGTATATCATCCTATACCCACAGGTCTAAGGGCAGTCCAGTGGGATAGCCTGAGTTGTAGAGAGATCTCTTTTAAAACTTCCATTCAAAGTTGTTCTATTTGTGGACATGTGGTAAAAAGTTTTTGTTTTTTCCTTTGGAATATTTTATTAGTTGAATATAAGAACAACATATAATTAAATACAAGCAATAAAATACAGTTTTCCCCTACCCCCCCCAAAAGCCCCAACTATGTCCAGGTAATTACATTAGTAATATAATCAAATGAAAAATTATTTCTACAGTTGCCGGTTTAAAAAATATCATTCCACATGCTCCCATGTGTCTTAGGTGGTTTAAATGCATGGTTCTTTCTTTGATGCATATGTAATAAAGGAGGACCATGTTATGTAAAAGTTATGTAGTTTCTCACGTTTTCTTTCACATACCCTTTCTGTTAACTTTTCCATCAAAATTAATTCCCAGACATAAGCATACCAAACTTCATATAGGTTAAAAAGTTTTTATAACTGTGGAGCTCATGAATTACTATTACAATATAGTACAGGGATGCATTCGGGTGTCCTGTTCCCAGCCTGCCAAACTGTGCAACTTTTGTCTGCCTTTAATGGCAGCTTCCTCATTGTCTTAAACCTTTTCAAATGGATGTGGTGGTCTCAAACCACAATTGCAAAACAGGGTTGAATTGTGGTTTTTGATCCTGGTTTGAGAGGGAATTGCTCAGAATGCAGTTTTCTAGTCACAGAAATGGGTTTGAGGACATCAGGAGGTCTTTTGTTGAGGTCGGAGTGAGAGTTGAGGAAAAGAAGTTCTTGAGCTCATTGGCCGTTTTGATTCCTTCAAACACTTTGGGAATGTGATGTCTGAATGCGGCCACTGTTACATTACTGCAGTAACTGCTCTAGAATTTGTTGAACCTACATGGAGGTTGGTGTTCTGCATTTCCTCTTTCCTTTTTAACAATATCGTTAAAACCCTACAGTATTGTTATTGCTTCATTCCGTTTAGCGAGACTGTATGTCAACTTCTCAGTGAGTTGAAATGTTATGCAGCCTAAGTGATTGGCTAGGGAAATAGCAGTCCACAGTAGCACTGTTTTAACATTTATATCTGCAGGAGATTTCTGGCAGCATCTGACATGAAATAGTGCTTTATATTTCACAACTGCATCTGTCCAACACTTTTAGCTTTGATTATAATTGAGGGCTGAGCGTAGCAGCTTCCACTGTGACACATAGCTCCAGTTCGGTCAACTTCCAGCGAGACAAACCACTGGTGTGCCCACAGCACTGCAGGAATGTGATTGTTTGAACCATCACCTCCTGGTGGGAATTGCAGGCGTGGCCCTTTCCATTCGTGGCATCATGAGAGCCAGAAAAGGGCAGACCATGTGGAGGAGCTAAATCGATGCTGCGCTGCAATTCCCACTGTGGAACAAGCCCTCCTAGGAAGCCTGACATAGTTGTGCAGATGATTGCCTCAACACTTTCAGTTTTAGAATAAGAAGCACAGCTGTGAAAAGGTGTACAGTGGTACCTTGGGTTAAGAACTTAATTCATTCTGGAGGTCCATTCTTAACTGTTCTTAACCTAAGGTACTACTTTAGCTAATGGGGCCTCCTGCTGCCACCGCACGATTTCTGTTCTCATCCTGAAGCAAAGTTCTTAACCCAAGGTACTATTGGCTCACATTCTGTTCTCATCCTGAAGCAAAGTTCTTAACCCAAGGTACTATTGGCTCACATTCTGTTCTCATCCTGAAGCAAAGTTCTTAACCCAAGGTACTATTGGCTCACATGAGCCAACAGTGTGACGCGGCAGCTAAAAAAGCCAATGCAATTCTGGGCTGCATCAATAGGAGTATAGCATCTAGATCAAGGGAAGTAATAGTGCCACTGTATTCTGCTCTGGTCAGACCTCACCTGGAGTACTGTGTCCAGTTCTGGGCACCACAGTTCAAGAAGGACACTGACAAACTGGAACGTGTCCAGAGGAGGGCAACCAAAATGGTCAAAGGCCTGGAAACGATGCCTTATGAAGAACGGCTAAGGGAGCTGGGCATGTTTAGCCTGGAGAAGAGGAGGTTAAGGGGTGATATGATAGCCATGTTCAAATATATAAAAGGATGTCACATAGAGGAGGGAGAAAGGTTGTTTTCTGCTGCTCCAGAGAAGCGGACACGGAGCAATGGCTCCAAACTATAAGAAAGAAGATTCCACCTAAACATTAGGAAGAACTTCCTGACAGTAAGAGCTGTTCGACAGTGGAATTTGCTGCCAAGGAGTGTGGTGGAGTCTCCTTCTTTGGAGGTCTTTAAGCAGAGGCTTGACAACCATATGTCAGGAGTGCTCTGATGGTGTTTCCTGCTTGGCAGGGGGTTGGACTCGATGGCCCTTGTGGTCTCTTCCAACTCTATGATTCTATGATTCTATGATTCTATGATTCTATTTCTGGGTTAGCGGAGTCTGTAACCTGAAGCGTCTGTAACTCGAGGTACCACTGTATAAGGTTTATAACCAAACTGAAGGGACCTTTTAAATTCCTGTTCCAGGTTTGCTGCATCCGGAGATGTCCAACGCCACATCATTATTCACACTGGAGAAAAGCCACACTTGTGCGATATTTGTGGTCGAGGTGAGTGGGGCATATCCTCGAGATGCAATCATTGGGGATGGGCCACAGCTCAACAGTGGAACATCTGCTTTGCATGCGGATTGTGCCTGATTCAGTTACTGGCTTTTCCAGGTGGGTGCTGGGAAAGTTTCCTCCCTGGAGCCTGGAGAGCCACTTCTAACTTGTGTAGATAAGGCATAAGCTAGATGGAAGAATGGTCTGTCTCAATGCAAGGCAGCTTCCAGTGTTCCTAGTCTGTGGATAGACCTCATTCACAAGCCCTCTAGAGGCAGCCACTGATCAACATACGTCAGAATGATGCGCCATCGCACATGCAGCGCCAAACCTAGAAATGACTCGGAAATGTCATTAAACATGTCACTAAAAGGGCAGAACGGGACAGGGTGCACAGAGGCCCGGATGACAAAATTGTGGTCAGTATATACCATGTGGCATAGGTTCCCCTACTTGGTGTGTCTCTCCTCAGCCCAAGCAAACCCCACCCATAACTTGAATCATGGTCCTGCTAGCCTGCCGCAGTTGGCAATTTTGTGCCATGACTGGTAGGAGCAGACCTGTCAGTCCAAGGGGCTGGTGACATCCCATATGTCCAAGAGCTGCATCGGTGTAAAGGAGCCATTTTGTGGCTTGCACCCTGTGAGCAACCGTCCTGTGTCTCTGTCCTTCTAGGATTTAGTAACTTCAGCAATTTAAAGGAACACAAGAAGAACCATAGAGTCGAGAAGGTGTTCACCTGCGATGAGTGTGGGAAATCATTTAACATGCCCAGAAAGTTAGTAAAGCACAGGATCAGGCACACTGGAGAGAAACCATACAGCTGCTCTGCTTGTGGTAAGTCTGTGCTTCCATTTGTATACAGGAGTATCATTTATTTGTGTAGCCAAAAAATAAAATGCATAAAACAGAGTAAAATACATTACACAGTTAAAATAATCATTAAACCAAGCATTCTGCCCGATAAGAGTTTGCTCCCCTGAAAAATGTAATTTATCACCCCCACAAATTGCCACTTTAAAGATAAAACAAGCCACCTTTTCCAAAGTGTAGCGGGACATGCTCAGTTTGGAAAAAAAACCAAAATACCGTATTTTTCGCTCTATAACACGCACCTGACCATAACACGCACATCGTTTTTAGAGGAGGAAAACAAGGGAAAAAACATTCTGAATGAAACAGTGGATGTATCATTTTTGTGCTTCATGCTGTGGCCACAGACATGTGATCTGATGGTGAATTTGGGGTGACCCAATGCAAAAATCCTGAGAATCCCTGTGGATCCATGCTTTGTAACCACGTTTTTGCACCATTGCAGCCCCAGGCAACAGTGGGTGCGTGATTTGGGGGGGGCAGGCTGTAGCCATGGACATGCTATGTGCTCTGATGGTGAATTTGGGGTGACCCAATGCAAAGATCCTGAGGATTCATGTGGATCCATGTTTTGTAACCACGTTTTTGCACCATTGCAGCCCCAGGCAACAGTGGGTGCGTGATTTTGGGGGGGCAGGCTGTAGCCATGGACATGCTATGTGATCTGATGGTGAATTTGGGCTGACCCAATGCAAAGATCCTGAGGATCCATGTGGATCCATGTTTTGTAACCACGTTTTTGCACCATTGCAGCCCCAGGCAACAGTGGGTGCGTGATTTTGGGGGGGGGGCAGGCTGTAACCATGGACATGCTATGTGATCTGATGGTGAATTTGGGGTGACCCAATGCAAAGATCCTGAGGATCCATGTGGATCTATGCTTTGTAACCACATTTTAAGTGGGGAGTGAAGGAAAAACAAAGAAGGGACATGAGAGGGGTGTGCAGAGAAGCAGCTGGCTAAGAATGCAGGAGAGGGGTATAACGGGAGGGAGGAAAGGAAGGCAAAAGTTTTCTCTCACCTACCCACCCAAGCCAGCCAGCTCCCTCCCCCCCCCCCTCTCTCTCTCTCTCCCTCCTGCATGTTTTCAGCAGCACGGAGCACAGAGACCACACTCTGCTTTCCCCTCTGCTTGCCTGGAGGGGAGGGGCTTTCCCTGCTCTTTGTTCCGTTTGAGCAAACACAGCAAGGAAACAGAGGTGGGTGGGCAGTAAGACCCTGAGGCAGAATGCAGGAAAGCAGCCGCTTCCTCTTTTCAGGTTTCCCTTCTCAGAGACGCGCGATTTGATTTTTGCCTGATTTTTTTTGCCTCCCCTCGCACCATTTGGCTCCAGGGACCACACATTCGCTCAATAACACGCACAGACATTTCCCCTTCCTTTTTAGGAGAAAAAATCTGTGTGTTATAGAAGGAAAAATACGGTAAATGGTTGCAAGTGCTTCTTTCTTGCTCTTGTGGGTTTTCTGAGCACGGAAATAACGATGACTGAATTCAGCAGTTCCCCTCCCCTGATTCATAACTTTGCTTTGGCAATGTTTTGTTCTCATGGAATTTCCCACCTATGATAGCCTCTTCGCTTTGGCTTAAACAATAAAAATAATTCCATCCACAATAGGGCTGCATGCAAGCTTAGCTGCCGTCTGGCGCAGGGCTTCTGCATTAGCAGACAAGTGAGTTTTAGTGTTGTACAACAGAGGACTCCAACCAAACTGTGATTATTGGAAACTCATTGTGCAACAGTGAGTTGTGCACAAAGCTACCAGTAGCTTGCTTACGCATTCTCTTGTGCAACAGCATTTCACACAGAACATTTCACCAGCGGAATAAATTTACCGCATTCTCTATACAGTAGCTGTTGCCATTTAACCAATACAGTAGCTATTGGTTAGAGTGATTGCTCAGAAAGATGAATCTCCTTAGCAGACATGCATCTACAGGCCATTGAACTCTGGAATGATCCTAGAAGTATAGTCAGCTTGCCTGAAGCACAAATATCAAGGAAAAGGATAGGATACATGTCTGCGGTTGCAACAGTGACGGTAGGGTCAGTTAGAACCTACACACCAGTATTGTAGGTGTTACGCACTTTCAAGCGGGAAGTATTATTGATCCTGGTGAACTCTTCACATCTGTATTCTTAGACTGAGGAAGGAAGGTTTTCAGTACCGTATTTTTCGCTCTATAGGACGCACCCGACCATAGGACGCACCTTGTTTTAGAGGGGGAGAACAAGGGGAAAAAAATCTCCCCCTCTCTGCGCAGCGTCCCTTCAGCGAAGCAGCAGGAGAAACGGAGCCCCTTCTATTTCTCCTCCCGCTTAGCTGAAGGGGCGCTGCGCCTTTGCTGAAGGGGCACCTACCCTTCAGCGAAAGGAACCCGAAGCCTCTGGAGCGCAGTGGGAACTCCTGCTGCGCTCTGGAGGCTTCAAGCGGCTATCCTTGAAGCCTGGAGAGCGAGAGGGGTTGGTGCGCACTGACCCCTCTCGCTCTCCAGGCTTCAGCGAAAGCAACGCAAAGCCTCCAGAGCGCAGCGGGAGCGCTCCCACTGCACTTCGGAGGCTTCGTGTTGCTATCACTGAAGCCAAGGAGCCTGCATTTGCTCCATAAGACGCACACACATTTCCCCTTAATTTTTGGAGGGGAAAATGTGCGTCTTATAGAGCGAAAAATACGGTATGTATTTTGTATTCTTGTTTTATATTTTTCAGTTGTGAACCACCCTGGGGTCTTCAGATGAAGGGTGGTATACAAATTTTAATAATAATAATAATAATAATAATAATATATATATAATTATATATATATATTTTCCTGAGTGACTTTAACTTAGTGCTGTGTTGAATACATCCCACAGTTATCTAATAGTAATATCTGTTATTGAAAGATACATGATACATTATTTCAGCTAAGGAATATTATTTCATGGGCAAAATAATTAAATGCTCCACCACGTGTAAAATTGATGGACAGCGCAGCCTTAATAAAAAAAGCAGGTTCCTATAACCTATTGCGTATGCCATCACTTGGACACATTTAACAGCACATGGGACCCAGGTAACAGCAAACTCCAATAAATACAAACTGTGTATTTTAGACACGATAATTTTAGACACGATAATTATTCATTTGTAACACATGCACAAGACAACTGATACCTGTTGGGAGATACCATTTCCAAATAACCTTTCTTGTTTTACAGGAAAATGCTTTGTGGGGTCTGGCGACTTACGGAGACACATCCGGACTCACACAGGGGAAAAGCCGTATAACTGTGAGACCTGCAATAAAGGCTTCAGTCGCTCTGCCGTTCTGCGTCGGCACAAAAAAATCCATTGCAAAGTTGGTAACAGTGATCCAAATACACTGGATGACTTTTCCCAGACAGTAGAAATATCTGAACTTGAGAAGCCCCAGAGCTCAGACTCATTTGCCCAAGAAATATCTGTAACTTTATTGCCAGTGTCCGTGAAGTTTCCCATCCACCCAAACGGAAATTCGACCACTGAATTTGACAGCCCTGGGGCAACATTCCGCAAGGCGCGACCCACCGCGCAACAAAATGAGTGTGCAAACCAACAGAAATTGAGCTTGGATCCTGTTAAACTCTGCAAATCTCAGCAAAGACCTAATCGGACATGCTATTATAAAGGCGTGGATCTACCCCCTGAGGAGGAACCTCTGCAGTCTGAAGGGAATTCCATGACTCAGACTTCCATGACTACACTGGGCAGCGGTTGCAGCAGTGAGCTGAGTAGTCGTGCGTCTTCTGCTGAATACAGAAACAGCGAAGGACCATTTTTCTCCAGTGTGACCCTCTGGGGTTTGGCTATGAAGACGCTACAGAATGAAAGTGAGCTGGGCCAGTGACAAGTTCGCCTTATGGTTTGTCGTCTTAATAAATGAATAAAAACAAACATTTGTAAAGTGCTTCCTGTACAATGCTTTATAATCCTCACAACAGCCATATAATATAGGGTCAATCCCATTATCCTTCTTGGAGTTCCTTCATGGAGTTGACCTGGGACAGCTCAGTCCGTAGAGCAAGGGTCAGCAAACTTTTTCAGCAGGGGGCTGGTCCACTGTCCCTCAGACCTTGCGGGGGGCTGGACTATATGGGGGGAGGGGAAATGATGCAAGTGCACCACGAGTCCCGGTGGCTGCTTACCTGTGTCTTGCGAGCAGCAGGGACTGGCGGCAGTGGCAGTGAGATGATGAGCGGCATGTGAAAGGGCTCTGGAGAGGGGCTGCTTAAAATGGCGCCCGCTCGAGCGCTGCTGCTGCTGGCACTGTTAATGGAAAAATCCTTCCCCATTTTGTAGTCCTTCCTTCATGGAGTAAAATAAAAGTTGAACAGTGCAAATCCGATGTATGGTTGATTTTCTGTGAATTTCTAACAGAAGCGTAGCGTATGTAGTGTGTGAGTGTGTGTGTGTGAAGTTTGTACAAACTGAATGATTGGGGGGGGGGTTTCCTGCGACAGCACCAACAAAGCCCAGCCCCCTTCCTCCTCTAGGCAGGGCAGGGAGAAGCCAGGAGGAGGGAGGGAGGAGGTGCGGCCACCGCCGTGTGAGGGAGAGGAAAAAAGAACGCGCACGCTGGTGATCCACACAGCGATTCCTGAACCGTCCGTGGACCGGATCCAGAAGGCAATTGGGCCTGATCCGGCCTGCGGGCCTTAGTTTGCCTTCCCATGCCGTAGGGTATGAGACTCTTAATCTCAGGGTTGTGGGTTCAATCTCTGCGTCAGGCAAAAAGATCCCTTAATTGCAGGGGGTTGGACTACATGACCCTCAGGTTCCCTTCCAACTCTACAATTCTATAAACTATCTATAAACTAAAGAGTCTGAAGTTCAACAAGTGCTGCTGAAATGTAATTGTACCTTCAGCAGAGACTGGCAACCATGTTCATTTTGGTCACTGAAAAATATTTATAATACCTGTCTGCCTGTCAGTGACTGAGTAACTACCAAGACTCCCATGTTTCCATGTGGCTGTGGGGATGTGATCATGCTGGGTTCCCACATGCGCATAAACTAGGAAGGGCTGCCTCTCAGTGGGTGAAGACGTCATATGGCAAGCTTTTAAATAGGAAAAGTGGTTATGGGTTGTCTGAGTAAGCAGCCAAAATATTTCTTCAGCCATTTTCTTTTCTTTTCTTTTCTTTTCCAGGATACTATTGATTTTATATTCTGCTTCTCAAGAAACATGAGGCAAAATAGATTTCCCTTCGCTAAGCCAGAATTTTATTTTTTATTTTTTAAATCACCCCAGTATTGTTGATTATCACATTGTTACTGGCACAGCACTGATAGGTCCATTTCATTAGCTAACCTGCTGATGAAACACAACTAGCCCATGTAGGTGTCCTTTGCCGTGTTTAATTTCTACCAAGAGATGTGCTGGGTCTCGTGTGCCATAAAAACAGTGCCATCTTCTTTCCAAGCCCATTTCTGCCTCCAGTTACCATACATGGGAACCTGCCATGGTTAGAACTTAAGCCTCACCCAGCAGTGCTCTTCCGATCAAGTCCAACATTGTGTTCCCCCTGTGGTGAGCCGGATGCTCCAAAGAAGCCCAAACGCAAGATAGCAATGTGTGTGAGCTCTCTACATGCCCGGGGCCCACTGTTATTCAACATCTTTATAAATGCCTTGGGTGAAGGAATTGAGGGGATGCTCATCCAATTTGCAGATGGCACCAAACAGCGATGGGTAGCTGGTGCCGCCGAAGACAGAACGGGGATTCAATAGGACCATAACAGATTGGAGAACTGGGCCCAAACTTAACAAGAATAATTTCCCGAGACGCAAAGGAGGCCCCCGAGCAGCTGCGGGCTGCGGAAGAGGCGCTCCGGGGAGGGGGCGGGCGGGCGGGCGGGAGGGTCGGCCCCGCACAGCCCCTTCCGCCGGGCAGGCCGCTCCCCGCGTCCCTTTGTTTGGCTGCGGCGCTTCTTTTCTCCTGGGGGAGCCTTAGCGTCCCCTCCTTTTTAGCGGGGGGGGGGTTCCAGGGGACATTTTCGCAGTAATAAGCCCCCCACCCCCCCACCCCCCCACCCCGGTTTCTACAAGAAATGAACCCCCGTGAGAGAAAAACCAGTGCAAGCAATACTGCGGGTGGTGCGGGGGGGGGGCGCCGCCGGCAGCAGAGGCGCACGCGCTCCGGGAGACCCCCGAGCCTCTCTCGCTCGCCCCGCAGTTGCCTCGCCCACGCTTCCCTCTGCCCCTCCCGCAGCCGGCAGAAGCCTCCGTCCGACGGAGCCCCCCGCCCGCCCGCTGCCTCCCTCCCTCTGCCGCAGCCCGAGCGCCCGGGGCGTGGGTGGCCCGGGGGCTCCTGGCTGCTTCTGGGGCTCCGGCGGGGGGGGGGGGAGGCGGCGCGCGGGCTGCGTCACGCCCGAGGCGGGAGGAGGAGGAGGAAGGAGCCCCTCGCCGCGCGCCGCTCCCTCCCTCCCTCCCTCGGCCGCGCGCTCCCGCGCTCCCCGCAGCCCTTGGCGAGCGAGAGGCGAGAGAGGCGACGTGCGGCGGAGCTGCAGCCGGGGAGGCCAGGCGGAGAGCCGTGCTTGGCTTGCGGAGCCACCAGCCCAGCCCACATCCGCAGAGGCAGGAGGCGAGGTAGGCGCAGAGCCGCGCTCCGGGGGCGAGGAGAGGGGGGGGGGGACGGGAGCGTGGCCTGGCCCCCCCGGGGGTGGGGGTGGGGGGCAGAGAGGACAAAGGGGCAGAGGAGGGTGGATGGAGAGGAAGGATGCAGGGAGCCCAGGAGGGGCGCCGGGATGGAGGCGGGCAGGCGGGGGCGGAGGGAGGAAGAGAAGAAAGGGAAGCCAGGGCTTGCGGGGGGGGCACCCAGAGGGGCGAAATGGGTCTCCCCCCCCCCGACACTGCCTCCTTCCCACCCTTGCAACTTGCAGAGCAGGCTCCGCGCAAGCGGCTCTCTCGCTGCGCACCGAATTGCGGGGAAGGAAGGGATCGAGCAGCGCACTCCCCCCCCCCCAGCCCTCCATGGATGACATGTTAGGAAAGTGGGGTTGGTCGTGCCCCCCAGGGGGCAAGTGGTCTCGTATCGGGAGGGAGGCTGGCCATTTTTTGGTGCAGAGTGCTCTTGTGACCCGTCCTTTGCGCTTCCGCACGTGTGCATTTTCCAGGACTCCCTTTCGTCCAGGAAAAGAAAATGGTGAAGCTGGGAAATAATTTTAGCGAGAAGAGCACAAAGCAGCCCCTCTTGGAGGATGGATTTGACACCATCCCCTTGATCACACCCCTGGATGTCAATCAACTACAGTTCCCACCTCCTGATAAGGTACAGTCGGTTTTTGGTTTCCACCCCTGACAATCGCACCAGATCTCAGGCAAACAACAAAAGAATGTCTGTCACAGAGGCTTGCAAAGCAACACTGTGAAACCAGGTTTTTCAGTTTTGAGAAAGATACAGGTACCAACACTTGTATAGTTTAAAGGTTTTCCTTGAGAATTAAATCTATTGCTACTTCCTGTGAACCTTTTAAATTACAGTATCATATGTCTGGTACATCTGTTTCAATCATATAATATCTCTGTGTCTTTTTACTCCATTTTACAGCATCTGAATCTCCAAATCCCCCATTGTTTAGCCAGTAACCTGCTGCCAACCTCATCCCTATGTGTTTGAATAAGAAGTTCATTCTGAATAATGAGGTTGTTTCCAGGGTTTGCAGTGCAGCTTAAGAAATATTTTTGAACAAAAATATTCTCAGATCTTCTCCATTAGATTTCCCTAGAGAACAACCCCATGAGGCTCTTCCTCGCCTCTTGCCTGGACTGATAGGAAGGAGGCTTTCACAAGAAATGCTTGTGCCGCTAAAGGACATGCAAAACGTGCTTGTCATGCATGGGTTCAATTACAGTACATTACCAACATCGTGAAGTGATACTTTTCTAGGGACAGAAAGGGAGTCATAGCTTATGCTACAGATTTGACCTGGTTTCATGGTTATTGCCTCTTCCCAGGGAAAAACTACAGCAGAGAATCCTCAGCACCCACACAAAATTATAGTTCTTAGTACTGTGGGCTGGGGAACCCAGACAATTACACTGGAATAACCTCAGATAAGTTTGGTGGCACTGGATTTGTGAAATTCCCTCCCCAGGTGTCTGGTGCTGAAGTAGTTATATTTCTTTGGTGCCAGGCAAATACTTTCTTATTCCCCCAGGCTTCAAAATTTCAGTTGTTTTAACTGCTGCTTTTGTCTTTTTATTGCTGTACAATAATTTTTGCTATTGTATTCCATATTATTTATGATAGTTGTTTGTTTTTTAAAAAATGAAGTCCTATGTGAACTGCAGGACGATATTTACAAATTTAAATAAAAATATCCTTTAGAGACAACCCAGAGCAGGTACTGGCCCTTTTTAACTAGCTTGTAAAGATAAATTGCAAGTAATGCTTGGAAAAAGAATCTGTAGATATACTTAGGGGCCTGGAAGCCTTGAATATCAGATCTGAGAGCTGTGGTTGTTGCAACATAGAACACACAAAGGCTTTGTTGCAGCTGCTCTACATGCTTTTGTTCACATCCCTGGGTGTGGCTTCTTGCCCACCAGATACCCTCTTTGCACTCAGCCCAGCTCTTCAGTTGTTCCTACATAATTTTGTTCTCCAATAAAGAATATGACAAGGTTGTATATGGGATAGGAGCATATATTGACATGTCCCCTGGAAAACGTTGTTAAGTTGGGCTAGCTAGTAAAGGCTTTTGGCTACTCTTTTTGGCTTTTGACGCGTGTTCCCCTTCCTTCTTCACCAGAAACTGCCAAATAATGTAATCGGCAGTTGGGCGTCAAGTACATCTGGAAACTGGGTTCCAGGCTGATTTTTCATAATCATATTGCTCTTAATCAGAGTAAACCCGTTGAAATTAATAAACTTGACTAAGTTAATTTCTCTAGGTCTGCTAAGAGTAAAAGTCGGTGACTACCACCCCTACTATACTTGTCCATATAATAAACAAGAACTCCTGATGCCAGCTCTCTCCGGCATAATTTCCATCCACTCTTCACCCTGGGAGCCACAAAAGAAGTGTTTAAACCATAGGCTTCACAATCCTTCCTTTCATTGCATAGACTAGTCCAGGGATCAGCAACCTTTTTCAGCTGTGGGCCGGTCCACCATCCCTCAGACCATGTGGCGGGCTGGACTATATTTTTTTTTGGGGGGGGGAATGAACAAATTCCTATGCCCCCCAAATAACCCAGAGATGCATTTTAAATAAAAGGACACATTCTACTCATGTAAAAACACACTGATTCCCGGACTGTCCGTGGGCCGGATTGAGAAGGCGATTGGGCTGCATCCGGCTCCCGGGCCTTAGGTTGCCTACCTCTGGGCTAGTCCCTACAGCTGAGTTGAAAATGGGCCTTCCGGCTCCAGGTACTGGTTGTTGGTTGTCCCACCCCACGCAACTTGAATATGCGATGCCTTCTGCCACTTAACAGGGTATCCTGAACCAAGGCCATTGTTAAAAATTCCCTCTCCACCGTGTGGCCCATAGGGCAGCGGTACAAGGATTTGTCAGCTGGTACCTCTGCCCAATAAGATATGCCCCCCCCCCCCGCTGAAAGCCGATGGGTAGCTGCACACTGAGAAGGCTACAGTTTCAGCAGAAATTGTGTGACTTGCTTTGGTCTCACGGTACCACAAGGGATGCCCCTGTGTCCTGTCCCTCAACCCCCACTGCTCTGTCTCTCCCTTTTCCAAAACAGCCATTTTGCCGCTTGCAGCTCCCCAAGAACCATTTTGGTTAAAAGTAGCTGCAGACATGGATGTTGCCTCCTCTGCCTTATGGTAGCCAAGTAGCAATGCCGGGAGCATGTGCATCCCAAGCGTATGTGCAGGCAGACATAGATAGCTTGAGTGGGGAACCCCCTGTAGAAGCCCGTTGATAATGATCGGGGTCAAACTGCACATGGCACTCAGTTGTCTATTAGTGCTGGCAGGAGCAAGAGGTTTCTTCCTAAGGCTAATGGAGGATTTTTGGTTAGAGGTGTGATGGGGGAAGAATGAACACTTCCCCTTCTTGTGCGTTGTGGTCCTTATGAAAATGGCCTCTTCCAGCTTGCTACTATTTAAAAACAAAACCTGGAATACTGGCTCATAACACATTCACCTTTGAAGTTGGCTTAGTTCTCAAGCGTGCAATTTCCGCACATTCCAAATCTTGGCTGGCTCCCTGAGATATCACAAGGCCACGCCCCTCTCTGGGCTAGGATTTTCATATGGTTTTGCTTAGGTGGTTTTTAAATAAGCAACTAGTGCAAAAAAGGACATTCAGTTTAATGAATGTACATTGTGTGTGTGTGTGTGTGTGTGTGTGTGTGTGTGTTTGAAAAATAGAATAAAGGCAGTTAGCTTGAGGTATGGAAGTGGTGGAGAAAGACAATAGGCTAGGACAATAGACTTTCATCATTCAACTGGCAATTGTGTCAACTGCATTCTGAATGCAGGAAGAAGCTGGGCTCCTTCTCCTCCTGGAATACTGTGCATTATGACTCCCTTTTTGCATCTACTTGTACCTAATTCCTTCTAGATGGCGGATGCTGAACCTGTGGCCCTCCAGATAACCCTTTAATTCCCTTCAAGCATTTAACTGTTTCCACAGTTAAGGGCTTAACCAGAGGCTGAAAGCGAGTATGCCTGGCACAACTGAAGTTGATTAGTATTTTTCCCTAGCAAACCTGTTTCCTCCCAAAATCAGAGGAAAATGTGGGTTCACAGTTGCTTCAGGCAACATCATGCGACCTCCCTGCAAACAGATCACATTGATTGCTCAGTAAATCGTTGGAGTCATTCTACTTCTCTGGAAACATTGCACAAATAATCAGGTAGCCAACAGTCCTGAGCTAAATGTACTAGTGATCTGAATGCGCTTAAGGCATCTTCTTCACTTCCTGAAAGTGAGCAGTGGCCAATGGCTAAAAAGCCATTTCTGCCCAAAACCAGGTCAGAATTGAAATCAGAAAACCTGTGTTATCCAGGAATGCCAGTAGATGAACAGCCACCACCTTGCCTGCAAAAGGCACTGAATAGCTTGAGCATCTTGACCAAGAAAGGAAGGTTTGCCACTGGTTGCTGTTTTAAAAAATTAACAGAACTTGGAAAGCATTTCTTCAAGAGGGGTCTTGCAGCTACCTCATTTTTGAAGATGTCCCTCATGCAATTCCATTAACACACTCTTGCAGAGGTAGGAACATGGCTTCAGCATGATTTCTTGGCCCGATTTCAGACTGGTGAAAAGAAGTGGGAAATGGCAGGAGGGGTGGCAGAAAGAGAGAGAGAAAGGGGGTGTGTGTGTGAGAAGGAGAGACAGGAGAGGGAAAGAAACAGCAGGAGGGAGAGAGAAATGGCAGGTAGCCACTCCCACCTTTGCTTCCAGCTGCTACAGCATAGTCCTTGACAGAAGAAAAGCTTGCTCACCTCTGCATTATATGGTGCTGTTTGCTAGTGATGTGATTTTAAAAAGGAGACTTTTCAAGGTTTCATTTTATGGAGAAATTCTACCTAGGAAAAGAGCATGGTGTAGCAACAGGTTTCCTCAGTCATGAGGCATTTTGAAGTTTTACTATTGAAATTAGTGGACTTAACAGTTGAGTAAAACTTGGTTGAATGCCACCCTATGTCCTTCTCTGATATGGTATTGGATCATCAAATTCTGCCCAATGCAGTGAGTTTGGAAAGGGCAGTAATAGTACACTTGGTGTTTATATAGTATTTCCTGTAAAGTGGTTGGAGCCCAGCGTTGCCTGAGCAGACTTCAGCTTGTGTCACAGGACTTCCACTTGTGGTCCCTCCAGAGCACTCCAGTCTCCAACCCTCCAGCGCACATTTTGAGGCACGCAGGGGGCTGCAGAGGGGAGGGGAGAAAGATGAAGGCCTGCCGGGGATGTTTTGCTCACCAAAGAATGGCACGGTGTACAACCCATTATTTCAAGGAACCTTTAAGAAAAGGCTTAAGGAAAGGTGGGTCAGTGCTATTGAGCTGCCCAGTTTATAGCTTAACCTCTTAGTCATGATGCACAGGAGCTCCTCATAGACCTTGAATCTGTCCAGCTTTCTGATTCTAGAAAACAGCACCATTTTTAAAGGTATTCTGCAAGGATATATATATATATATATATGTCAGGGCTCGCCAACCTTTTGGGGCACATTTGCACATCTGGAGAAGCTGTCATGGGCAGCACACACACAACCCCTCGTGTCTCATAGACTATTATATTGGCTACAACAGAATGCTTCTTTCAAGGCCTGGAAACGATGCCTTATGAGGAACGGCTAAGGGAGCTGGGCATGTTTAGCCTGGAGAAGAGGAGGTTAAGGGGTGATATGATAGCCATGTTCAAATATATAAAAGGATGTCACATAGAGGAGGGAGAAAGGTTGTTTTCTGCTGCTCCAGAGAAGCGGACACGGAGCAATGGCTCCAAACTATAAGAAAGAAGATTCCACCTAAACATTAGGAAGAACTTCCTGACAGTAAGAGCTGTTCGACAGTGGAATTTGCTGCCAAGGAGTGTGGTGGAGTCTCCTTTGGAGGTCTTTAAGCAGAGGCTTGACAACCATATGTCAGGAGTGCTCTGATGGTGTTTCCTGCTTGGCAGGGGGTTGGACTCGATGGCACTTGTGGTCTCTTCCAACTCTATAATTCTATGATTCTATGATTTTTTTGGGGGGGGGGGAATGCTGGGGAGGGAAACCTGTGGGTGCCATGGAATGCTGCTGTGGGCACATGTGCCATGTTGGCCACCCCCAATTTAAGCCACCCAGCGTTTAAGGGAGATTTATAACCTTAAGCACATTGAGGTGAACATGAACACCACTGGAATTGCAGATGTCTGCTCAGAAGTAAGCCCCGTTGGTGCAAGCCCCATTGAAAACAGAGTAAGGATGTTTAGAGTTACAGCCTAAGGATGTTTATACACTGGGGGTAAAACACAAGCTTCCTTTTGCACGGAAATATACCTAACTTAGAGACTTGAATGATGGCCTAATATGACACCAAGGTAAGGGCAAGACTTGGTGTCAAATTAATGAGAAAAAAGCAGCATCACAGGAAATGAAGTGGTTGTTACACATCTGCTTCCAGAAATAATCTGCGTTCATAATTTCCCAATACAGTGGCAGAAGAAGGCGCATGTTACGCAGCTGCTTAAAAAGTGGCGGGGAGATCCTTGAGACATCAAAAACATTAAGGGTGACCTTTCCCCATAAAGATCTTCATTCAGCAAATGAGGCCTTGCCATGATACTTTGCAACCTGGCTTTTAGGAAGTACAGTAGCCCAAACCTGGCTTTTAAAGGAAGCCTTTGAATTAATTTAAATTGCTGCTGCGTTCAGCTATTGTGATTTGCCTTTTGTTGGCTCTTGTTTTTAGTAAGTTACTCTTTTTAATACCTTGAGGGTCGTTGAGAGAAAGCTGGCACATAAATATTATCACCACCCATGGATATGTTTCCTGCACAAGCAAACCCCACTTGAAACAAACAGGAACTGTTTCACAGGAGAACTTTCTGGTAGATTATGCTCATAATGTTCATGTCACTGAGGACGGAATTGCATGTAATGAGTTGAATCACAATTTGAACAGCTTTCCCCCGATGCCTCAGACGTGTGAGCAGATGAGCTGCAGAACTGGATTCATCAGGTTTGTTTTGTGGCAGTTGCCTTCGCTGCAAACTATATTTAATGAGCAAGTCATGCACAAAGGGAGAGACGGCTGCATTGTTATATGTTTGAGAGTTTGGCTGCACCAATCAAGCTGGTAATTGGTCTCCTGTTGATGTTCCTTGCAAAGGTGGTGGTCAAGACAAAAACAGAATATGAACCTGACCGCAAGAAAGGAAAATTCCGTACTCCTAAAATAGCTGAGTTCACAGTCAGTATCACTGAAGGTGTCTCAGAACGGTTTAAGGTAAGTCATATCATAACTTTATTTCTGGCATAAAGAAACAGATGCTTGACTTATTCTCTTGTATTTAGAACCTATCACCTCGCTCACTTGGGCCTTGCAGGTGACTAAACAAAAAACAACAACCCACAACTATTGTTGCATAAATGGGAGAAGTTTGAAGTGAGGAATTAAAATCTTTAGTTCTTTGGTGGAAGAATCATAGTGGAACCTTTGCCAGAATATTGTCTTTTTGGTGCCTCTTGAAGACATTCTTCTTTCAGCAAGACTTCTAGGTGGAGACTTTTATCCCATCTGGTATCCGATGAATTTGAATAGATTTATAGAAGTGTTGCTGTTTTTGAAAGAAAAATGGTGATTGTGTTTATATATGCTAGAGTTTTAGCTGTTTTATATATGCAGTTGTTCTGTGTATGTTTTTATTTCATTGTAAATTGTGCTTGGGAAGCCTCATGAGAAGTGATTCATAAAAGAAATTAAATATTTATTATTATTATTATTATTATTATTATTTATTAGACTGAGATTGCTCTAAGAAAGCCCCACAGACCTATATGCAAAATCTTAGGGCTCAGACCAACAGGATAGTCTCTTGCATGTGCCTCATTTAAATTAATGGGAACTGTGTGTTTAAATATGGCATGTGCAGGATAATTCCCTATTGGATTATGCCTGTTTATCTAGAGGTTGTTATTTATTTAGCATAAAGGGATAGCTCCCTGAACCTCTGCTCCTTCTTTCCCATGTTAACTTTAATTTCCTTAAATGCCCCTTCTCCTTATTCCTTTGTTCTTAGGGTCTGCACTGGTCAGTAGACTGTCTCAGAAATTTGATGTTTGAACTCATGAATTTGCTGGTTTTTATCATCCATTTGATGGTGCATGAAAAATGTTGTTCTCTAATACTGTAAACTTGCAAGTACCACAGGCCACCAAATCAGTAGCGAAGGATAAATCCTGTCCAGGTTGGAAATTGTTGGAGGGCTGATTGAAAGGTTGGCCAAAAATCAATTTGCTTTTTCTTTTAAAGATTGGATGTTCTTGGTTAGCAGAGAAACAAAAGATTAGCTTTTGTTGGAAGGTGAGGATGGATTAGGGCTGTTTCTGAATGTTGCTATCCTTGGCATGCATCTTGAGGCAGCCCTTACTTATTCTGTACCAGTGGCGTGAAATCCCTCCTACTGGATGTAATGGGTGAGAAGACTTGGCCTTGCTGGTGACTACAATTTCTGTACTATATTTTTTTTGGACTTTGCATAACAGAGGAGCATAAACCAACATGAGACAGAACATCAAAAACCCATTACAAGTTCCTGGAACAGTGTGGCTGTATCGGGAAGAAGGTGTAGCTTTGCTAACCCAATTGTCACCAGATTAGACAATAAATATGATTTAAAAGTACAGTGGTACCTTGGGTTACATACGCTTCAGGTTACAGACTCTGCTAACCCAGAAATAGTACCTCGGGTTAAGAACTTTGCTTCAGGATGAGAACAGAAATTGTGCTCCGGCGGCGCAGCAGCAGCAGGAGGCCCCATTAGCTAAAGTGGTGCTTCAGGTTAAGAACAGTTTCAGGTTAAGAACGGACCTCCGGAACGAATTAAGTACTTAACCCAAGGTACCACTGTACTGAGTCATTGGCAAGTGTTTGGAATTTAGAGGATCAAAAAAAGAGAGAGAAATTAACCGTCTCCTAGTTCAGATTACCTAAGACAAAGATAGCAGATAGACAGGTGAGCTTCTTGGTAGGAAGGAAGCAAAGCAAAATTGTAACACTAAAAGGATACACATAATAGATAGCATTGTGCTGTGACACAATTCATATCTGATACCCAGTCAATGCCTATAAAATTTGTTCCAGTTACAGATAGGTAGCCGTGTTGGTCTGCCATAGTCAAAACAAAATAAAAAAATTCCTTCCAGTAGCACCTTAAAGACCAACTAAGTTAGTTCTTGGTATGAGCTTTCGTATTTGAAGAAGTGTGCATGCACACGAAAGCTCATACCAAGAACTAACTTAGTTGGTCTTTAAGGTGCTACTGGAAGGAATTTTTTTATTTTGTTATAAAATTTGTGCAACTCCATTCAGAAAGCAAAAGGCCTGAGGAAGGCATAGTTACAAAAATAGTTACAAAGATTGGTGGTGAAAGCAATCATGTATAGCTATAGAATCGCAGAACTGCAGAGCTGGAAGAGACCCCAAGGATCATCTAGTCCAGGCATGTCCAACAGGTAGATCATGATCTACTGGTAGATCACTGGACGTCTGTGGTAGATCACTGGTAGATCATTGACTCCCCCCAAAGAAGCTGAACAACTGTGGCTCCCCTCCTCCCTGAAAAAACTCAACATCTTTGACCCAAACCCCCCAAAAGGAGGTAGATCACTGCCAGTTTTTAATTCTGTGAGTAGATCGCAGTCTCTTGGGAGTTGGCCACCCCTGATCTAGTCCAACCCCCTGCTATGGAGGAATATGCAGCTGTCCCGTATGGGGATTAAACCTTCGACTTTGGTGTTATCAGCACCATGTTCTAACCAACTGAGCTACAGATACTGGCAAAAGGTTTGAGGCAAGGTTATTTCTTAAGAGTTTCTTCCCATACAAATAGCTGAAGCTGGTGGTAATGATGACATGCTGCACTGTGGGAGTTTTCAACTGGTAGAAAACTTTAGGTTTATTATTATCCATTTGTCAGGTTATCATTGGACTAGAAAATAAACTAAGCTGCAAGGAGGAGATGGGAATCTTTCACTTCCATTTTGATTAACTTCAGCTTGCTGTGTCATCCCAACTCAAATACAGTTAATATAGTTAATCTTAACTAACATCTTAACTATAATCTTAACTATGATTTATTGAAGTGTCACTAAACCATAATTAAGACTGATCGTTTTTTTGTCTGGGTTCAGACCTGTAGTTGGTCAAAAATGAATGTGCCAGTGACTGTGCATGACACTGAGGCTTGTTTAACATCAGTGGTTCTGCAGAGCGCCATACATATCACTAATATGTCCTGGTCCTTCCACTAGTGACTAGTGGAAACAATGGGTCTCAGACCCGACCTCTGCCTTGCACTCAGTTTCTGAGGCAAGTGACTTGGCTTTTGACCTTGTTTTCTATGACTGGCCATAGCAGCCATTTTGTAAATTAGGGTGCTCCCTGCCCCAAATGTCCCTATACCCACGACTCTTTGTCAACACTCCAAATGTGTCCACTATCCCAAAAAAGCTGGGGACTTGTGTCCTATAAGAACAGTTTAAGATTAGCCTACCTGCATTTGTGCCAAACTAGATGAAACTCTGAGGACGCGGGTGGCACTGTGGGTTAAACCACAAAGCCTAGGACTTGCTGATCAGAAGGTTGGCAGTTCGAATCCCTGTGACGGGATGAGCTCCCGTTGCTCGGTCCCTGCTCCTGCCAACCTAGCAGTTCGAAAGCACGTCAAAGTGCAAGTAGATAAATAGGTACCGCTCCAGCGGGAAGGTAAACAGCGTTTCCGTGCGCTGCTCTGGTTTGCCAGAAGCGGCTTAGTCATGCTGGTCACATGACCCGGAAGCTGTACACCGGCTCCCTCAGCCAATAAAGCGAGGTGAGCGCCGCAACCCCAGAGTCAGCCACGACTGGACCTAATGGTCAGGGGTCCCTTTACCCTTTTAGATGAAACTCTGTGAGATGGGTGATCTCTAAGCAGGTTGTTGTTGTTTTTAAACTAAAATGCAGTTCTTGGGGTGAGAAGGAATCTGACTGGAACAGCAGTAATAATTAAGGGGTGCTTAACACTTTCCCTTCAGGTGAGTCTTCCAACCCAAAATGGCTTGGCCAGCTACTTTTTGCCCCAAAGGGAGATAAATATAAGCATCACACACAGTATTTCTCAGTAATTCGGAGCAGCTTGGGGAAGGGGGGTTAATGTGTTGTTTTTATTATGTATTTTGTGATTTTATGTTGTAACCGCCCTAAGACCTACAGGTATACAGCGGTATGCAAATTTAATAAATAATAACAATTCTGGGAGGAGACAAGTGAGCTGAAAGGTGATTTGGCCATCTGTCCTGGATGCTTTAGTTAAGATTCCTGCATTGCAGGGGGCTGGACTAGATGACCCTTGGGGTCCCTTCCAACTCTACAGTTCTATGATTACATGCCTCTATAAAAAGCAAGGCCAAGCCCTGGTTTGCCTCTTGTATGCTTGGAAGCTCAAATGACAGTTTACTGTGACACCTCAATTTAACCAATGTCCTGGGTCCAAATAAGAATTGAGTTCTAGTAGTTTCTAGATCATTTTGTGTGTGTAACATTACTAAAACGTGTACAAAATGCAGCATAGTGTTTTGTAGATTAAGACTTCAAAGTTACATTGTGAAATATAATCTACCAACAACTTTTATTAGAAGCAAATCAGGATGTTTTTGCGTGTAAAAGCTGAAGACAGCTATTTCATGCAGGTAGAAGAAAATAAACCAAAAGCAACTCCCGAGTCATATATACTCGGAGGATTATTAAATGTTTGGATTGTTATGTACTAGTGGATGGAACATGAAAAACCCGTTGTCACTTAGATATTACTTTATGGTTATCACACTGAGATTACCTTCATGGTATTAGATTGTTGGGTTTGGCTGCTAAGTAACGGATACATTGGAGAGAATTTGCTGTAGGATTTTGCTCCCCTAGAGAATTGCAGGATTTATCTTGATGCTGAAAAGGAAAAGGGAGGAGAGGAAATCCGTACTTTATCCAATTATATGTATCCTTTTTCATTCTAAAGCTTTCAAATCACAACAATCTGTAAGTTTCAGTTACACTGCTTGTAGCATTTTAAGGTGGCCAATTCTCATTCATGATTGCTTCCCGTTGGGGGGGGGGCTCCCTGAGCATTTTGATCTCCTCTCTCCTACCCTTGCAAGTTGTTCTGGGGGTTTTCCTGACCCCCACAATGCAATCTGAGCTTCAGTTTATTGTTCTCCATCCAGTCCATTAGTTTTAGGACTCCCAACACACAGAACACAGTGACTTCTGCATCATTGCATGACGATCTTTGCATGAGGGTCCCAGGGGCAGAAAGCATCCAGAGAGGTGTCTGTTAGCAAGGCCTTCAAGAGACAAGCAAGCAGCCCACAACCTGGTTCATATGCTACTGCAACGGAGCCACTCCAATAATGGAAGAGCCAAGAGGACTGGGCAAATGGTGTGGCTTCATCTCAGAACTCCACTGCCCTCCTCTGTGTAGCAGGAAGGAAGCACACTGCCCTGGAGGAATGGATTTCAGGGGAAAGGGTCCCATGTCTTTTGGGAGTTCTTCAAAAATGAAAATACATTACTTTTATCTTAATTAAAAGACATCACTCTTTTCTAGTCAAGCATCTCTGGGAATTTAATCTGTCAGTACGGTTCTGGATGTCCTGTCCAATTTGAATGGTTGGAATATTGTTGCTCTTGCTGTTTCCTATGGTAATGGCAGTTCGAAGAGTGGGCTAGGAACCCTCAGTACAGTAACACAGCACATTTCTGGCATCTCTGACCAGCCAAGTGTAAATCCCCATTCTCCCAATGCAAGAATTCAGATGGCCAAAAGAAGGAGGGGATCTTTTTGGCATTGTGACTGCATGAACTTCTGACGGACAAACTGCTCGTCACTTCACTTCTCCCACTTTTCAGTGGAATATAGACAGGGCTAAGTATGAATCTAAAAGGACACTTCGTATGTTCATGACATTTTCTTATGAAAGAGTGATCAAAAACAGAGTAGAGCCCTTATCACCAGAAGCAAAGATAAGTCACAGCTTGGATAATCCTCTCCAGGGTAAATCAAGGCAAATGGAACACAGGTGACTTGTCAATAAAATGAGCAATTTCAGCTCTATTAGCATGGCAGTCACTGTGTGGCTTATAGACTTAGGTCCATAAGGGATTTTGTTTCTGTATTGTTGGGGAGCAGATGAAATGTGGAAGACACCAGTTCTATTAAATACAGTGGTACCTCAGTTTACAAACGTAATCCGTTCCAGAAGTCCGTTCTTAAACCAAAACTGTTCTTAAACCGAGGTGTGCTTTCCCTAATGAGGCCTCCTGCTGCCAGTGCCCTTCCACCATTCGGCTTCCATTCTTAGACCGAGGTAAAGTTCACAAACTGGGACACTACTTCCGGTTTTGCGGCGTTTGTAAACCAAATAGTTCGTAAATAGGGCTGTCCTTTAACTGAGGTACCACTGTAGGCATTAAAGAACCTGTCCCACCAGACATTGCCTGTCTATCAGGAGCAAACTCTGCTAAAGGGTAGAGCTTTCCATCTTTAGAAGAACAGGGAAGAAGTACCAGAACTCAAGTTGGTTTTTCATTGGGGTTGAATGAAGCCAGAAACATAAAAGAGCAGCCTTTGAACAGGTACTGGCATTCAGAGTTTGGTGTGAAACATTTTACCAGAACAATTGCAGTGAGCAAGGCTAAAAATAGGCTTAAGAAGCAGACTGTATAGCCATAATACATATCATTTGACTCTTGGTTAGCAAAGAGGAAAGACGCTCTCTTGTGCTGCTAGAATTGACTTAATAAAATCTGTTTTGAAGTAGATGCTGTGCTTTTCCTAAGTTCAGTTGACACACCAAACCCGTGCTCCAATTTATGAGGTGGAACTAGAGGCACAAGCCTGTAGGGATGGGGAACCTGTGGCCCTTCAGATGTTGTGGGGACCCCCAACTCCCATCAGCCGTAGCAAGAATGGTCAATAGTCAGGGATGAGCCGAGTTGTAGTTCACGCATCTGAAGGCCCCAGGTTTCCCATCTCTGATCTAAGCAATGTGTGGTGTTGGTGCACAGAGACAATTTTTACAGACTCTTCGCCCTTTCTTTTGTGGGGGAAGAATCACAGGAATTGGGCAACAGCATGAATGGACTCGTATGTCACGGTAATTTAGGTGCACAGTATATACCTGCTCCTTTACGGAATGAATTGGAGCTCTGGTAGGTTTCAGAACTTTCCATCATTTTCTGGAGTGGTTTTTTTTGGGGGGTGGGGTGAACAGTATGCAATAAACAGAAAACTGTCTTGCTAAGTATGTTGATAATATATTGTCTGTTTGCAGGTAACTGTTTTGGTCCTTTTCGCCCTTGCATTCCTGACATGTGTTGTATTTCTGGTAGTCTACAAGGTTTACAAATATGACCATACCTGTCCAGAAGGCTTCATTTTCAAGGTAATAGTTTTCTAAAACCAGCAACAACAGAACACAGTGATTCCGATGTCTTGATCATCTGTATTGTTTTAGGGGAATAACTAATAATGAAAACTAAAGGAATGGTTCAAATAGGTTGGGGTTTAGTTCAGGTTAAAAACTAAAGGCGACCTGAGGGACTTGCAAAATTATGAAAGGCAGGGAGAACATGTTATTTCTGTCCCTCTCAATTCAAGGCTATCTTGTGCTAATATTCTACATAATTTAAAACAGTAACAGAAGCCCTGTGCACTTGTGGAGGGTGTTTTGGTAATATTCCAATCAATGTTCAGAGAACTGAAAATGAATACAGAATATGTGTCAGCCAATGAAATAATGTTAGTTGATTACTTTTGCCTATTCAGACAGTAGATTTAAGTTTAAATAAATGCAGGGTTTTAGACTCCTGACTCTGCTTTTTAGAGATGCTGACAGGTGAGAAAACTCAGTGTTTAATAAATGAGTTATAATTTGCCACACCAATCATGCTTATCAACTCCTTTGAGAACATGGACATGCCCCCGGATCCAGTTTGGAGCTGAATGTGGACTTAAGCAAGCTTAAACACATACACCACTGAATGGAGAATCAATCCCATGTGCCATCTGGTCCAGCACACTTTCCCCTCTTGGTCCAAGAGCTGAACCTTGAAGCAAAAATGAAATTCCACTTAATAGCTGCTTGAGGCAGGATGTTCCTAGATTTTGTCTCTCCCACCTGGCTGCTCTCCTTTCCCTCTCAAGCAGATGACTGGCAACATTTCTTTAAAGTGCTGCAGGAACCACATCATCAGGTACTCCACATAGAGAACATGTGTTGAGGAAAAGGTCTATTATAGAAAGGTTTTAAGGAGGTTCAGCCATGGACTTGATAGAGCTGAAGTGTAAGAAACTAAAGAGTCAGGTTGGAGCGGGGGACTTCATGGGAATAAACAAAAAAGTGAGATTTTTCAGTGATTAAGAGTGGTGGACTCGTAATCTGGTGAACCGGGTTCGCGTCTCCGCTCCTCCACATGCAGCTGCTGGGTGACCTTGGGCTAGTCACACTTCTTTGAAGTCTCTCAGCCTCACTCACCTAACAGAGTGTTTGTTGTGGGGGAGGAAGGGAAAGGAGAATGTTAGCCGTTTTGAGACTCCTTCGGGTAGTGATAAAGCGAGATATCAAATCCAAACTCTTCTGAGTGCACACAGCCAGGATTTTGCAGTTCTTGCTTCAACACTTCTTCTGTCAAACTGCCTTTATATTTGGAGGGAGTTTTAAAAGTTGTTTAGGGCTACTGGGATGGAAAATTGCATCAAAGGTGTGCATGCATATATATTTTTTTGAATGACTGGAGGTAGGGTTTGTGCTGGATCATGGTCTATGTGCCCATCTCCTACTGAGAATCTACAGGAAACAGGAAGTCCTTTTATGATTTACATATAAGGGGAAACTGTTTCACTCTTCTAATGCGTATCTTGGAGGGATGGTGTATCTTTCTAGGGTCTTCCTATGTGACAAAGCGTACCCACAGCAGACTGAGTGAGAATTTAGGAGAAAACTTCAGTATTCCTTCAAGTTGCACAGGATGAAAACCCAGGGAAAGGGTGGGTACATGGGTGTTGTAAGCAAGTACAATATGCAAGGCTAGAAGACTGTGTTTTTAGTTTCATGGTGCAGAAGTTAAGGTGGGCACATTTGTTGTCCTGCTGTGTTATATTTGTTTTATTCTTGTTACCCACCATGGATTAAATTAAATTATAAACAACAATAGAAAAATGGCCTAGAAATAATTTAAATACATTGAAATGATTGTCTTTCAGAACAATCAATGCATTCCGGCTGGATTAGAGAACTACTACTCTGAACAAGACTCTAGTGCTAGAGGGAAATTTTATACAGTTATAAACCACTACAACCTGGCCAAACAAACGATCACACGATCCGTATCTCCGTGGATGACAGTGCTTTCAGAAGAGAAACTTTCTGAGCAGGAGACTGAAGCAGCTGAGAAATCGGCTTAATGTGATTGATCTTGTTGATTGGAAGGTATCAAGGGGGCTTTCATCGAACGTCTCATTGTTATGGATAATTTAGAGGTTACTCATATTTATGGTGCAATTGCTTTGGTTTGCCGATAACTGCTTTGCAAAAAGGAAAAATAAGAAAATAAAAACTTAGACCATTAATGGCCAAGTGCATATCAGCATTGCTTTAGAGCTTTAACACCAGTTTCTCTGTTAATAATTCCAACTTAGGTACCTTCTTGCAGTTTAGAATTCCGTTGAGCCATCCAGGGGTTTGGACACAGGGGAGAATTGTGCATTTTACTGTGTGTACTAATGTTT
Source organism: Podarcis erhardii (assembly GCF_964252035.2). Taxonomy (NCBI): domain Eukaryota; kingdom Metazoa; phylum Chordata; class Lepidosauria; order Squamata; family Lacertidae; genus Podarcis; species Podarcis erhardii. Next base: position 3,183,390 of record NC_138512.1, on the reverse strand, counting down.
CGTTTTTAAATCAGTTTTGCAATCTGAATTATCATAGCCATAACTAGAAATTATGTGGGTTAGTTAATAAACTGTATTTAAAATTGATTTGCGACTCCAAGATGAGTACCAAAAAATAAAGTTGGCCTGTTTTTTCTCACTGTAACAGATATGTTAGAAGTAATTAAGTTCTTTGCAACAAGGCATGCTTAATTGTTGTTTTGTTAAAGCTGTGAACATTTCACTGCATTTCCACTATGGTTAGAGAATCTTGTATATGGACTTGCACTGACACAAAACAGACACTACGGAAATGTACATTTTAATGGTGGATCATGATGTTTAGTGAATGTGCAAAAATGTTAGGCAGCAAAATATTCTGATAAGTAGTGGAGCCCTACGGAACAGACAAAAAAAGCCACTGTAGAGGTAGCCCACAAGGTAATATGTGCAACACGACAGGAGGAGTAGTTTTCTTAGAACTTTCTCTTTTTGTACAACATTAAAAGGTTTCCCTTTTTATATGTTGCAAAATGCTTTGCGTTAGCAGCTCCGTTTGGGCATTTTCTAATCTTTAGACATTAAGGCTGCAACCCTAAGCATATTTACCGGGAAAACAGTTCCACTGGACTCAGTGGGACTTTCATGTAAACATTTTAGAACTGGGTGTAAGGGAGAAAATGCATTAAATGCATAAAAAGAGCCCTATTCCCATTGCATTTCTGAAATGGCACGTGGGGAAAGGGAGGAGACATGCTGCCTTCTTGAGATAAACTTGGATGGGGTGGGGGAGGGGTGGGGGGAGTAGTAGACAAGCCTAGAATTGTAGGTGCACGTTTATTGTGTTGGCAAGTTTCTAAACTATTACATGTTTATTATTTATAAACCTTTCAACGTACATTACATAAATATTTTCATTAACTTTATAACTGGAAAAAGCGGCTTAAACATTGGGTGGTCAACCTGTAGCACGCCTGGAATAAACCACGGAAATGTTGCGTGGCAGGCTGTGGCTCAGAGATTGGCTCTGCCTCTTGCCCATGTGTTCAGTGCTGTGCTGTTGTGCTAGCATGCACTGCAGAGGCGCCAGAGCAATGCTTTCTAAGTAGTGGCACTTGACAGGATGTCCAATGGTACAAGTACCCCTGGTTGAAAAGCACTGCACCAGAATTATACTCTCTCAAACCTGGGCCTTGACTTGCGTACACTTGACCGAAGGGTTGGTCATCACTGGATCAAAGCATTCAGCTGCTATTTTTGTTCATGCTCTGAATGTGCTACTTCCCAGTGGACATGTCAAAAGTTTCATTATTTTTGTAGACACATGCTTTCCAAAAACACATATGTAGTAGAACAAACATGGTTGGTTCCACTTCTGGTTACATTTTCTCCCGATACATTTCAGCATCGCGAGCCTGCTTTAGCAAAAGCCAGTTGTTTTTTTCATTAAGAACTCTTCATACTGAACATAGTTTCATGTTGTAAAAGAACTTTTAGTATGTCATCATTGCTGTGTGGAATGCATAAAAGCAATAAATTATGTGCCAAATCTTTCTTTTGCATTTTGAAAAAAAAAGTTCGGTCCCATATAAACATATTAAACTATACCATGTTTGTATTTCCTAGTAGTCAGGTACTTTATTGAATGTAAATTCACATGTAACTTTTGACATTTTCACTCTGTGTAAAATAAAGAAAAAGGAGGATAACCAAGTCTCAAGCTCAGTATGTTGACATAGATATATGTATTATTGCATTTAAAATCAATCAAAAATGAAGGATTCCAATCACTGTACTTATGGCAACATTCACCTCAAGTTTTCCTATGATGATTATTCTACATGTCTACGATTGAAGAATTTGGATTACTTTGTTCTCTGTAGTGGTGCATTTATGTAAAAAGAAAGAAATGGAAAGCAGTTTTGTTGTAAATTGAAATGCCAACTGTGAAGAATCACATTCTAAACAGTCAAACCTTTCCTTTTCAATGCAATCTGGAATTTATTTTGCCTTTCTGGAATAAGGTTCATTTAGGCCATCAGATTGATTTTTTTCAACCTGTCATGTATGAACTTTGTTGACAGATGAGACTCTAGGACTTGCTGTGAACTTCAGTGAGTTCCACTGGCTTGGTCACTGAGCAGCACTGCAAAACTCCCACCAGCAATCCATGTGTGCAAAAATATTTAGAAAGAGACCATTGTAATAAAATATTGGGTAAATAGCTAAAAAGCTATGTTGGTTGATACACTACAACAGTTCCCTGTGTGAACTTACACTAAACCTAACTTCCAGTTGGACCAGTACTTCCTGTAGCAGGAGGTGTAGAAATGCACATGTCTGGTCAAGGTATTTCGACCATGATGATGCATGAAATACAAGACGTGTTGCTTTGTAAAGAAAACATCTTCAGCCAGTATCAGTCCCAGGTGGCTTCAGCAGATTTTGGTCAGGGCTATATGAATAATGAATAGGCCAGGGTTAGCTACCATACCAGTCCAAGAATAGCAAAGAAAAGGAACACATCACAAGGAAGAAGAGGATCCACACACGAAATCCAGCATTATTCTTGATTGCCTGTAGGGGAAAAATACATCATGTTTTCTCTCAAAAGGGTCTAATTCAGGACAAGGCAAAATCTTTTCCAGTTTGAGCCCTGAATACTATTATTTAGCAGTAATGGCTAAAGACAGGCCTTCAAATCTTTAGCTGCACATGAACAGAAGAAGAGCCTGCTGGATCAGGCCGGAGGCCCACCCAGCCCAGCATCCAAAGGAGATGCCTATGGGAAGCCTGAAAGCAGGACCTGGACCACCATGAATCACATCTTTTAAGAATACGGCACAGTGAATTGCAAGGGGCTGACGTAGATCACTGCTATGAAATATTATAAAAGGTGGGCGACCTATCGAATGAGCACCAGCAAGACTGAAGCAGTGTTTGGGTTGATGAAACTGCAAATCTTGGGTCATATCACAGGTGAAAGGCCCTCTATGGCCACTGATGAAAAGTTACATCTACCGCGAGTTTCCTATTTTAGACACCCTTTTTTAAACAACAAAAACAACATAGTAACCAGCCTGGAAAAACTTAAATTCGATTAAACATCTGGCTCAGTTTTATGCACAAGACTTCAACAAACAGAAGATAAAGGATGAAATAGCTTTCTCTAGTAAGAACTCAGACTATTACCACCATTTCACTTTTTTTCAAGACCCAGCTACTGAAACCAAAAGCTTCTCAAGTCTTCATGTAAAATGGGCATTTATTTCCTATTGATGCGGAGAAAGCAAAGCCCAAAGACCATGCCATTATTTGCCCAAAGATGAGATTTGTTTTCCTTGAGAACATTTTAAAAGTGGCTTTATGGAGGAAGGACCATGTGTCTGACTAACAAGGGTGTCAGTGTTCTCTCAAAATACATTACAGGCAGTCTGTTAAGGTCAAGTAGTATTTGATTTTAAAAGGGGGGGGGAGGCAGACATTACCTCTCTTATGTCTTCATTTCCTTCCTTGATGTTCTCTGTTGCACCCACAACCAAGTGGTGGATACTGTCAATCTCGGCTTCCTTTTAAGTAAGTTGAAATATATAACGTAAAAAACAGGTCATAATCAAACTGCACAGAATCATTTAATTGTAGAGTTGGAAGATACCCTGAGGGTCATCTAGTCCAACCCTCTGCAATGCAGGAATCTCAGCTAAAGCATCCGTGACAGATGGCCATCTAACTTCTGCTTAAAAACCTCCAAGGAAGGAGAGTCCACCACCTCTCATGGGAGTCTGTTCCACTGCCAAACAGCTCTTACTGTCAGAAAGTTCTTCCTGATGTTTAGTTGGAATCTCCTTTTTTGCAACTTGAATGCATTGGTTCCAGTCCTAGCCTCCAGAGCAGGAGAAAAGAAGCTTGCTCCATGTGACAACCCTTGACCTCTCAGTCTCTCCTTCTCCATGCTAAACATACCCAGTTCCCTCAACTGTTCCTCATAAGGCTTGGTTTCCAAAACCTGGATCATCTTGGGCACCCTCCTCTAAGCACGTTCCAGCTTGTCAACATCCTTCTTAAATTGTGGCACCCAGAACTGGACACAGGACTCCAGGTGGGGTCTGACCAAGGCAGAATAGAGTACGATTACTACTTCCCTTGATTGGAACACTATACTTAGAATCATAGAGTTGGAAGAGACCACAAGGGCCATCGAGTCCAACCCCCTGCCAAGCAGGAAACACCATCAGAGCACTCCTGACATATGGTTGTCAAGCCTCTGCTTAAAGACCTCCAAAGAAGGAGACTCCACCACACTCCTTGGCAGCAAATTTCACTGTCGAACAGCTCTTACTGTCAGGAAGTTCTTCCTAATGTTTAGGTGGAATCTTCTTTCTTGTAGTTTGGATCCACTGCTCCGTGTCCGCTTCTCTGGAGCAGCAGAAAACAACCTTTCTCCCTCCTCTATGTGACATCCTTTTATACTTCTGTTGATGCAGCCTAGAATAGCATTTGCTTGCTGCATCACACTGTTGACTTGTTCAACTTGTGGTCTAATAAGACCCCTACATCCTTTTCACATGAGAGATAAATGTAAAGATCAAAAGCTATGAAAGGTAAGTGGCCTGTTGTCAGTTTCTGCTCGCCATAAACTGAGGCCAGAGCTAGCTGTTAAGGCACACCTGTAGCTACTGAAGCATGTAGCAGCACTTTCAAACCTCATCACCCTCTTTCTCATCCTGAAGCAAAGTTCTTAACCCAAGGTACTATTTCTGGGTTAGTGGAGTCTATAACCTGAAGCGTCTGTAACCTGAAGCATCTGTAACCTGAGGTACCACTGTACGTGGAATGAGTTTTGAATAATTTTTCAGATCAAATGGAGGAGGAGGGCACAAAATCTGCCCAATATACAATATTCTTTGGAATAAAACTATCCTTTTTTGTGAGGTCACTCACTCACCTCACAGAGTGCTTGTTGTGGGGGAGGAAGGGAAAGGAGATTGTGAGCCGCTTTGAGACTCTTTAGGGTAGTGATAAAGCGGGATATCAAATCCAAACTCTTCTTCTTCTTCTTCCCCCCAGCAATGCCCCTGAACATGTCCAGGACATGTTCCCGAAGCCCATTTGAGCTGCAGAAGTCCCCTTCAGTGCTGTGGAGTCCCTGTGGAACTCACATTTTATTCTTCTTATACTATGCCTGCCTTTTTGTGCTCAATCACTCATTTTGCCTCTCTAACTGCAGCCTTTTTACCTACTGGAAAAATACTAGAATACAAAGAGCCAACCAACCACCTCCCTGTGGTATTTACCTGCTGTAAGACTTTTTCTGTGAATATCTCTTGAAGTCTAGATATTTCAACCACCTTCCCTTCAATTTGTCTATTTAAAAAAATTAAAAAGTCGTGTAAGTACAAACACTTTAAATTTCTTACAAACTTAAGTGCAACTGGACTTCTCTGCGACCCATCCCCTCTGCAGGGAGGTGGGACCAATTCGGATGGTCCGCCCCCGCCACTTAATGGATCCAAATGGTTTCCAGAGAGTGGTAGGGGATGCTTTATCCCATGTTGATGGCCTTTCAGCCAATTCCCTGGTGGCCCGCTGGAATGTGGAGTTAACCAGGGCTATTGACTGTTTGGCTCCGAAGCGCCCTCTCCGATTGCATGGAGCCCGGACAGCCCCGTGGTTTTCCACGGATCTGAGGGCAATGAAACAATCGTTGAGACGGCTAGAGCGCCGGTGGCGGATAACTCATTCCGAATCTGACCGGACACAGGTTAGAGCTCAACGTCGAGCCTACCAAGTGGCGACAGCGACGGCGAAGAAGAATTTCTTCACCGCCTCTATTGCATCTGCAGAAAACAGCAGCAGGAGACTTTTTCAGGTGGTTCACAATTTAGTGGAACCACCTGCAACATCGGGGCCCAGTACGGGCCACATGTTCTCCTGCAATGATTTTGCAAAGTTTTTTGCAGATAAAATCGCTCAGATTCGGGAAGAAGTAGACTCCACCGTGGGAGCAGGGCCGGGGCGGGAGAGTGCTAGAGTTCTGTCTAGTCAAGTTGAGTGGGATCAATTCCAATCTGTTACCTCTGAGGATGTGGACAGGCTGCTTGGACGAGTGAAGCCAACCACCTGTCTCCTGGATCCTTGCCCATCCTGGCTTATAAAAGCTAGCCAGGAAGGACTGGGCGATGGGCTTCGTGGGGTGGTGAATGCTTCCCTCCGTGAGGGAGCCTTCCCAGACCCGCTGAAAGAGGCGGTTATTAAACCGCTTCTTAAAAAACCATCTTTAGATGCGGCCACGATGGCCAACTATCGCCCAGTCTCAAATCTTCCATTCTTGGGCAAGGTGATTGAGCGAGCAGTGGCTGAACAACTCCAGGCACGCCTGGAAGAAGCGGACCATTTGGATCCCTTCCAGTCAGGATTCAGGCCTCATCATGGGACTGAAACTGCCTTGGTCGCACTGGTTGATGATCTTCGGCGGGCTAGGGACAAAGGTGAGAGCTGTTTCCGAGTTCTGCTGGATCTCTCAGCGGCGTTTGATACCATCGACCATAACATCCTTCTGGACCGTCTTGAGGGGCTGGGAGCTGGGGGCACTGTCATACAGTGGTTCCGCTCCTTCCTCCTGGGCCGTGTTCAGAAAGTGGTGGTGGGGGATGAGTGTTCAGACCCCTGGGCTCTCACTTGTGGGGTGCCTCAGGGTTCTGTCCTCTCCCCCATGCTTTTCAACATTTACATGCAGCCGCTGGGAGAGATCATCAGGAGGTTTGGGCTGGGTGTTCATCAGTATGCGGATGATACCCAGCTCTACCTCTCTTTTAAATCAGAACCAGTGGGGGCGGTGAAGGTCCTGTGTGAGTGTCTGGAGGCGGTTGGAGGATGGATGTCGGCTAACAGATTGAGGTTGAATCCTGACAAGACAGTAGTACTGTTTTTGGGGGACAGGAGGCGGGCAGGTGTGGAGGATTCCCTGGTCCTGAATGGGGTAACTGTGCCCCTGAAGGACCAGGTGCGCAGCCTGGGAGTCATTTTGGACTCACAGCTGTCCATGGAGGCACAGGTCAAATCTGTGTCCAGGGCAGCTGTTTACCAGCTCCATCTGGTACGTAGGCTGAGACCCTATCTGCCTGCGGACTGTCTCGCCAGAGTGGTGCATGCTCTGGTTATCTCCCGCTTGGACTACTGCAATGCACTCTACGTGGGGCTACCTTTGAAGGTGACTCGGAAACTACAACTAATCCAGAATGCAGCAACTAGACTGGTGACTGGGGGCGGCCGCCGAGACTATATAACACCGGTCTTGAAAGACCTACATTGGCTCCCAGTACGTTTCCGAGCACAATTCAAAGTGTTGGTGCTGACCTTTAAAGCCCTAAACGGCCTCGGTCCAGTATACCTGAAGGAGCGTCTCCACCCCCATCATTCTGCCCGGACGCTGAGGTCCAGCGCTGATGGCCTTCTGGCGGTTCCCTCATTGCGAGAAGCAAAGCTACAGGGAACCAGGCAGAGGGCCTTCTCGGTGGTGGCGCCCGCCCTGTGGAACGCCCTTCCAGCAGATGTCAAAGCGATAAACAACTACCTGACATTCAGAAGACATCTTAAGGCAGCCCTGTTCAGGGAAGTTTTTAACGTGTGATATTTTACTGTATTTTTGCTTTCTATGGAAGCCGCCCAGAGTGGCTAGGGAGGCCCAGCCAGATGGGCGGGGTATAAATAATAAATAATAAATTATTATTATTATTATTATTATTATTATTATTATTATTATATAAACATAATATGGAGCATTTCTTACGAATGGAGAATTGCAAGTCAAGCGAAACAGATTAGCAAAAATAAATTTTAACTCAGTAGATCACTAGCTAATGGCTTCTGTATTGATATGTAATAGAGAGAGAGAGAAGAAAGTATCCCTATAATGTTAAAAGTGGATAGATATGAAAAGGTTGAAGATAGCTGAAATGGGCAAGATGACCTATTTCTGACTCTGAATAAGGTGGTGTTAGTCAGAAAACTGTGTTGTCCAATTTATCAAAAAACTAGCAAACATGAAGAGTGGTTCAAATTGTGCATAAGCTCATTAAAAAGAATCTTTCAGCTCCACTGATCTAGCAGCAGATTTATGAAAATAAACTATATCTACATCTTGGCTGTGAAGCTCTGCTCCCTGCCTTGCAGACCTAGAATCATAGAATTGTAGAGTTGGAAGGGACCACAAGAGTCATTTAGTACGACCCCCCCTGTAATGCAGGAATCTTTTGCCCAACGTGGGGTTTGAATCCACGACCTTGAGATTAGGGGCCCTGACGGACTCCAGCTGCAAAGGCTGAGGCTGCTGAAGAGGCCAGAGGCCATCCTGGCTGTGAGTCCCGGAAGACCTGATCCCTGCCTTGCTGGCCTTTTCCCACCTGGCCTGAGAGGGCAAGGCCTTGATTGACTCCAGCTGCAAAAGCTGAGGCTGCTGACCAGACTCGTGGGCTGGGGGGTTTGGGGTGTTCTGTTGGTGGGGAGTTGTTGCTGTTGTTTTTTTCATATCTTTATTTTAGATCTTCTTGCGTTTTGTGTGGAAATCACAGTTTGGTAATTTGGGCAATTACTACTTTTGTCATGTTGTTGTAATAATAATAATAATAATAATAATAATAATAATTTATTATTTATACCCCGCCCATCTGATCTGGCTGGGTTTCCCCAGCCACTCTGGGCGGCTTCCAACAAAACACTAAAATACAATAACCTATTAAACATTAAAAGCTTCCCTAAATAGGGCTGCCTGTTATGTATCCGTTTTCATGTTGTGTGCGACCGTGAGCATGGAAAGGTGGCATACAAATGTATGTATGTATATAAAGTGGATTGGAAAGCACATTCTATATGCCGCAAGGGCAGGCGAGGGTGCGGGGAAGGCTGTACCTCACTTCATCAAACAGGCTGTTCATCTCTCCGACAAGGCGCTGGTTTTCCTGCTCGAACTGGAAGGAGAAAGTTAACAATAATAGCAACAATATGAGGCTTAAAGGTCATTCCACCCTCAAGCACACCCACAACCCACACCACAAAATAAACCATGAAATTTGATGTGCAGAGATTCAAAGCCTCTGGAAATGAAGCATTCACAAACACTTTGGCAGCAATGACTGCTTATGAAGGCTGATAATTACCGTATTTTTCCATGTATGAGACTAGGTTTATTTACAAAAAAATTAGGTTTAAAATTGGGGCTTGTCTTATACATGGGTAGTGCTGAGGGGTGTTTTCTTAATTTGGAGTCCCCCCAAAATTATACACGGAAAAATACGGTTTACCAGGAACCTGGGACTTTCTACCAGTCTGAGTAAGTTACACCACAGTCAATGTTGGGTTTTACAATGCTGAATTAGGCCCATTAATTTCTGAAAGGAACATGAAGTTGGACAGAGCAGTATATACTCAAAATAATTTACATGATAGAAACTGGAAATATGATTCTACAATGCTCAAACACAGATTTTCTTAAGAGAAATAAGAGAAATAAGGCAAGTGGTTGGAAACTGATGATGTAATGTGATAACCTGTATAATGACACAAAGAGAGCCTGAGTTAGTTGACAGAGGGTGATATCCAACATTAGTTATACACAAAGTAGTTCCACTGATTTTAATGGATCTACTCAAAGGATATATTACCCAGAATAAAGTTCTTTATTACTGTTCCAGTACAGACATTTTCAAATGCAAAACAAATTATTTCCCCCAAAGAACAAAACAATAAAATGAAAGTAGCTTGGGAAAATTAGATAGAACAGAACAATATTTTACTTTATCTAACTAAACACTGCCCCGTGTTCTTATAAGAACTATAAAGTCCTTAATGTGTTAACGGGGGTAAGGAAAATTCAAATTATCGCATAAAAATGTTTCGTAAACCAGCCTGCAGCTCTTTTGGTTGCAATTTTCCCAAACACATTTTAATATAAAACTTCTGCAGTGTTTTCAATATTTCTTTCCATCTTAGCAGCTAGTTTAAATTAGCATAATTTTCATGAAATTGGACAGTCTAAGTTTCCTGATATAAAGGAGTATATAAAGAGAAGAAAGAAAATGCTTGAAATCCACTTAGCTAATTAGCTGGATGCTTTAGAATTCAATTACATGACTGAAGAGAAAGAGCTTGCAGGTATGATCTAGGCAGAGTGGAGCATTGCAAGACCACTGTATTTCAAAGATTAAAGGGCTTTCTTAATTCTTTCCTTGAAATCAGTGAGACTTGAAGTGTTACTGCAATCATGACGGGATGTATTGTGATTGTGTACAAAAATTGGATTTCCCCTCATTCACATGAGAACAAAGACCTTCAGTTTTAAACATCAAATTGGAGGCAGAAGATCACAGGCAGAAAATGACTGAACACCTACCTATCTGAATTTCTGGTTAAAGGCATTGTAAGTAGAGATTTGGTTAAGCAAAATGTGTACTGATTTCATAAAGAGAATTAAGTCAAAATATGGTCATATGCTGCTGTATCTTACATCTCTTGAAAGACAAAACTCATGAGCCAACAGACGTCTCCAGAATTATGGTCCCAAATAAGCAATCAGAAAAGGTAAGCGATTAAGTTTGAAGGGAAACTGGTGGCACTGTATCCCCTTCCTAGCCCCGAATGCCTATGTCCTTGGTCTAGCCCAGGCATAGGCAAACTCGGCCCTCCAGATGTTTTGGGACTACAACTCCCATGATTCCTAGCTAACAGGACCAACGGTCAGGGATGATGGGAATTGTAGTCTCAAAAACATCTGGAGGGCCGAGTTTGCCTATGCCTGCCTGGTCTAGCACAACCACACCACATGAGGGAGGGGCCAGGTGAGCAGAAAGCAGCACTCATCCCTCTGATTTTGAGAGGCACTGAGCTTGAAATCCCATCATAATGCAACAATGGCATTGTGTGGCATGGAAGGCCCTTAAAATGTCCTTAAGTGATTTTTGTACCAGTGGATTCATAATAATATCCTCATCGTATACCAGGTATGGGGAACCTTTGGCTCTCTCAAAGTTGCTGGACTACAATTCCCATCCGTCCCAGCAAGCATGGCTAATGGCAATGGATGATGGGAGCTGTAATTAATCCACATCTGGAAGGCCAGAGGTAGTATGGAAAAGTAAGTATAAGAAATTACAGTATCTTCTTTGGGAAGTTTCTTTATGATTCTTAATGTTAGAATAGCTCCATCTGCTTGTGAATGGAAATAACTATTTATAGTAGAGATTCAAAGCAATAATTTAAAATCTTAAAGGGCAGTCTTAATTGCTGCAAAATACTTTCCCACGAACATAATGGCTTGACAACAATCACCTTCCCAATCATATGATTAAGAATTTTAAGCAGGTACTGACATAAAGAATCAGAAAAGCAAACACGCAAGGTGCATTTGTTAAAGCGTTGCTTAGCAGAAAAGGCAAATGACTCAGTGCATGCATTGGACTTATTTCATTTTCAAAATCCATAGATATAGCTAGCTGGGGAGAAAGTCAACAAACTGGTAGAAAATACAACTTACCATTTGGATTTCTTCAGGTGAAAGCTCATCTTCTCCTTTGCCATCACCCCAAAGTCCAAAATTAGTGTGTTCATCTATCACATTCTTATCTGCAAAAGAAGAAACAAACTATGCTCAACATGTAGCCCAAAACTGCTAGACCTATTTAATATTATTCCTAGTTCAGCAATAACTGAACTGTCCATAATTTTATTTGCCTCAATTTTAAAAGCCAGCTTTTAATTCCTGCCACCAGACTTCTTCCTCTTATTGGAGATGTTGAGATGCTCATATTCTTAACTGATGCTGCACTTTCAGAAGCTTTAAAGCTGAGGTTACCTCAAACCCTTTTGTGCCTGCTTGCAGAAACAAGGCAAAGGAAGGTGGGAGGGATGGAAGCTTCACATTTTTAAAAAAAGGAATCAGTGAGTGGCTGAATGTTCACAGTGCTTAAAAAGTTGTTTCAAAGGGGTGTTAAAAAAGCTGTTTTATGCTGTTCCCTGCGGCAGAGAATCATCCACATTCGATCAGCAGACATTTATAAATTATGCAAAAAAGGTACTGTTTAAAACGTGCCCCAGGGCACTCCTGATATTATTAGTTGCCTACTTGCATTACATAAAGGGGATTTTGGGGGATGAGTGACCCTGCTTACACTTCTACCCCCAAAAGAATTACCTCTCTGGGAGAGTGGAATATTTTAGTGTAATGTAACATTCATATGGGGCGCGGGTGGCACTGTGGGTTAAACCACAGAGCCTAGGACTTGCCAATCAGAAGGTCGGCAGTTCGAATCCCCACGACGGGGTGAGCTCCTGTTGCTCGGTCCCTGCTCCTGCCAACCTAGCAGTTCAAAAGCACAAAGTGCAAGTAGATAAATAGGTACCACTACGGTGGGAAGGTAAATGGCGTTTCCATGCGCTGCTCTGGTTCGCCAGAAGCGGCTTAGTCATGCTGGCCACATGACCTGGAAGCTGTATGCCGGCTCCCTTGGCCAATAAAGCAAGATGAGCGCCGCAACCCCAGAGTCGATCACGACTGGACCTAATGGCCAGGGGTCCCTTTACCTTTTAACATCCACATAGAAAAGCCCAAGCTGTTTTTGTTTGTTTTCCTTCAGACGGAATCCAGCGGCTTTCTGATATTTTCAACACTGGCAAAAAGTAACATCAGTTAAGGCAGGGGTAGGCAACCTAAGGTCTGAGGGCCGGATGTGGCCCAATCGCCTTCTCAATCCAGCCCGCGGACAGTCCGGGAATCAGTGTGTTTTTACATGAGTAGAATGTGTCCTTTTATTTAAAATGCATCTCTGGGTTATTTGTGGGGCCAGCCTGGTGTTTTTACATGAGTAGAATGTGTGCTTTCAATTAAAATGCATCTCTGGGTTATTTGTGGGGCGTAGGAATTCGTTCATTCCCCCCCTCCAATATAGTGTGGCCCCCCACATGGTTTGAGGGACAGTGGACCGGCCCACGGCTGAAAAAGGTTGCTGACCCCTGAGTTAAGGCACCAAACGCACCTGCTGGGATATAGTGTTAAAAGTCTCCATACTCAACTTAAGCATGTTGGCTGTTCAATTTTCCAAGGGGTACAAAACTAGATAGGGTACTGCTGCACTTTATTTTATGTTTGAAGCCTGCCATTGGTTGTGAACATTATTTTCCTACCAAGATCCTTGAGTGAGATGTGTTTTGCTTAATTTGTACTTGTTTATATTCTTGTCTCTGAAAGTGTTTTCAATTAGACCGGCAATGTTGCCGTGTGAGATGCTCGCTTCTCTAGGGAAGCCTTTCAGGGGACTTCTGTTTAAAAACAATTCTGGATGAGGTACTATACTGAAAGACACCTCCCATGTTAGGCTCTGTAACTAGGCATGGTGTCTGGAATTAATGTTCTCTTCTTTATTAAAACAAAGGCTGAAGAAGACAGATGAAACATTTTTGTAACAGTGACACTGGCATGGAAAGGGCCCCTGCCACATTAAATCAAAGCTACATTTCTTCTTTCAAGGGAGAAACAAGAGTCTCTCCACTGTGATTATATATTAACATAATATTCCATGGTTCTTTTACTATTATGTATTCATTTAAAAATTAATGATTCTTTATTTGCGTCAGCCATCGGCCATAGCAATAAAACAACAATGCGGTATATAAAGAATAAAAGTAAAAAGTCAATTTTATAAAATACATTTTAGGGTTTTGAATGAACAGTCAAATATTCTGATTGCCCCAGCTAAAAACCTTGCAACCTTTGCTGTCACCTTCTCATTTTGATCTGCCAAGAGAAAGGACACTGTGGCAGTGGTTTCATTAATTCACACCCAGTTCCATATCTTTTGTTCCTACTTCCTGATTTTTTAAAAAAACATCCCTTCTGTTTACGCTTCAACAACAACATTATTTATATCCCACTCTGGATGGCTCCCAACAAAAATAGTAAAAACACAATACAACATCAAACACTAAAAACTAAAAAACTTTATCCCCAAATGCCAGAGGTTTGATAGCTTTTTCCGGAAATGCCTTTTCCCCATCTCCCACCTTCTTGTGCAACCTTTATGAAATCTGATGACCTACCTCAAAAAATGACACTGACTGAAGGAACTGGTGGGAAGGGAAATGATGCTGGTTTGACAAGAAATAGCCTTTCCCTGTGTAAGGTACACACCGGTGCTGTGAACAGAATATCTGCTTATTATTCAGAAGCAGATAATCTCTCTTGCATTAAATGGTACCAATTGTGCAAACTAAAGCTACGTGAGGTGAAGTACACAGCTCTGAAATCAGATTGTTTTGTTTAACTGAAGGATATAGTCATGTTTGCTTTAACTATATCCACACTTTGAACAAAAAGCCAGTGTGGTTTTCATTTAAAAGTGCCAGCTATCACCTACAGCCCTATGCTTATTTACAACATTCACAAAACCAGAAGAAGTCAGCTTACAGAACTACAAACAGAGAAAGAGTGGGGAAGATTATTCTAATACACACAAGGACTTCTGCTTGTACAACAGGGCTTCCCCTGCTTCCCCTACATTACCCAAAATTGGCTGGGAGGGGACTGGGAGAACCCCCAAAAACAGCAAGGTGGGGAGAGGAGTGGGCCGACTGGTCCACCTGGCAAGATGCAACGCTTGGCAGACAGAACGTTAATTCCACCCAGTTCCCTCTATTAGCCCCTAGGAACCAATTAATTTTAAGTACTACCAGTGCCAGTGCTCTTATTGTTAGGCAACTGCAACCGGGATGAATATCAAGAAACAGGGGAAGGCGAGAGCTCACAGAAGCAGGTGCCCTTAGTCCCAGATTAGCTCTGGTCGCCATAGCAGCCTGTCTCCTCCAGGAAACACTGGGGGGATGCGATTTTCACTTTTGCACACTTATTTATTTATTTCAGAAAATTTATACATTGCTTGATTGTAATGGAACCTCAGAGTGGTTTATAGACGACAGAACAGTAAAACCAAGAAAACATTCGCAACCCTACTTTTAAAAAATTACAAAAATTAAAACATTAAAACAGATTTCTAATTGAGGTAGGGTTGTCTGAACAAGGATGCTTTTAGCAAACACCGAAAAGGAGTACAGTGGTACCTCGGGTTACAAACTTAATTCGTTCCAGAGGTCCGTTCTTAACCCGAAACTGTTCTTAACCTGAGGCCCGCTTTTGCTAATGGGGCCTACCCCTGGCGCGTGATTTCTGTTCTCATCCTGGGGCAAAGTTTGTAACCCGAGGTACTACTTCCAGGTTAGCGGAGTTTGTGACCCGAAGCGTCTGTAACCCGAGGTACTACTGTACAGTGAAGGCACCTGCTTGATCTCAACAGACAGGGAGTGTAAGCGCTGCCACACTAAACAATTAAGCTCTTAAAAATGTGGGATGGGTATTATATGGCATATGTGGTGGTGCAAATTCAGCCCATCAAAGCGGTCAAAGGGGCACATGTGGGGTAAGGCAATCTCATTGGTAAACTGGTCCCAAATTATTAAGGGTTTTGCGTACTAATAGCCACACCTTGAACCCAGCCCAGAAGCAGTTCTCTGAGCGCACTGGTTCTATGCTGACAAGGCCTTGGGAGTGTTGCAGCACTCTGCACTAACTGCAGCTTCTGGATCAAGTGCAAGGGCAACCCCAGAGAGAGTGCACTGCAGAAATCCAGTCTTGGAGTAACCCAGTCTATAGTGGATGCATTGTTTTCAGTCAGTTCAGGAAGGACTGAAATTATTCTAGTTGACCCATATGCTGCTGATGCCCCATAGAGAAAACATGCACCCCCATCTGTAGAGTCTCCTTCTCCCTCACTCCCATGAGGTCTTTCAGGGAAAGCCAAAATAGACATGTTTCTCCCCATGTCACACTCTGGGCCCATTCGCACGTCCATTTGTCCCATGATTTCCAGTAAACCCACTGTTTACTGCTGAATCAACAAACGCCAATCTGCAAAAAACCTGAGCAAATGCTCATCACATACAAACACACCACCTCTAAAAAGTGGAACATGGAGATAGAACAGGACTGAAATATCACCTCTGTTGTCTTCACAAGTGAGTTTCTCTTCAGAATCTTCCGAAGTTGTTTGAGCAGTTCTTTCAGGAGAAGAAGTTACTTTGGATTTATCACTCTGTTCTGGCTCAAGCCTGGATCTAAATGAGCAAATACATAAACAATTAAGAGCAAGCAAACCAAGATCAAGTGCAGCTACAGGCTCATACCATGGTCCATTATGCTGGAATAGCACATCTCTCCCTTCAGCTGGAGGAAAGTTGGGACAGGTTTATACACAAAGCAGTTGGCCATATGATAAGGCAACAGATGAGATACCCCTCCTCCTTGCCTGCCTCTGTAACGTCAAGTTCCTTCCATGCAGTAAGAGCTAACAGTTGCTGCTCTGGTGGCATCTGGAACTTTGCAATTGCTTTCCCAAAAGAGCCACGTACAGATCTTTAAAAAGGATGTTTCTATTCTATAATGAATTATGTGTCTGGAAATAATGCGAAAATACGTATATTTTCTGTAATAAATTGCAGAACATAAGAAGCTGCCTTATATGGAACTAGACCATTAGTCCACATAGTTCAGTACTGTTTACACCAGTGTTCCTGCATTCCCAAATGTCGAAGAACTACAAGTCTCATCATCCCTAGCCTTGGGGATCCAAGGTTGAAGAACCATGGTCTACACTGATGGGCAAGAGATCTCCAGGCTTAAAGGCACAAGTCTTTCCCAATCCTACCTGGGAAAGCAGGTGCTCTACACGACTGGTTTTTGTAATCTTAAAACCAGTCAGGCAGTGCTGTAAATAAACAGGCTCTGGAAGGTGCTCAGTAATAATACATGGAAAATAAATAAATGTTGGAATAGAGAGATTTAACACTGCTTTGTTAAACATCTCCACCTTTGCATTAAGAATACTCAGAATAATTTTAAGAAGTGTGGCATGTACAAAAGGCTTTTTAAAATAAAAAATAACAAGAGAGAAATTAAGTGTTGCCCTCCAGATTAAGTCCATGAGTGTGTGGGTTGAGTCTAAAGATCCAGAAGTTTTCGCTTCCTACTAATATGCCCAGATTTGATGGTTGCTCTATTAGGAAATACTTCCAAGTTGGAGAGGTTGTGGCCCTCAGAATCATTTTCCCTAAAACTCCTGTAAATAAATATACACCTTAAAGCTACTAGTCTCAGTAAGGAAGAGAAACATGGTTCTTCCCATTTTTGCACGAGGTCTAACAGCAGTGGCTTCAATGACATGAGGCAAGAACGGCTAAGCATCCAGGCACATGCATTTCCCCACATTAATACTTCATTTGCTGCTGAATTAACATGGCAAACCCTTAGCAGAGTTTAATGAAACTAAGTTACCCTGAGAGCCTTACAGAACGCCAAAGGCAAGATAAACATGGAGGGAAGCAAACAAACGAAACCCTTGGAAGGTTGTTGTAAACCAACTCTACAAGAAAGTAAAAAGAAATTCAATGTTTGTGTCACACTCAAAACTGGAGAAAAAGTATGCGGGCTTGAGAGAGATGGAGGAGGGAGAATGCCTTCTTGTGCAAGCTGCAGTAAGTGAAGCTGTGGATGGCTTGTTAGGACCATGCAAATTCCTGGAGAGGAGTTTGCATCTGTATTGCTCTGCCCCAAACTTTTTTACTCCCATGTTGTATTCAACTAAACCAAGGTTTGTCTCAGGGCAGAGGTTGGCAAACTTTTTCAGCAGGGGGCAGGTCCACTGTCCCTCAGACCTTGTCGGGGGCTGGACTATATTTTGGGGAAAAATGAATGAATTCCCACAAATAACCCAGAGATGCATTTTAAATAAAAGGACATAGTCTACTCAGGTAAGCCACCCCCCGCCGACTCTCCCCTCCCTTCTCCACAGCACTGGATGAGCCCCGGTGACTGCTTACCTGTGTCTTGTGAGCGGCACACAAAAGGGCTCTGGAGAGAGGCTGGCAGCAACAAAGCCCGAATTGAGCCTGCTTACAATGGCGGGCACTCGAGCGCTAGCGCTGCTGCTGTTGTCACCAACAAAGCCCAGCCCCCTTCCTCTCGGCTCTAGGCAGGGCGGGGAGAAGCCAGGAGGAGGGAGGGAGGAGGCACCGCTGAACGCGCACACTGGCACAGCCCAAACAATCAGATCTACACCAGACGGTCCTCAGGCCGGATCCAGAAGGCAACTGGGCCGGATCCAGCCCCCGAGCTTTAGTTTGCCTACCCATGTCTTAGGGTGTCATTCAAACCCAGGCTTGTGGTTAAGCTCTCTCCTTCAGCAGCAGCCAAGGTTTGTTCTTGGCTATGATTTGTGGTTAGTGAGGAGAGAGCTTATACACAAGCTCAGATTCTGACGACATACTAAACCAAACCAAAGCAGTGAAGAAATGAAAAGGACTGGGGAGGAGCAAAGCAGGAGCACCTTCCTCTTTGGGAATCTGCACTTTCGTGCATCCCTTGTAAGGTGCAGCTTGGCTTTCTGAGGCATGTGAATGAAGAACATACCTATTTATCATGGAGACATTTCACCTGCTCACAAATTTAATGAGAGTTCCAAAGAAAATCAAAAGCACGTATTTAAAGGAATATTACTTACAATCTTTTCTTATCAACTACTCGCTTGACCCGGATAGCCCTTTGTTCTGAATACAGCTTACACACTCCTTTATAGTTATGAAGATGTCATGTAAACAAGAGGAAAATGGTATACATTAACATAAAAAATGTCTTGCTAGATCAGGAACCACCCGGATGTACCTGTAAAACTCACAGGTTGAATATGGATGTCTGACTGACAATATACCACCTCTGTAGTATATGCTACCTCTTTGATATGGCACTTCTGAACACAGAAGATCAATTTTTAAGTTATTAGAGCTAATAGTCATTGGTAGACATGTTCTCACTATACCTAATAAATGGTTTTTATCAAAGTTGTGTGTTCTGAACTTTACTACCAATCAATTTTATTGAATAGGCATGAATTATAATTTTTTATTAAGAGAAAAGTAGCCTGCACAGAATAAAGTTCACTTCACATTGTTCATAACTTTATAAAATTTCTATTATGTGCCCCCCTTGTTGTTTCCTAACAAAAGGAATAGATAACACTGTAGGGTAGTTGAAAGCTACACTAAGCTTCAGTCTAACCCGCATCCCACAGCAGGGGTTCAAAACTATGAAGGGCTGTATTTAGTATTAACTACATTTCAGGATGTCATATCAATCTAGCAAAAGAGTGCTGTCCCAACCTCCAGGGTGATCCATACCAGTGATAATGCTTCACCAGGTTTAAGGGTTCAATATTCTTACTTCAAATCTATTCTGACTTTAAGGCTTCTACTGTTAGCACAAAAAAAGTATTTTTCTCCCTCTTTAAGTATCTACTGCTTGCAACTCCCCAACAATACTGTAATATTTTTGATGGGCTTGTTAATTTTAGTGGACCTGTTAGGGATACCCTAACAAGTTAACTTAAACTCTTCTCCTGTTAGCTTTCCTTCCAAAGTCAGTTTCAAATCTGCTTTGCTTTTTTAAAGCCAGTTGACTTGTGTGCATTGAAATTCAAGGTTCCAGTTGCCCACAAATGTTACTTGGGACACAACATATCTATAACTTTCCTCCCTACACCACTGCCTTATTGTCACCCGGCAACTCTGGCTGTCTAGCTGTCCCAGCAATGGAAACAGGGAAGCACTTATGAAAAGGCTACAGCGATGCACAGCATTTTGGTCTAAGCTTAAAGAAAATAATTATGGCTAGACAAAATAAAAAACACCACAATTTCAAGAAAAATATGTACTTTTTAAATAGTCTCCAATGAAATCTAGGACAGCTTCTCTGTGCTGCTTCACTTGTGGGGAATGGATGTCCTTGTGCGCTAAAAAAAAACAACAACACAAAAGCATTACGCTTCGCAGATAAACGCTTTAAACATCTGGCACAACTCACACATTATTTTAATCAATTTACCTTCTGTTCTGAGTTGCTGAATTGCATCAGCACATGTTCTCATAAAGATCTGGGCATCCTGGTCAATCTGGTCTCGCTCAGTGTCTGTCATCCGCACATACTCAGACATGACATGGCTGGGGGAAACAGTCAGTGTTGTTAATTTTATTTCACCACACTCCGCTTCTGTTTCCTTAAGTCCACTGCAACTAGTGTCAGGGTATTGCTCCCACACTAGTTACCTCTTCTCATAAAACAAATACCGCTATTAAATCCAAAAGATGAACACTGCCACCTGGTGATGTGGTTTAACCATTCTAACACGTGACTAAAAAGAATTAAAGAGAGATTATTTCTTATTTTTATCTATAAGCCGCCTTGAATGCCTGTCAGTGAAAAAACAGGGTACATATATGTGTGTGCGTGTGTTCAAAAGATATTTTCCCTCCCACTATGGAAACCATAAGCTTTTTCTTCCACACTTCAAGCAGTTGTCCTTCATCTCTGCTTGGGCATATCTGCACTTAGAAACTGCCTAGATATTCAAATAATAATAATAATAATAATTTTTTATTTATACCCTGCCCTCCCCAGCCAAGGCCGGGCTCAGAGCGGCTTACAAGCAATAATAAAAACAAGATGAATGATTACAACTTAAAAACAAAAATAAAATACAACATTAAAATAATGGAACATTAAAATGTAGCCTCATCGCAGGAGGAGAAGGAAAGGAAAAAAGAAAGAGAGGGAGGGAGGGAATCAAACTGGCTCCAAGCCAAAGGCCAGGCGGAAAAACTCTGTCTTACAGGCCCTGCGGAAAGAAATCAGATCCTGCAGGGCCCTGGTCTCATGAGGCAGAGCGTTCCACCAGGCCGGAGCCAGTGTTGAAAAGGCCCTGGCTCTGGTCGAAGCCAATCTAACTTACTTAGGGCCTGGGACCACTAGGGTGTTGCTATTTATGGACCTTGAGGCTCTCCGTGGGGCAGACCGGGAGAGGCGGATGGTCCCGTAGGTGAAATAATCTTCAACATTTTCCTTCAACATTCCATTTCTTATTCCTCTTTTACTATCTTACCCAGACCACAAGTTTATGTTTTTTTTAAATGAACACTGGGTTTTGACTGAAGTGACTTTCAAGCTCAAAGAGCTTTTCCACATGAGCAAGGCAGCACCTCTACACTACAGGCTACGGCACGAAGCCGAAAAGGGAAGCAGACCAAAGACTTCCTTGGCAGTGACGCGAGGTGGCGGCAGGTAGCTTGGTTGCCCCCCAGATTCCATGTGCAGGCTTAATCCCACAAGTGGCTGTGGTCTTTTGGTTGGAGGTGGTGGCGGCAGCAACTTCCTAGCGCATAGGCTGTAGGTATGAACTGGAATCCATGCATCCACAGCCATCTCAATCCATCACAACAGACAAGGTTCCAAAACTTCTTTTCATTCAACAAACACAGCTTTCTTTTTTACCACAACCTTTTATTCTTCCTGTTCAGAGGGAAACCAATTTAACATTCTTTGACTATGAGAACAGGTTCAGTAATCAGAGTGGAAATTTAGCACAAGAGCTTTCCACAAAGGGAGAGAGCATCAGTCCAAGAATGTTTCCCTTCTTCACCACCCACCCACTGTTCCTATTGCAATACTTACCTGTAGGCATTAATATAATCTTTCCTGTGCTGCAGAAGAAAATCTTTCAGTTTCCCGATGTTATTGACCTGAATAATAATAAAAAAGCAAAATGTAAATAATGGATTTAAAAATGAAAGGGAAAAGAAAAGCATTTTATGTGCCCAAGATATGATACTTGAACATCAAATGCACAGTGAGGGCTATTTTCAAAGAGCACTCAAATTGCACTGATGCACTAATTCCAGCAAGGCAGACCAACTTAGGCCTACCTTCTGTCAACCACTGCCAGACCCACGAGGGACTGGAACTCCAGTTTTGCTAAAGGTGTTCATTTTCAGATTAGAACAGTACATAAGGCAAGTCACAGGTTGCACGAATCAGCCGTTACATGAGAAGGCAAAGGCACAGCTAGGCAAGAGCTAAGATGTGACATGCCCCCTGCACTTTCCTTTTGAAGGATGGGGTGAGCACAATACTGAGTGCTGCAAGCGGCTGGGAGTCTGGGCAAGCAAACAGGCACTCCGTCCACTGGGCAGGTTAGGTGCTGTTGTGTGAGTCAGTGCTGTAGTCTCCAGGTGACAAAGGTGGAGTGGTGCTGGCTTGGCATCCGGTTTACTCCCAGCTGCCTCTCCTGAAAGGGGGGGGGGCGTTCTTGCATAACAGTGAAGGCACCAGAGGCAGCTCCACAGCTAGAGAAGCTGCAAGGTGCAAGTTTGGAAGCAATCTGAGAATTGGCCTGAGCCTTCTTTGGAGGGTGCATCTCCATCCCTTCACCCCCTGGGATCCTCCCCAGCATCCTCAAGATCAAATCCCCAAGCTCTTCCTACTCCTCCTCCTCAGGGTCCGACCACGACCTCCATGACACTCCCACAGGACTCAGGAAAATCTTAGGCACTGTGCTGGAAAATAAGGACTGTGGCTGAGAAGTGACAGAAAAGAGCCACTGCTCCCAGATCAAGCAAGACCAGTAGAAACAGGCAGGTATGATGTGGCCCTGACTAAAGCAGCCACAGAATTCCAAGTCAGCCTCAGTTCAGAATGGGGCGATCGATCTTTCGGTCTGATAAATCCAAATAGAATATGCCTCTGAGCTCAGAAAAGGTTGTTGGACAGAGCAGTGGTTGAAAAGGCAACAAAAATAGGTGTCGCCTAGCTAAAGTCTGTTGTGCTTAAGCAGAAGACAGCAGAAAGAGTGTGGCACCCCTAGAAGTGATATCTCTCAGCTGGTTAAATAGGGCTGCCTCCCCCTTCTTTTTTGTAATGCTGTTTATTATTATTTAATTTCAGGATGTATATAAAACTGAGAGAACCATAGACAAAAATTAAAAGATGAAAAACACAACTATAAAATAGGCATACAGAATGGGTAGTTGCACATGTTAAAATAATGAAGTCTGAGTAAAGATTAGGACTGAGACCCAGGAAGCAGTCTTTAATGGAATGGCACCAAAGATACTCTTTGCCAGAAGGATAGGTAAAGGTAAAGGTACCCCTGCCCGTGCGGGCCAGTCTTGCCAGACTCTGGGGTTGGTGCACTCATCTCACTCTAGAGGCCGGGAGCCAGCGCTGTCCGCAGACACTTCCGGGTCATGTGGCCAGCGTGACAAGCTGCATCTGGCGAGCCAGCGCAGCACACGGAACGCCGCTTACCTTCCCGCTGGTAAGCAGTCACTATCTATCTACTTGCACCCGGGGGTGCTTTCGAACTGCTAGGTTGGCAGGCGCTGGGACCGAACGACGGGAGCACACCCCGCCGCGGGGATTCGAACCGCCGACCATGCGATTGGCAAGTCCTAGGCGCTGAGGTTTAACCCACAGCGCCACCCGCGTCCCTGCCAGAAGGATAGCTTTTATAAATTTAGCAGCAATACACAAACTCCTGCACACAACAGGGATATCCACTAGATGGCAACAAAGATTTCAGCATTGTGCTAGTATGCTGGTGTCTTGAGAGATTATGTTCATCTCTCTGCGACTTTTGCTTAGTTTGTAGTTTGAAGATGCTGTATCTGTAGGCCTGCAAGCATCACTTTTTCTTTGAGGGGGGGAGGCAGAGATGAAAGAACCCAATCATATCATGTTAAAAGTAACAGAACAAATACTTTATCTTTTTTGATAACAGTTAAAACTTCTGTCTTCTGTTAACAGTGACAGGAGACAAGCAAAGCATTTTTATCTAAAGCCTTCAGTAACTGGGGTACAGGCATACTCATTTGGCTTTGAGTTTTCTCTATTATTCAAAGGTATATATAATGTTTAATTAAAGCAGACTTAAATACAACAGGAAGATGCAAGGAACAATACTTTCAATGAGCTGCATGTCTTGCCAAAATATTTTGATGGTGGGCAGTTTAACATCTGCTCCTAGAATCCACAACTCGCTGAAAGACACACCATAGACAGGTTTGCTCAAAATCCATTAAACAGGTTTTGCCTTCTTAATTTTTTTTAATGAATTACTTTTCCAAAGTATATAAATCAACATAACAATGCAGATTAGCATAGGCATAAACAAAAAACAACAAGTAACATCAATAACTGATGGATAAAATAAATATAAAGTAACCACAAATTATCAGCAAACCAAAGTAAAGAGAAAACGCTTTTTACAGCAGTGGGAAAGTGTGGCAGGGTTGTATATTGTCATTTGAAAAAGTAATTAATAGTGACCAGTGTTCCAAATGTTTGCTCAAGTTCTCAAATCTGGTCTTCCTTAAATGTTAATTTAATCAGTTATAATGCTCCATTCCAATGGGGGATTATTTTTCTTTCAGTTTTCTATGCATATTTTCACAGTTATTTTCCTATCAACTGCTGCTATCTGATCCTGTAAATAACCCAAATAATACCTTTTCTTTCTAATAGTAAGGAGTATCTTATCATTTCATTAACTGAGCTACCAGTTAGGCTCCAGAACAGCCCGATGTTCAGCAAGTCCCAGAATAAGCATCCCCTTAGTATGTGAGAGATAAGGTACCACTGAAACCGGTTCTTTAGAATATTTTCTCTTAGGTCTGCTGGCATTGGTTTAGGACGGTTGGATTTTTGTCCAGGTCCATCAACATTCATAGATGTTTATCTCTTGACCTATATTCCTTTCCCAGTGGGGTTGAGAAAGGGATATAGGATTTACTTTCTTGCAAGCAGTGGGGGTTTTTTAGGGGATACTGAAGGGTACCGGCACATCTTTTTGTTGTTGTTAAAAAATGTGGCATCTACTGTAACATCTCCATGGTGAGGATGGGCACCTATTTTTCTAGGGGGGGAAAGCACTGCTTGCAAGTATTCTTACAACAGCACCTTTCTTGGGGAAGCTTGTTCCGCTGCAATAAAAAGGGCTTACTTTTAATGAATTTTGTTTAGGGTTAGCGCCCTACAAAGGCCGGCTGAGGTGCCCCCCTGCTCACAGACAGCACCTCCACCAGAGGGGCAGCACTATGCAGTCTGAAGGCCCCCTGTACATCTGCAGAAAATTCAGTAAGGAAAGCTCTATGGCTGGTGGTCTTTTTACCAGCAGTGGGGACTGGGGAGACCACATCTAAAGCCTGCTTATTCCGTTGAAACATCTACAGATCAGGCCGCAATCTATGACTCCTTGGAGCTGAAAAGTTATTCTCTATCCCACTGGTGGTAAGAAAAAAGCCTGCAGGGGTGAGGACACACACACACACCAAGCCGCTGCACCAGTGCCTGCCCTGGCTGCACCAATTGTGCCTGGTCCTGTTTGGTCATCTCTAGTTGAACCAAGTACTAACTGAAGCTTCCTACTCAATGCACATATGACAAAACAGAGGAATCTGAGAGGAACTGATAGAAAGTGCATATAAATTTATGAACAAACATAAAAAATGAGCAAGTTACCATAATATAGCAGACCGTCATCTACAATTAACAGACCACTGTAAAAATTCTTATTTCAATGAAAACCTGTGTTACCAAATGTCTGCATTGTTTTGACATTATGAACACTTCCATTTCTTGACTAATGTAATATTGATGTAACTGACATTTCAGTCCTGAAGGCTTTTAGATGGTACTACTGAATTCAGGAAAAGGAAAAGACAGAATACCCCATCAAGTATCAAATTAAAATCCAATTTAAGAACTAAAAATGCACTAGGATCTAAAGCCCCCAAACCTACTAATGTCTACCCACCCACCCCTTGTCCAAAGTGCAGCTTGAAATTGTTACAAATACAGTGGTATCTCGGTTTAAGAACAGCCCTGTTTATGAACTACTTGGTATATGAACTCCGCAAAACCGGAAATAGTGTCCCGGTTTGTGAACTTTACCTTGGTCTACGAACAGAATCCAAACAGTGGAAGGGCACCAGCGGTGGGAGGCCTCATTAGGGAATAAGAATAGTTTTGGTTTAAGAACGGACTTCCAGAATGGATTAAGTTCATAAACCCAGGTACCACTGTATGTTTTATTTACAAATATGTAAACTTATTTAAAAGATGCTTTTATCTTAACTGTATTAATCACATAAACCTTCACTGCTCTGGGCTTCTTTGGAAGGAAGGGTGGAATATAAATTTATTTTATTATTTTATTTTATTTATGTACCACCTTTCATCCACAGATCTTGGGGCAGAAGGAATACAAAATACATAATAAAAACAAGGACAAACACATACATATACATACAGTTGTACCTCAGGTTAAGTACTTAATTTGTTCCGGAGGTCCGTTCTTAACCTGAAATTGTTCTTGACCTGAAGCACCACTTTAGCTAATGGGGCCTTCTGCTGCCGCTGCACGATTTCTGTTCTCATCCTGAAGCAAAGTTCTTAACCCGAGGTACTATTTCTGGGTTAGCGGAGTCTGTAACCTGAAGCATATGTAACCTGAAGCGTATGTAACCCGAGGTACCACTGTATACATATACAAACACAAACAAACCAATACTCCCCCCCAAAAAAAATAAATAATTGTAAAAGATGTTCAGGCTTGCACTTCATTGAGCCTCAAAGTAGAGGGAGTTCTGCACCTGCAAAGCAGCCGCCAAGAACGCACTACTATTTTGCATTTGCTAGATAGTTAGCTAGATTGATTGTACCCTGCCCATTTGACTGGGTTGCTCTGGCTACTCGGGGCAACTTGATTTTATTGTTATTATAATGTATGACATGTTTTATTTTGGTTAGTGCTGTTACTGTTTCTGATTATCTATAGCATAGTGTTAGCTACAGTGTTCTTCACCAGAAGAGCAAACTGCTTTGATAATTTTTTTGAGAATTTTTACAAACAAGTAGTATATAACATCTATGAAATAAATAAGAGTGGGACAGGAAGAGATTACAGTGGTGCCCCGCAAGACGAATGCCTCGCAAGACGAAAAACCCGCTAGACGAAAGGGTTTTCTGTTTTTTGAGGCGCTTCGCAAGACGAATTTCCCTATGGGCTTGCTTCGCAAGAAGAAAGCCCATAGGGAAATCTCCGGGGACCTCTTTTAAATGCTGGCGGTGGGGAGCAAAGCCTTTCCCCCCCCCCTCCGGCCTTCAGAAGAGGTCCAGGAAGGCCGGCGGGGGCCGAAAGGCTTTGCTCCCCACCGCCAGCATTTTAAAAGCGGTCCGGGATAGCAGGGAAGCGCTTCCCGCTATCCCGGACGGCTTTTGAAGGCAGGCGGGGGGGAGCAAAGACTTTCGCCCCCCCGCCAGCCTTCAGAAGAGGTCCTGGACTTCGCTGCTGCCCGCCAGCATTTTAAAAAACCCCGGGACAGCGGAGAAGTCCTCTGCTGTCCCGGGGTTTTTTAAAATGCTGGGGGTGGGAAGAAAAGCCCTTGTGTCCCCCCCCCCAGCCTTCAGAAGAGGTCGGGGGACAGACTGTCCCCGGACCTGGTCTGAAGGCGGTTTCCATAGGAACGCGTTGATTGATTTTCAATGCATTCCTATGGGAAACCGTGCTTCGCAAGACGAAAAACTCGCAAGACGAAAAAACTTGCGGAACGAATTAATTTCGTCTTGCGAGGCACCACTGTATTTCTCTTATCAAAGCAATGACACATGCAACTGTAAAGATTACACACTTGGGGGCTCTCTAAGAGGTTGTGATGGGACATTTTGCTACTGGGTTTGTTTCTTAAAAAATAATCATTATGTGTTTTATTGGATTGTCTTTTTACATCAACAAACAAAAACCCATATGCCGTCTTGGGAGTCATGATCCTAGAACAGACCTCCTTGGAGTTAGTCCTCCAGAACTGCAACTGTGAGGATGAGATGGAGATTTCCATAGCTGGAAACTCCACTACCTTGAAGAAACCGATGGCTACAGAAAAAAGAACAAGGTCCTTTAACTGACGGGAGATGGCACTCGGGGTATGGAGCATTTCGCCAATGACTACCTAGTCCTGCTGCAAAACTCAGCCAGTTGCTCACTAAGACAACTTGACTGTTTCGTCTCCACTGCAAGAGCCCTATCCATGGTCCTGAACCCCCACCTTTATTTCCCTCCTAGGTGCTGCCTTTACCTAGCCTTCTTTTTCCTCGCCATCTCGCTTGGGCAACCAGGAACTACCAACATCCCCTTGCTTGGGCCACCACAATATTGGGCATCCCCATGGATCACAACAAGCAGCACAAACATAATTTAAATATAAAATATAGAAGAAGAGGGGCAAACTGGACCTACTACTTTTAATGCTTTCTATATTAAAACCAGGATGTATGCATACCTTGCAGTTTTAAAAGCACCAGTTGCGTGCTTGGAACATGGACTGATTGATTCAGTTATATGGACTCATGTGTTTAATAGACTCAGGTTCATGTGACACTGTGCCTCTAGCAGCCATCTCTATATTTTATTTTCAGGAGCTACTGAAGACCTTCGTTTTCCTAGAAGCCTTTTAAGTGGAGATTTCCCAGTTTGCATCTGCACTGAAACTGAAATGGTTTCTTATTTGCTGATGCTTGCTACAAGATGTTTTATTAGAAACGCTCCATAAATTAAATAAATAAAGTAGTGGTGAAGCTGGAATGAACCACAGAAGATCCACATTGCCCAAGTACGCCTATTAAGGGCATGACTCACAAATTTCTCTACATTTCAGAGTTTAAGTGAACATGGGAAGCCCTTAACGAAGCATGTCATACCAAAAATTTAAAAAACAAAAAACCACAAACTTAAATTATGTGTAAAGCTGCAGGTGGATAATTTTGCCCTTCCACCACTTGTATGGCTATTCTCACCTGTCTAAGGCTAATCATACTCACCTCCGCACTGAAGAAAGGATGGAATTTTGTTCTATTGGGATATTGTTCTATTATACTGAATCAAGCAAGCACTTCTTTAGCACTCATAATGAAATATCCAGCTGTGGCTTGAACCTGGAAGACTGCAGAGCTTGGCTCAGATAAACTACAATAATGAGCTGGGTATCATCAGCATATTGATGACATTAGATTATACGTAATCTTACCCAGTAATTCAATATGTAACACTGGGCAGGAGGCAGGGCAGGGCAGGCCGAGTCCGAAAGGGACGATAACAAATCAGACCTCCATGCTATAATCAAAACCAGGCACTCCACAACTATGTTTTGAATTCCTGCCAGGTTCCGCAGTTGTGTCTCCAACAACATCTCATGATCAACACTACCAAAGGCATCAAAGATCTAAGAGGGTCTATGGGGTGGAAAATCTTGATAAATCAACAGGCAGCAACTGTTAATCAAGGCCTGCCCAACGCTATTAACAGACCACATGCCAGGTTGGTAGGTGTTTATAAAAGTGTGCTCACATCCAGTTGTGTTCCCAAATAAGTGATGTACACTTGTTCAGCTATCTTGCCAAAGAAGGGAAATTGCCAATAAGATGGAACATAGGAATACAGGGTTGGTTTTCAGAAGAAAAACCTTTTTGTATGGAAAGGCAGGGGATAAGTGTAACAAATAAATAAAAAGGATACCTTCATGATCCTCTGCACAACCCTTCACATCAAAGTGCTGAATCCTCACCTGACAAATCTCAATTGCAATTGCTTTTCAAAATTCATTCACAAAGGAATTACCATTAAGATACATTTCTCAAGAGGGCCTTCTTGGTGGCTGCTCCCTAAATAAGCTAGACTGATTCACTCCTTGTTGCTATTCCGCCAGCAGGAAAAGACTGCTTTCTTGCAGCAGGCGTTGCAGGACCATTTCTTAAAGGAAAGGGCTTTTGAAGAGTGCTGTGCTTCTTTTACTATCTGTATTTTAATATACAGTGGTACCTCAGGTTAAGTACTTAATTCGTTCTGGAGGTCCGTACTTAACCTGCAACTGTTCTTAACCTGAAGCGCCACTTTAGCTAATGGGGCCTCCTCCTCCTGCTGCCTCGCCTCCGGGACACGATTTCTGTTCTCATCCTGAAGCAAAGTTCTTAACCCGAAGCACTATTTCTGGGTTAGCGGAGTCTGTAACCTGAAGCGTATGTAACCTGAGGTACCACTGTAACCATTGTTTATATTGTTTTAATTCTACTCCAGTTTAATTACTTTTTAATTACTATATTTTATATGTTTTAAGCCTTCTGTATTTTATCTGTGTTGTTTTAATTTGTATAAGCTGCTTTCAAGTCCTGGTCTGGGAAAAAGGCAGGATATAAATATAATAGTAACAGTAATAAAAATAATTCATTACTGAAAGTAAGACAACATTTAAAAATAGGACCTAGTGGTTCTTCATTCAGACATCAATATCAAAATCAAGGATCTTGGAGTTGTGTTGTTGTTTTTAATTAAAAAAACAGACTTATATGCAGGCACAAAATAAAAAAAACAAAAGAAGATATTGCATATTGTGTATGAACACAGAGCGTATGGGTTGGGGAAATTGTTGCATAATTTGGATTTTAAATGTTCAATGTTTTTAAATTGCAGATAGAAAATGTTAACTGCATGAAAAATGAGGGGTCACATCTATGGTGTCAGAAAGCATCTTCTAAATCTTATTTAGAAGCCAGTTTATTTTTGTGTAAATTGGTGTCATTACATAAAAGAGGTGTATTACATTAAAGAGGTCATTATGCCTTTAAAATCACTGGTGTTACTAATTACAATTCAAGATTTGTTAAAACTCAAGGTGGTGTAGCCATTTTCTTCTAATCTCATGCAAATGATAAAATGATGCAGTGGTTGTATGTTACTTGTTGAGTAGTAGATTAACAAATCTGTATTTAAAAACCGAAATAGTCAAAACCTAAATGTGAGACGTTAAAAATACTAAGGAATCAAAATCGAGAAGCCAAAGATTCATTTGTTTTTGTAAATTCTTATTTTTGTTAGAGATGTTCTATCCATATTATATATTCTATCATTATGTGTAGTTCAGAAATACAGATCCAAAAGTAAAGTTCGATTAATATTTTTCAAACTTGAGCAATCCTTTCACAAAAAGAGCACTGCAGAATAAGCACAAGTCCACCAACTGCATTACGTAAGAGCCTAAACAGCTGAATTATGAAAAATATATTTTTGACAAGTCACGGACCCAATATTATAGGCTTTTTAGTCTAATTCCATGCATGTTTACTTGAAACTACAGAGTCCCACTGAGATCACCTAGATTTACTCTACAAAAATATACAAAGTATTGCACATTTTGAAGGTAAAGCTCATGTCTTTATAATGAAAATAATAATTTAAATATTCATCTATTCCTGGTACGGTCTAGGCATGTTTATCTGATTTTTAATAGGATAAAGGTCTCCGCAACAGTAATGATTTTTACATTGAAGATATTTGAGAATTACAGGTCAAAGCTCTGATGCACAATTAGCATCTAATTTCCAAATTCATGACCCTAATTTCTAAGTTTAAAACTCAGGGTCTGATGGTTAAGTGAAATAGAATAAAAGACAAAGTTTAAACTTTCAGGAACAGCAACTGTGAAAAGTTGGCACAGCTGGTTCAAATGCTTATTCTAAAGCTGCAAAAGTGCTGCATTTGTATAAGCAGAAATTAGATTTATGTCACCCGCCTGTTTAAGCAACTGATGATTTCCAGTGCTATCCTATTCAGGTTTGCGGGGAGAAAGTACAGTAGGTCCTAATCACAACTGACCAGTTTTTCAGATGATTTGCCTCTTGAGGGTATACATTTGGTTTAAGTTGCAACTGCAATGTTAAAGTTCTTAAGCTAGGTCACTCAGATCAATTGCTGCAGTAATGTGAAACTCCAAAAAGCAAGCGATATCTAAACAGAAGATAGGGGTGGGCATGCATTTAAGTGGGGGGAGCAAAAAGCCAAGAGACAGTCAGCCTGGCTGCCTCTAATCTCATGAAAATGGTTACCTTGCTCAGTTCCTGGTTTACATCAACAAATGGGGAACAAAAACTAGTCTACAAGTAGAAGGCAATTTGGGACCTATAATTACTTTTATTAACAGGCATAGCGTGCACATTTTATTCCATTACTTTTGTTCTACTAAAAGTTATTTGAATAGCAGCATTTAAATGACAACAACAATACTCTTTAAAAATGCACCCAAAATTAAAAAGGCAAGGAAGCACGACAGCAAATCCTAAGTAGAAGGGTCTGAAGATGCACCAAAATTCAGACTTGAGGGTTCCACATTCCTTCCTTACTCATATCCAGTTATTCAAAGTAATGAAAGGATAGAAACAATAAACACAAAAATTGAATGCTTGCATATTTTTTTATCTGCAAATGTTGAAAGAGATGTAATATGGAGACGCTAAAAATGTTGTTTAGAAAAACTGAGGCAAAATTTTAAAGTACAGCTGCCGGTAACAAAACTAAACAAAAAAGTTCATGTGATTTACCCACTGCAGAGACAGCGCAGTACTTGAAAAATTATCGGATTGCATAATAATAAAAAATCAATTAGAATAAAATGTGCAATCTTTTTGTTGACTGCATTAAGAACAAACAAATAATACAGGAGCATTTATGTCACTCTGCAGTGATAACCTGTTTCAAAAATGGAAGTGAATCATAAGGAATAAAAGAGTTTACTTTATGGTATTTTGATTACTTCACTGGGCAGATTGTAATGAGAAAGTACAGCGATATAAAAGGAGACATTTCCCATTCCTTAACGAGGCGCTCATAATTGTTGTTTAAAAACTGAATTGCTCATTCTTGTGTACAACTACTCTCTGGCTCCAGAATCAGCCCCAGAAAAACCCCCAAAACCCCACCCCAAGTGGCGCTACTAAAGTGAATTGCTACAACCCTGGAAAAGGGTCACATACATGTCTGCACAACTGAACATAGGGCGGCCACATACCCTACTTAACACAGAACAGTCCTCTACTTGAAGGCGTGTCAGAGGACTATACTCCAGGAATCCTTTATTTTTTGAAAGGCTGTCCAGCCAAAGTCGGGTTTGAAGATAAAGACGAGCAGGGGCCCATCAGCAGACATAGAGGAGGCACACAGGTTACCTGACCCTAAATTTATCATACACCCTTATAATTATAGCAATTTTTTATAAATTTAAATCTACATGTATAAAGTAGCACATGCAAATTTTACGCAAATATGTGCTCTTTGGTGTTCTTTTTAAATAATGCATTTCTTCATGCACAACTGCCCTGACTTATCTTAGTCTACTTGCACATCATATCTCTTCATAATCTCCTGCTATTATCTGATGTCAAACAAAATCAAATTTCCAAAACAAAAGCATTTGGGAGCTCTTTTAGTATATAGAAATTTAGAAATACGTCAGATTCCTATTCTAAAGGATCAAAATATTCTTGAATCGGGACACCCCTTCAACAAGAGCGACTATGCAATCCTAACTGTGAGGAATAAATCATAAACCTTCTGTTCACTATTTTGAGTTTACAGCTTTTGAAAAACATTTTCTGAAATTGGTTTACTTCATCTTTGAGTACAGCTTCCTTTAACAAACATACCAAAAAAAAAGGGACTCATAGCAGGAAGTATTTAAATAATGCTCCTTCCAGGATTATGAAAGCTGCTTTTCTGTATCGCTGCAACATTATTAAAAGGAAAGTAGAATATTTTGAGTAACTCAAATATTTTTGATAAGTGAGCATCCTAATGCAGTTGCATCTCTTACATTTAGTATTACTTAAAATTAAGAAAACAAATGGTTTCACAGACACACACATGTACCACTCCCAAATGCGAGAACAACCTTGACTATATGTTACAAGAGTTATTGTATAATATTGAGCACAAACTTGTTCAGGGGGGTCTTTGGGACCTGTGGGGAGCAGCAGAGGACGGAAGGAGGCACCAGTGACTTTTGCTTGTGCAACAAGATCACCAAATGAAACTTCAT
Source organism: Podarcis erhardii (assembly GCF_964252035.2). Classification (NCBI taxonomy): domain Eukaryota; kingdom Metazoa; phylum Chordata; class Lepidosauria; order Squamata; family Lacertidae; genus Podarcis; species Podarcis erhardii. Next base: position 3,149,577 of record NC_138512.1, on the reverse strand, counting down.
AATTAAGACTTTGAACTTCTACAGATCCACTGAGCTTGGATTCTAAATAAAACACACTGAAATAAGAACCTGCAAAATGTGGTTCGTCGATTGTTCCAAGTCCTTGTCCAAAAAAGACAGACCAGTAATTTTCTTGCCTTTGTAAGTTCATACATGTGAATACTTATAATTCTATGAATTTCAACACACTGAAATGTTATACATTAAAAGGGAAGGCTAATTAATGCGAAAAGGAACACAACGGTGTGTTTTAAGAACTGGCAGAAAGTTTCAAACGACTGGATACAGTTTTAGTATCACTTTCATGTATAAGGCTGCAATCTTAACTCCATGTACCGAGCAGTAAGCCCCACTGAATTCAACAGGACTTACTTCTGAGTAGGCGACAATAATTTATGCACCCACATGTTTGAGAGCAAGTCTTACTTTTGATGACACATGCATAAGATTGCACGGTCAGTGAGTTCATTATTCACACAACCGTTATGTAAGCATAAACACTAAAAGGAGTTTTTGTCACTGAACTGAAAAATAAGGACCCGACAAGACTTCAGTCTTATCTTTTGAACTAACAAATTGAAGCTGCCTCATTCAAGTCTGCAAAACACACAAACCTTCTGATGTTCATATTTTTTGTTTCATCGTGGGATGCAACATCTGACTTTAATAGGATTTTCCAATATTTTCTTCTTGTCTTATTGCCTAACTCCAATCAGAACTTCAATATTTATATTTTCACACAACTATCTAAAACCTCTTTAAGTGCAACACAAAAGCCACAAGTTTTGAGGAACGTTTCAGATGGGAAACAAAAGCAAATTGGTCAAAATATGTTTGCCAAAATTGGCCTTTATTACTGCGAATTAAACACACTCCGCTTATCATAATTCTCAGCATTAAACTTTATTTGCACTTTTACACAGGATGTTTTTTCTTCAAGTGGTCCATTTTGTTCTGAATCAATTATAAATTTATTTCTTCTTTTCTTTATCAAGTAAACAAAAAGAGCAACTAATAGACCTCACTCAACTCTTCTGCAGAGTCCACATCTTTTTACAATTAACCACTGCAGACATGGAAGCATCATTAAGACAGGGGCCAACTGTAATAAGGTAGGACATTATACTGAATAATAGGCAGCTCATCTTCAAACATTTCCCATTAATCTACTCTTTACAAAAATCAGGTTTTATAAAAACTATGTTATGCTCTGATTTAAGGAATCCTTATTCAAAGGATTGGGCGGCTTACAGTACATATAAAAACATAGTAAAACGTCAAACGTTAAAAACTTCCTGATACAGGGCTGCCTTCAGATTTCTTCTAAAAGTTGTGTAGGATTGGGTGTACAGGTTGGAGCCCAATCCTATTCATTATTATTCATTAATTTAAAAATCTGTAACTGATGTACATAATAGAGGCCCAATTCTGAAATGCACACTGAATTGTATCTATGTAGCACAGTATATAATTTCAGATTCAAAATTTATTCAAAGTTTCAAAACTGAGGTGCACCTATTTTCCGGTTGAAGTCACTGTAAACCGTACATAACAAGCTATAGGTAAACGAGCATCTGTATAATATATACAATCTCTCTCTCTCTCTCTCTCTCTCTCTCTCTCTCTCTCACACACACACACACACACACTGTGCAGAGACAAGCAGGACCTGCAACAAAACACTGTCGTGTGGCATGCTCCTGATGAGGGTTCCAACCAGCTAGCAATGCCCTCCTACAGGATACTCCCTTCCACTTCCTCTCTTCCAGGTTTTCTGTTGTCTTTGCCAACAGTCAGTCAGCATTCCACCCACCTAGCCCCCAAAGGGTTTTTCAGTTTATTTATTTAGATAGCATTCTTTGGGACTCCTTCAAGCCTACTGAAGCCTCTTTTATGTGTGTGAATTGTGCTGCTTTGGCTACAAAAGATTCCACATTCTGAGAATGAGTTGGCTGTAACTAGTAGCCCCATACAGAGATTCTCATTCACATTATCATTGCTTTTAAAAGTGTTTTAATACCTTTCCCTTACTTGCAATTTCCATTAACAAGATATCCTTCTGTATATCCTCTACTTACACGTTATACTGATGCTATTCAGAATCTCAAAAACATGTTTCCTGACTATTATTTTATAAATAAGCTATGCTTCAGAAATTCTTTCTCTGCGTGGAATGTGGGAACAAAAAATGACATGATCTCTATATGGAAAATACATGAGTGCACACGGACACACACACAATAGTATAAACATGCTTTCCATCACGCTTTACACGAACAGTAATCTAATCTGGCTCATACATAACTTTCTGGGAAATTTACATTTTAACATTAGCAATTTTATTTACGGGAGCAAAATTTTAGGTTGCACCTAATGTTAAACCAACAAATTGTTTATCATCATTAATTATGTGTTTATTACTCAGCATTAAATATGTCTACCTGCTAGAGCTGAAGTATAGAAATGAATATTTAGAAGTCCTAGTGTACAGCAGGGGTGAGGAACCATTTTTAGTTCAAGGCTCACCTCTGCTTCTGGGCAATTTTATGGGGATCACAACCAATTATTGGTAGGCAGGGCCAGAGGCAAAAGGGAACAGGACAAGGCAAATAAATTTACCTTTGCATGTTAGAAGAGTTTCTACACACACTTGCACTTCTCCCTCTGTTCTATACCCAGACAAGGAGGAGAAATTAACAGAGTTTGGGGTCACATGAGCTGATGCAGGATGTGGCCTGGGATAGTTTCAAGGCCAGATAAAGAGCCAGACCTCAGGCTCCCCACTGTATACCTGGTGTACAGTAAGGGGCCTTCATTTTTTCCCTTTGCCTGAAACCATGAACCCTATTTAGCAGTGCTTTTTTTCTGGGGGGACGCAGGGGCACACATACCCCTAAACATTTTGTGAATCTAAGTTTGGCCTCATTGAGGGGTGGTATTTCAATATGAGTAGGAAAATGAGAGTACCCCTAAACATGTTTTTAAGGGGGAAAGCACTGCTATTTAGTATTTTAATGTCTACTTTCTGTAATTCTATTTCAGCACATATCTTTTTATTTTTTTATGATGCCTCTGGAATCGCAGCCCACCTATGTCTATGCATTGAATGGGGGGAATTTAAAGTAAAAACTTATTTTAGAAGAAGGCTGCTATAATCTTGTTGTGAACAAACACAATCAGTTTTGAAAAGCATACTAGAGATTTATATCCACCCGTAACCATAGAAATTAATCTCGAGCTTAGATAAAGTAGCTGAGAATACCATTTACTTAATGAAAATCAGAGTACTGTTTCTGCAAAAGAACCTCCTTTTATTAAACAGCGTCTTGCTTTTCGTCATAGGATTTCAGTTGATGGGCCACTTCTTACAACTTAATTATACCCACTTAGGCAATATCTCTTTCATAAAAAAAAAAAAACCAAGTCAAAAAAAATTGCTGTTTAATTTTATTGAAAAGGGTGCTAAATTGAAAGGCATAGTTCATACTTTTGAAATAAATGCCATGTAGCCTACAACATTCCACAATGGTCTCAGTGAAAAATTACTAACTTTTACAAAGTCTGCAAAACAATTGCTGGGAGGAAATAGAACTGGATTAAGTGAAACTTACCTGAGTAAACATGTTTAGGTCCAATTAGAATATGAAAACACCAGAGGGATATATTTACTTTGACTCTTTTGTGCAGCTGCGGCCAGAGAGCCTAACTTTGTAAAGTGGCAACTACCAACGTATACTTGACCCATGCATGTACCGCAAGTCCCCCCATTTCCCCATCTGTTAGTGCTACCATCTCTAGAAACAGTGGTTCTGGAGGTGGAGCAACATCTGAAACATTGGTTTGTTAACGGAGATACCACACCAAACCATCATTAAATTTACCTCTTGTTCTACAGAATGTGTGGATCTGCAAACTTTACCCATGTTGATGGAACTGCTGTTATTGCAGATTAGGTTGAATTTATTTCCATTATAAACCTCAAGGAGTTTCCATGTAGTGTCCCATCCAGGCCCACACCTACTTAGCTTCAACAAGATGGCTGCATCATATACCGTAACTTCTGACAATGGCCTCCTTAACGGACAGATTCCTATGCACCCTCTTGTGTCTGGCAACAGAATTTTTTACTCTGGGCTAATCCAGATGTACTATCTATGCAAGGGAAACCATTGGGGTTTTTTAACAGAAGTTTTCTAAAGAAGGAACTGCCCTAAAGGCATCACCACTCCTAGATCTAGAAGGTTGTGCTTGGGGGATACTGTCTGGCCCTATGGGTTCTCCAGAACTGGGTCCTGCAGAGGCTGCTCTTACTCTTCTCTTTAATGACAGTGCATTCTCAACAGCAGGCTGTTGACACGAAGCTGCATTAGTCTCTTTCCTCTTCTGCAGGTGAGGTGAAAAATGTGCCGAACTGGTGCTTGGTTGTGAAAATAGAATTTGATGAGGGCCTATAAACAGACTGAATCCAGGCAAGACTGAAATATTATTAGTGGGTGATTCTTCTGACCAGGTGGGTGGCGGTCAAGCTCCTTCTGAAAGAGCAGGTCTGCAGTCGAGTGTCTTCCTAGATCCACTGCTGCCACATGAGGCATAGGCAGCCTCGGTGGTGCAGAGTGCAGAGTACCAGCTTTGTCTGGTGGCTCAGCTATGGCCGTCTATGGACAGGAATAACTTGGCTGCAGTAATATATGCTCTGCAATGTGCTGTATATTTGTTTGCCTATGAAGATGGTTCAGAATATTTAGCTAGTGGCCACCCACTTGTTGACATATCACACCGATCCTGGCACAACTGCACTGGTTGCCAATTCAGAGTGCTAGTTTTAACACTGATGGCTTGGGACCACAATCTTTTCCGAAGTGCCTCTCCCAGTATAAATCTACTTGGACCCTTCCATCTTTACTTGTGATCTTTATTTGAATGCTCCCTCTGAGGAAGGTTCAAGAGGTATCAACAGGGAAGAAAACTTTTTCAGTTATGGCTACCCACCTATGGAATGCTCTTCCCAATGAGGTCCACCAATAACATCATTTAGGTGTCAAGTTAAAACTTACTTTTTTTCCTCCCAGGCATTTGATGGATTGCAACCAGCTGGTTGGTGGCAATTCCATAAAATGTTCTTCTACTGGGTTTGTTTATAGATTATTAGAATGGTTTTATTATGCTATATCTTTTTCTGAATTGGCACTGATTGACACTTTTTGTAGTAGACAAATAAGTAAAATTAATAATAAAGTCTGACCCACGGAATATTGTGTAAGACTACAGTTGTTGGCATACCCAATTTATCAGCTTAGCAAATAATATCCTGATTCCCACATCAATGTAAACCAAAGCATGATTTAGCATGAATGCATACAGGCCCTGGGAGAGGAAGCAATGGCCGTTTGGTCCTCCCTAGTCATTTTGCTCCTGCTCTGCACTGAACCTTATAAGCCATGGTTTGGTATAACATGTCGCCCAAATTGGGCTCATTATTTAGCTCTCTCCGCACTAAACATGAGCTGTAACCAAGTTTTGTCCTATAGTTTAAAGTTCATGGCTAGTGTAGAGAGAGCTAAACCACAAGCCTGGGTTCAGTTTACACATTAAGCCAAACCATAGACGAGCTCAGGGCTCCACAGCAGAAAACTGACTGAGTAGCAAACTAGAGGCAATTTCGTCTCCAGAAGCCCACATGCTGTCAATAAGGCATAGTTTGGCTTAGCATGATGTGCGAACCATGCTAATATCTCATCGCCAGATGAATTATTTGATATGCAAGGAAGAGAATATGCTATGTTGTTGTATTGATAGCAAGTCATTTCATTTCATTTCAAACAGTGGTATCAGTTCCTGCAGCTGTGCTTACAATCTATTTACCGTACAAGGACTGTGCGCTACTGTTCAGAACTTCTACTGATTTAAATGAGAGAAACAGCTGAAAGCAAAGAGACGATTTTAACTTGAGCACATGGTACAATCCCAAACATTTCTGCCTCACTTTGCCATTGAAAGCCCCTAAAACCCAGTTACTTAAAATAAGAAAATAATGGGGCTAGGCAAGAATATGTGCTCCAGCATCATTTTAACATGTTGCACAGGATCCCACACAAAGCCAGCACACACAGGCAGCCTAGCTCCATGATCCTTAGGGGTGATAGTAAAGGTGCTTCATTGTTTATAGTGCGTTACATTTGAAAATTACTGTTAATAATTCTTTCAAAATATTATTCATTATGCAATGCATATTATAGGCCACAGTATTAAAACAGAACCAGAGTAAACCACAAAGAACTAAGAAACAAAAGCATGGCTGCTCTCAAACAGTTTTTAAAAGGAACTAAACTCCCCAAATCCTTACGCTGCAAATGCCAACTACTTTTCTCACAAACTTTTTTTTTTTAAGACATGTTCACACACAAGTACAGCAATACATGTGTACTAGGCTTCCAGAATCTGATAACTTAAGTACCAAAATGAATCTTTTAAGAGCTACCAAACTGAACAAAATAAAATAAAATTAGATATAAATTCCTGTTTTAGACTGTGGTCAACTGAGGTCTAGACAAAACCCCATGCACATTCACTGCTTAGTCTCCAGTCTGCTCCAAGTTTGAAAAGGTAATTGAACTCAGTCTGTAATTACTGGATTAGACACAGATGGGCTCTATACATTTCAGGGGGAGAAGCACTGTTTGCATTCATTTTATGATTGCCTGTAAGGTCAAACTTTTCAAAATGTACTTTCATCTGTTAAATGGTTTCTTAAATTCCCCTGGGTAGATCTTCAATAACTGATGTTTTAAGCAATTTGAGCCTATCAGATCCTGTCTTTGAATATAATAAGTCGCCCATTTTCTAGTATTATATACGTACATGTAGGTTAATTGCTACATCTTGCATATTTTCAAAATTGCATTAAAAAAACCCTGAACACGTCATTCAACATACATACACACACAATCGTGTGATGTCTTCTATTTTAGCAGGAGGGTCATATATCTAACAATGAACTACTGCAACCACACACACTCGTAATTGATGTTATAATTAACTGAGCAAACACCCTACAATGCCACTCCCATTTTACTGTGCAGATATGGCAATACAGAAGTACCATCTGCAGCCTGACAAAATAAAGAAGCAAAACAACTGTTTATTCAAAAGAGTACACTTTGCTTTTTCTTATACCATCCAAACAGATTTCAAATAAAACTGAACCACTATGGTGCAATACTCAGAGAATGGGACTTGGAAAAGAGACTCACAGGTCCAACCCTGCTTGGCCATGTAGTTCACTGGGTGATCCTGGGCCAATCTCCATCTCTCAGATGAATCCAATTCATAAGGTTGTTGTAAGGATAAAATGGAACAGCAGCCACACCCCACAAGGCAAGACCACAGGGTCTTCATTCTACAAAGCTAGTTGGAAAGATAGAATATTTTATCTTTATAGGATGCCTTACTGATGTTTAGGAACAAAAAGGCCTATTTCAAACCTGTGTCTGGTTAGACTCCTGGTGAAATACTACCCTGCTACAGGAGGAGTTGATTCCTACACACAGATAATGTGCACGTCAGGGGGAAAGGTAGAATTGAAATCTGTGACACTCTGTCACTGAGTTTTTAATAGGCAGTGGTTTATTCTAATACGGAGGAGCATGCAATCAAATGACCCTCATCCTGCATTCTCAAGTGGAAAACAAAAAAAAAGCAAATCAACATGGGGAGACACAATGCAAACTGGGCTGATAAACAAACAAGCTGAAACTATGCGTGTGTTTTCATAGGAAAGAAATCTATTTATTTGCCCTATTTCTTCATTCTTCCCCTTGAATTGAAACCACTTGCCTACAATTCATAGGGATCAGGTCTTAAAATTCAGAGAAAATTATTTGCATTATACATTATAATGGGAAGAAAACAGGGAAATGAGAAAGATTTCATCATGATTTATCCTCAATACAAAAGGGGGAAAGGGGTGTTTTACATTCCAGAATAGGTATACTAAGCCTGATTTCATGAATGTCAGATCACTCCTAAAGACCACTGCAATTTTCAAGGCCAGGGATAATATAATATCAAACAATCTAACTAACCACAGTCAGGCATAATGGCTTCAAACTGTCAAAGTATATTTATCTTATTTCAGAAAATTTATATTCCGCTTGATTGTAAAACAACAACAACAAAAAACCCTCAGAGAGGTTTACAAAAAGCAGAATGAGTTACAACATAACTTATGACTGTTTATGCTCAACTTGTAATCAGAAGATACGTACCTAAATAAGAAATTGCCAATTTACAATTATATTATGAGGCGGCATGTTTATGTTGGTTAAAGGAATGAATTTTGCTATTAAAAAAACCACCTATTAGATTTGGAAGGTCATGGTATTAATTTTGGCTGGCACCCGTGTTTATGGTATGGAAATGCTAATATATATATAGAAGAACTTCGAGAACCATGTGGTAAGAAGGAATACCTACAGAGTCTGGGAGAAATATAAAAATCTGTTGGAGAGGGAAACACTCTTGTGGTTATCACCAATAGAAGCTATAGCATTGAAGAAGACTAATATGGACAGTCACTCAGAGAAGAAGATGGTGAAATGCAAACAGGGGACACAGAAAGGGCTGAACTCCTCAATGCCTTCTTTGCCTCAGTCTTCTCCGACAAATAAAACAATGCCCGAACTGAAGAATTTGGAGCAAATGATTCAGCAGAGGAAACACAGCCCAGAATAACTAAGGAGATAGTACAAGAATACTTGGCTAGTTTAGATGTATTCAAGTCTCCAGGGCCAGATGAACTGCATCCAAGAGTATTAAAAGAACTGGCAGATGTGATCTCAGAACCACTGGCAGTCATCTTTGAGAATTCCTGGAGAACAGGCGAAGTCCCGGCAGACTGGAGGAGGGCAAATGTTGTCCCTATTTTCAAAAAGGGGGGGAAGAGAGGACCCAAATAATTACCGCCCAGTCAGTCTGACATCAATACCAGGGAAGATTCTGGAGCAGATCATTAAGCAAACAGTCTGTGAGCACCTAGAAAGGAATGCTGTGATCACCAATAGTCAGCATGGATTTCTGAAAAATAAGTCATGTCAGACGAACCTGATCTTGTTTTTTGACAGAATTACAAGCCTGGTAGATGAAGGGAACGCAGTGGATGTAGCCTACCTTGATTTCAGCAAGGCATTTGACAAGGTGCCCCATGATATTCTTGTAAAGAAGCTGGTAAAATGCGGTCTTGACTATGCTACCACTCAGTGGATTTGTAACTGGCTGACTGACCGAACCCAAAGGGTGCTCATCAATGGTTCCTCTTCATCCTGGAGAAGAGTGACTAGTGGGGTGCCACAGGGTTCTGTCTTGGGTTCGGTCTTATTCAACATCTTTATCAACGACTTGGATGATGGACTCAAGGGCATCCTGATCAAATTTGCAGATGACACCAAACTGGGAGGGGTGGCTAACACCCCAGAGGACTTCAAAACGACCTTGACAGATTAGAGAACTGGGCCAAAACAAACAAGATGAATTTTAACACGGAGAAATGTAAAGTATTGCACTTGGGCAAAAAAAATGAGAGGCACAAATACAAGATGGGTGACACCTGGCTTGAGCGCAGTACATGTGAAAAGGATCTAGGAGTCTTGGTTGACCACAAACTTGATATGAGCCAACAGTGTGACGCGGCAGCTAAAAAAGCCAATGCAATTCTGGGCTGCATCAATAGGAGTATAGCATCTAGGGAAGTAATAGTGCCACTGTATTCTGCTCTGGTCAGACCTCACCTGGAGTACTGTGTCCAGTTCTGGGCACCACAGTTCAAGAAGGACACTGACAAACTGGAACGTGTCCAGAGGAGGGCAACCAAAATGGTCAAAGGCCTGGAAACGATGCCTTATGAGGAACGGCTAAGGGAGCTGGGCATGTTTAGCCTGGAGAAGAGGAGGTTAAGGGGTGATATGATAGCCATGTTCAAATATATAAAAGGATGTCACATAGAGGAGGGAGAAAGGTTGTTTTCTGCTGCTCCAGAGAAGCGGACACGGAGCAATGGTTCCAAACTACAAGAAAGAAGATTCCACCTAAACATTAGGAAGAACTTCCTGACAGTAAGAGCTGTTCGACAGTGGAATTTGCTGCCAAGGAGTGTGGTGGAGTCTCCTTCTTTGGAGGTCTTTAAGCAGAGGCTTGACAACCATATGTCAGGAGTGCTCTGATGGTGTTTCCTGCTTGGCAGGGGGTTGGACTCGATGGCCCTTGTGGTCTCTTCCAACTCTATGATTCTATGATTCTATGACAATGGGCAATATATAGAGATTTACTGGACTTATCGGAGAGAGAAATCAAACTGAAGACGTGGGGGAAAATAAAGAACTGAGCGACAGACAGGTTGCAGTATTACCAACTAAATGAAAAGTCAACTTGTCAATACACTTCTTAAATTGTGGTGCCCAGAACTGGGGACAGTATTCCAGATGTGGTCTGACACCAAGAAAGAATACAGTGTTATTATTACTTCTCTTGATCTGGACACTATTATACAGTGGTACCTTGGTTTTAGAACAGATTAGTTTATGAACAACTTGGAAACAGAATGCTGCAAACCTGGAAGTAGGTGTTCCAGTTTGTGAACTTTGCCTTGGAAGCGGAACATGTTCCGCTTCCTGTTGAGTGTGTTCCGTTTGTAAATTGAGTCCCCCGCTGCTTATCAGAGGCTTCCTGTTGAGTCTGTCAGCTGTTTAGACCTGAGCACCCACGCAACACAGAGATAATATTTGGAGCTTTTGTTTTTGCTACTTTTTTGCGCTTTTGTTTGTGTGGTTTTTTCGGGGTTTTTTGACTGTGACTTGTCCTTCGTTTTATGGTACTGACTTGTAACTGTGTGGAACCCAGTTCAGCTACTGATTGTGTGACTGCAAAAATGGATAAAAGCACTGATCCAAACAATGATCAGTGCACGTAAGGAAAAAAATTAATTTTAATTTTTATCATCTACAATACAGTCTTATTTATTTTATAGTACAGTACATTGAGTATTGCTTTCATTTTATGGATCAATGGTCTCGTTAGATAGTAAAATTCATGTTAAATTGCTGTTTTAGGGGTTGTTTTTAAAAGTCTGGAACAGATTCATCCATTCTGCTTTACTTTCTATGGGAAAGCATGCCTTGGTTTTAGAACGCTTTGGTTTTGGAACAGACTTCTGGGACGGATTAAGTTTGGGAACCAAGGTACCACTGTACTTCTATTGATGCAGCCCAGAAGAGCGTTCACTTTTTGTTGATTCATGTTAAGCTTGTGGTCCACCAAGACCCCAACATCTTTTTCACATGTACTACAGTGGTACCTCGGGTTAAGTACTTAATTCGTTCCGGAGGTCCGTTCTTAACCTGAAACTGTTCTTAACCTGAAGCACCACTTTAGCTAATGAGGCCTCCTGCTGCCGCCGCAGCACAATTTCTGTTCTCATCCTGAAGCAAAGTTCTTAACCTGAGGTACTATTTCTGGGTTAGCGGAGTCTGTAACCTGAAGCGTATGTAACCCAAGGTACCACTGTACTAGTAAGCCTGGTTCTTCCATCTTATATTTGTGCACCTGGTACTTCCCGCCTAATTGCAGAACATACATTTGTCCCTAGTGAAATTCATTTTGTTAGCTTTGTCCCAGTTCTCCAGTCTGTTAAGGTCATCTTGAATCCTCCCAGTTTGGTGTCCTCTGCAAATTGGATGGACATCCCCTCAATTCTTTCATCCAAGTCATTTAGAAAGACACTGAACAACAAAGGGCCCAGGAAGGTCTCCATGTAGCCCTGATATCTGGCAATGTCTAGCCAGCTGTTGAAGATAATTTTATCTATATCTGCTAAAACAAAAACAGCTTGGTAGATAGTTGTCTACAACTATCCTTAGATGCCAGAGTCAGGTGCCAAAGAACATGCTGAGCTCATGGAGGCTTCAGACTTGTGTTTTACATGGCAGACTTTTTTTAAGACAGAGGATTTAAAGCAGTTTATTTTATTTATTTATAAAAAGATTTATAAAATGTCACAGTGGTATATGATAAAATAATCAAAACATCATAAAAATGAAGTTGTGGTATAACATGCGGGTGTCAACTATTGGAAGAAAAAGAAGTTAATAATGTCACTGGCAATCTCCTTCTCGAAGTAGCTCTTGGGACTTCATGGTATAACATAATAAAGCCACGGATAAAAAATAAAGCCACGGATAAAAAGCAAAAATATACTGAGTTAAACACTAGTTGTTCCAAAAAGAAGTTCTGTAATTGATCACATTATTTCCTAGTGTTTTTCTCACAATTAAAAAAGAAGAAGCACTATACTGAACTACAATTCAATGTAGAAAAGTTTAATGATTTTCTGTTATCTATTATAAACTACTTCTAATCAGCATGGATCTAAGTGGATCGAATTCTGCTCCCACATACATATCAATTACATAAAAAACGAATTTAACATGCAAAGCAAAAGTGAAAACTTTCTAAACAAGAATTTTAAATAATGGGCACAATCTCATGTGTTCTGATCTAAAATGAAATATACAAAGACCTTATTAAAATCTCAGCATCCAAAGGAACTGAACCAGGCAAAAGAGAATCTAAAGTAAAAGGGAATTAAACATTAATAAAAAATCATGTAGCTGTCTTTTTTTTTAATCTTGGCAACAAGGCTTTGAAAGAAGAATATCCCAAGAACACGCACATCTGTTTAATATTACAAGCCAACTGTCAACATCCTAACTGAAGTTTTAATTTAATATTTTTCCTTTCTTGATGTTTTACCTTTAATCAATGCCTTGTGAGAGTATCAGCTTTCTATACGAAACTGTTAAATATAAAGAAATGTTATTGCAGCATGTTTATAAAATCATAGTTTGAGAACTTTGTATTTTTCTAAAGCCTGACCACAACTTAATTATCCGCAGGACATTCCAAGCTTGCAAACGTAAGCTCCAGTTCCCAAGCAATTTGGAATATCTACTGTACAGGACATTGGGCTTTCCAAATACCACAGCATGGTTCGGTTTCCAAAAGTCAGCATTAAGGCTTTTAGGCATGGCTTTTATTTTAATTAAATATTCGTTTCGGTGCTAATCATTAAATTGTTTTCATGCTTCTCTTTCATGTTACTTTGCTGTCCTCAGTTGTTTGTTATTACCGCAAAAGTGAAGGAGCCATTATGAAAAGGGGAAGCAGAGTCCCATGTCCAGCGCAAAGGAGAACATGCCTGTATTGGCGGCCGCCATCCCCATCAAGATGCACCCAATTCAAGAAGAAAAACTGCAATGAAATTTCCAGGGGAAACTATTGACTATCTAGCAGGGAAAGGCTTTGTCTTCACAATAACCCTCAATAAAATTAACTTCAAAACAACAGCATGGACATTTCAAAGAACCCCTAAAAGCCACCCAGTCACATTTGAAATAATTGTGCAATTTAGCTCCAGAAACAGAATTAACACAGTGGGGACCAGTTTCTCTACATTAATTAAAGGAGCAGACCAATTATTCTAAGACACTTATTTATCAGATGTTTATACTTTTAAGGTCCCAATGAATAATAATAATAATAATAATAATAATAATAATAATAATAATAATTTATTTCTGTTCTACCCAGCTGGCTGAGTTTCCCCAGCCACTCTGGATGGCTTTCAACAGAACATTAAAAGCAGAATAAAACTTCAGATATTTAAAACTTCCCTAAACAGGGCTGCCTTCAGATGTCTTCTAAAAGAAAGAAAATTATTTAGGGAATGAAAAATGTCGGAATTAATGTGTTCCCATTAAGAATACTTAAATTATTTTGAAGTCTGACTAGGACACATATTAAAAAATAGACATGCAGTCCAGGATACCAAAACTGCTAAAGAACAAACACAGAAGGCGAATCTACTTCACATTCAACAAGTTTTCATTCTGTCACTATTCTGCCTCTTACTCAGACCAATATAAACAAAAAAGGGGGCAGGGAGTTATCCAATCATGGAAAGATGATGTCTGGGAGCTGTGACAACTGAATGGGATTAAAAGTAGTTTACATTTGTAGTGTATGCATATTGTTTGTACAATTATTCACATTAAGTGTAATAAAACAAACAAATATAATTTTGTCTACATGGCACATATTTTAGAAAAGAGGCATATAAAAATTCTTAGCCTCTTGGTATCACTGTTCGGCAATATACTATTTAACCTGTGAGAGATAAACTGGTAAATGTCACCTCAGAGAGGCAGCTCATAGTTACAGCAACCCTGCTTATCCAATCCTCACTTTTCATATATCCATACTAGTTGTTATATGAATATATATATTCATATATATATATTACTAGACTAAACTTAGCATTTTGAACTGCTTGTCCTGTACACACATCTTACTTGGCTGACTTCAGAGGCACTCCCCAAGGGACTATTAACTGGTCTGGAACTTAATCAACTATTAAATAAGGCATGCTCTTTAGTTTTAAATTAGTTTCTGACATAAACATAACTTTTCATATTGTTAATTTGCTATTTTTCTGCAAAAATAAAACTTGTGCTACATGATATGGGAATTAGTTCAATATTTAAAATAGATGTGTGTAAACATACGGTAATACTGTATAAACTATAAGTATAATACTGTATATACCAGTATCAATGAGTTTCTATTTAAATTGTTACATGAGGAAGAACTAGCTGTCCCTATAACCTCAGCTATGAGCCCGATTTAAAAGAGCTAGCTTCTCATTAAAAGCAAACCGAAAGATGAAACCATTTTAAGTTCTTAATGTCCAAGATGAATTTCTCTAAACTGCAGAGCTGATTAACACTTAACCTACGCTGCAGACGTGCATGTTCTCTTTCCCCTGCTCTTAATTATAACGGTCACCAATTAAAATAAACTTTGTAAATGCAAAGCATGCTGCAATAGACAGTGTTTCTGGTTTACCCCATCATTGTTTGAACCACTTGCCTGGTCGCCACAGGCAACTAAGAACCGCATCCAGGCAAGTGAGGAAGTTGCCAGAAGAGGTTTGGAGTGCTTGACTCGCCACCCCCCCACCCCCCCAGCAACCAACTGTGTTTCTATGCTAGCCATGGAGGGGGTATTTTGCCTTCTCGCTGTCCACACAGAAACCAAGCAAGCTGGCAGCAAAGGGACAAATCTTTCTGTCCCTTCACTTCCATCCCATTGCATTTCTGTGCTGGGTGTAGAGGAGCCAAAGCTCACTCCTACATGTACAGCATAGAACCCAACACAACAGGCAGTGGTGGAAAAGTGCACCCCTTCCTGTGTTCCTACAAGAGACAAGCATCAGGCACAGAAACATGACATAGAGGCAGCAAAGTCTCTTCCCATGCCATTTGAAAGCTGGTAATGTTTGAGCGCAAATTTACAAGGCTGGTTTACGCTAACAATATTTTAGTTTCTCTACAACAGATTTAATTTCCGTTTCCATTTTGACATTGAAAACGGACTCTTCAATCTGATGTCATCACATGAGAAACTACGGAGGTAAAAGTATGCTATGGTAACTCTGGTAGGAACCTGACTAATTTTCTCAATTGTAGTCAGTCAACAATTGAGAGCCCTCTAGCACTGAAATACAGGATGATCTTTAAATGTTGTTCAACTTTGTTTTACATTTTCAAGTTTTACTGCCTGGTAATAGAAGCAGTGGCACATATATAACAAAAAAAAGGAAGAATAAAAATTTGAGTGAATCCTCTGTCTACATAATCAAGTTGAGTTTATAGCTGCAGTAAACACTTCACTTTATTTTATTTTATTGCAACACCAACTCTGGCAGCAAATGACCACTTTAATCAGAACTACCTAATGTCCAGTAGTTTAGTGCTTGGGTATCACTTCATAAGGCTGTACATTTCAACTATTTTACAAGATCACCATACAGCTCAGAACAGATGAATCAGTTCCAGTACTTCCTAGTACATCTAGCCTAGTACTTTCTACTACAGCTAGCTGCAACTCTGCAAGGTTTTGGGTCTTCCAGAGCCCAACTCCTACAGAAGATTCATCCAACTGGAGATGCCAAGGATTAAACTGCATACAAACATATAGCTCCTCAGAAAAGAGGTAAGCAAGTTACTTGCAATCTCCTCTCCCCTGCAAAAAAGCATTCTAGATACTAGGCTAACAAGGTGCCCTTATTTTCAGAGATAATTTATCTGGCTTACATACATCAACAGCCTTCCAAGGGTTTATATACAGATGTGATGTGATGTGATGTTTGTGTGAAGAATAAAATGTAAGCTCAGGTACATGTACACATTCCAAGGAGGCTTTGTAGCAACAGATATTGGTGGTTAGCATTAACTATTAGAAGAAAAGGAAGTGCAAATATTGACACTAAAATGCATCACTTAACAGTTAAGCAAAATTGGAGTGCTGGTGAGGACTGTGGAAGAAAAGGTTTTTATGAACTGAACTAATTAGGACTACACTTTAATAGCTGCCCACTGTTGCTACTATGAAAACCCCCCAGCTCTAATGGTTCACAGCTAAAGGCAAAATAAAACAAGATGTCGTTAGAAATTCATATACAGTATTAGTAGTAAAATAAGCACTACAGTTTAGTTGTATATTCTACTGCATTTGTACCGACCCTTTTGCTCTAGCGCATGATAAGGGGATAATGTCCCTTTCATTGGGACAGAAGCTGCTATTACTACTGCATCAGTAGAAACAGGCTATGGGACTGTATCAGGGATCAGCAAACTTTTTCAGCAGGGGGCCGCTCCACTTTCCTTAGACCTTGTGTGGGGCCGGACTATATTTTGAAAAAATAATAATGAATGAATTCCTATGCCCCACAAATAACCCAGAGATGTATTTTAAATAAAAGTGGACATTCTACTCATGTAAAAACACACTGATTCCCGGACCATCCGCGGGCCGGATTGAGAAGGCGATTGGGCCGCATCCAGCCCCCGAGCCTTCGTTTGCCTACCCATGGATAGAGGGAGTGGAAACAGTCTCTAGTTAGACAGCAAGGAGCCAATAAGCTTGTCACTGGCAAGACTGAAAGAAATACATATGTATTCAAGGACAGCAAGCTCTGTTCCACACCTGCCACTGAATCAGGGATAGCCATGATAAAAGGAAGCAAATGCACATGCTCCAATAATGGAGCCTGATCTTATCCAAGACACCTGCATTTTGGCATGTTGGTTCAGACTCCATCTAGATAAATTTAGAGCAGTTTAAGACTGCAATCCAGAGCTTTCCAGGCTTTTCAAGTTGGTGACACACTTTTTGGTCATCCATCATTTCGAGACACAATACTTTGGCCACCTCATGAGAAGAGAAGACCCCCTGGAAAACACCCTGGTGTTGGGAAAGATGGAGGGCACAAGGAGAAGGGGATGACAAAGGATGAGATGTCTGGACAGTGTTCTCAAAGCTACAAACATGAGTATGACCAAACTGCGGGAGGCAGTGGAAGACAGGAGGGCCTGGCGTGTTCTGGTCCAGGGGCTCACGAAGAGTCAGACACAACTAAATGACTAAACGAGCAAACCAGAGGTTAAACTAACCCTTTCCATCCCCAGAAAGAGTGTGGGGAGCATTCATGCTACACACCTACACACAGCGGCCGGCACACTAATGTGTCATGACTCACAGTTTGGAAAGCTCTGCATTAGAAGATAGGAACCTTCTGGATCAGGCCCATGGCCCATCCAGTCCAGCGTCCTGTTCTCACAGTGGCCCACCATATCCCTGTGGAGAATCTGCAAAAAGAACATGAGCCCAAGAGCAACTCTCCCCTCTGGTTTCCAGCAACTGGGGCATTCGGAAGCATTGCTGCCTCCAACAGAACGCAGAACAGTCTACACCAGAGCTTTCTAAACTTTTCATGTTGGTGACACACTTTTTAGACATGCATCATTTCATGACACAGTAATTCAGTTTTACTAGCAAACCGGAGGTTAAACTAACCCCTTTCTAGCCGTGGGAGGAACACAGGGAGAATTCGCACGGCACACCTACAACAGCCAACACACTAATGTGTTGCGACACACAGTTTGGAGAGCTCTGCTGTAATCCAGTTACTCTACAGCAGGCATGTCCAACAGGTAGATTGTGATCTACTGGTAGATCACTGGACGTCTGTGGTAGATCACTGGTAGATCACTGGCTCCCTGCAAAGAAGCTCAACAACTTTGGCTCCCCTAAAAAAAGCTCAATTTTTTTGTCCAGCACCACAAAAAATGGGGTAGATCACTGCCAGTTTTTAACCCTGTGAGTAGATTGCAGCCTCTTGGGAGTTGGCCACTCCTGCTCTACAGTTATTCTACAGTTGGTCCCAATAGACTCAGAGGGACTTCCAAGTAGAAATGCTTAAGACTGTGATGTAAATCACTGATATTAAATTCAACCATTGAACAAGATGCCCATTATGATAATGTTGCAGTACAACGTTTACATATTTTGTGAACACATTAGTCCGTTGCAGGTGAAAAGTTTCCTTTTTCTTCAGCAATGAAGAAAAACAATTGCCACAAAGGGTATGAGTTTTTCACTCTCCAAAAGCCCACTCCTATTCTGCAAGGTGCTTTAGGTTGCAATCCCATAATAAACACATACCTGAACTTAAATCCCTTTGATTTTAGTGGGGTTTACTTCTGGGCAGACATGTATGTATTGGATTGCACTGAAAACCTTGCCGCTATTTTATATTGTCTTGATAGATGTGTTTTTATGTACAGTATTGTACCTTTTTGTAATAATATGGATTAATGTTGTTCACCACTCTGGGGGCCATTGGGCTAAAAAGGCGGTATAAAAATAAACAATTAACACCCCATCCTCCTTTACACTGTCACCACTGGCTGGGTAGGTGGGGAATGCAAGAGGATCAGATCCGCAAAGAATATGCTCCAACGTGCAGTACTTCCCACCAGTGGCGTAGCGTGGGGGGTGCAGGGGGGCTGGCCGCACCGGGCGCAACATCTGGGGGGGGCGCGCTCGCCGCCTCCGGAGTCGCCGAAGAGCCTCGGGCGCAGGCTGTAGCAGAGCCCCATGTCTCGCGGAACCGACGAGCTGTGCGTGCGTCCGGGCTGAAGGCGTCCGGCAGGTAGCGGCTCCCCGCGTGTCAGGGCCGCGGAGGGCGCGCCAGGCAGCCCCTCCTCACAGCACCGCCGCTGCT
Organism: Podarcis erhardii; assembly: GCF_964252035.2. Taxonomy (NCBI): domain Eukaryota; kingdom Metazoa; phylum Chordata; class Lepidosauria; order Squamata; family Lacertidae; genus Podarcis; species Podarcis erhardii. Next base: position 3,130,406 of record NC_138512.1, on the reverse strand, counting down.
GCTGCAGCGGCTGGGCATGGGTCCTCGCCTCTCTGCCCTCCTCCTCCTCTGGGCAAGTGGCGTCGTTTGGGCGGCAGCGCCAGTGGCAACTCGCCTCAGATCACCTGACACGGACCCACCGCCGCCGCCGTGGCTACCTTACCGTAAATACCCCAGCCCAGGCGGCAGCAAGAAGAAGCTGGCAGTGGCGGCAGGTTAGGGGTTAGGGGGCGCAAATTACTTGCCTTGCCCCGGGTGCTGACAACCCCCGCTACGCCGCTGCTTCCCACCCCTCTTTCTTTTCTTTCAACACACCAGATCCTACCCAGGCAGAACTCCGACCCCCCTCTCTGGCGACCTGCGAAGAAAGGAGCACTTCGAGCATGTGCAGAGTGCCGCTTCTTCACTTCCGCACAGCCAAACGCAGCCTCAAGATAGTAAGAAGCCCCAGCTGAGCTGCTGCCCCTGGAGTCGCGGCCAGAGGCTCTTTTCTGGACTCGACTGGCGCCGTCCTGGCGCCCGCCCGCCCCCCTGCCAGCCCCCCTCACCACTTCGCGGGCGCGGCTGGAGAAGTCGCCTTTGGCGCGCTGCCCGCCGCGCTTGAGCAGGGCCTGGGCCTCGTCGCGGGGCCCCTCGCTGCCGCTGCCGCCGCCGCCGCCGCCCAGCGGGACCCCCAGGGCCTTGTTGCGGGTCTTCACCGTCTTCACGCTGGCCTTGAAGAGCAGCGTGATGTCCACCGCCATGGCGGGCGGGCGGGCGGGCGGCGAGGCGGAAGGCGTCCCGCGCCCAAAGGCGTCCCCTCGCCAGCCGGGACTGCGCGCGAGGGTTCCGCCTCCGCCCGCCGCTTGGCGCGCTTGGCGGGGCGGGGAGTTGGCGGTTGGCCGGCTCCTCAGGGCGGCCTAGGAAGCCTTCTTCCGAAACAGCCCCCCCCCTCGTCGGAGGGACTGGGGGGGGGATCCCCCATTCGCTTTGGAGGAGCGGCCCGCAGAAATGGGGAAGCGCTCCTCGGAGTCTCTCGTTCATTTCCCTCCCTCTGCGCCTCATTATTCCCGGGATGGAGAAGAAGGCGCCGCTGCCCCCTTTGCCCTCCCCTTGGTGTAAGAAGGCTGAATCTGCGTTCAGAGCCTCCCCAGGCAGGGGCAGTGTATCCATACATATATGGGGTGTCCATATATATGTGTACAGTGGTACCTCGGGTTGAGTACTTAATTCGTTCCGGGGGTCCGTTCTTAACCTGAAGCACCTCCCGCTGCCGCCGCGTGATTTCTGTTCCCATCCTGAAGCAAAGTTCTTAACCCGAGGTACTATTTCTGGGATAGCAGAGTCTGTAACCTGAGGGGGAAAGCGTGGGGTTCAGTCAGTGCCGGATTAATTTATAATCTAAACAAGCTATAGTTTAGGGCCCCAAATGGGGGCCCCCCAAAAAATTTAAGAAAAAAAACCCTGGATGTACATTTCCAAAATATAAGATAAAAAACAAAACCTACATACACCAACCGTGTTTTGTGCTGTGTAGGCTCCTATGAATAGCATATATTCAACACAAAAAAACTGACAATTTGTTGTTGACAAAGAACAGCTGGAAATAGAAAGGACCCCATTACCTTCAGTAGCTTAGGGCCTCATCAGATCTAAATCTGGCCCTGGGTTCAGTGATGGTTGCCCTAGGGCACCTGATAGGAAGTTAGATTGACTTCAACCAGAGCCAGGGCCTTTTCAACTCTGGCCCCAGCCAGGTGGAACGCTCTGCCTCATGAGACCAGGGCCCTGCAGGATCTGATTTCTTTCCGCAGGGCCTGTAAGACAGAGTTGTTCCGCCTGGCCTTTGGCTTGGAGCCAATTTGATTCCCTCCCTCCCTCCCTCTCTTTCTTTTTTCTTTTCCTTCTCCTCCTGCGATGAGGCTACATTTTAATATTTTAATGTTCCATTATTTTAATGTTGTATTTTTTGTTTTTAAGTTGTAATCATTCATCTTGTTTTTATTATTGCTTGTAAGCCGCTCTGAGCCCGGCCTTGGCTGGGGAGGGCGGGGTATAAATAAAAAATTATTATTATTATTATTATTATTATTATTATTATTATTATTGGACAGGTGGTTGAAGGTTCGACCCCCATAAGGGACAGCTGCATCTTCCCCCTGCATTGTAATGGGGTTGGACCTTCCAACTTTGCAGTTCTATGATAACTTACAGCAGGACAGAACGGAGCTGAGTAACAAGCTCTCGAGCCAAAAGTAGCACCTGCTTCATTATTATTATTATTATTATTATTATTATTATTATTAATTAAATTTGTATACCGCCCATCATCCACAAATCTCCACTGCCTCCAATTAGTTCTAAATACTCCCTTATTAGACTATGGGACAAACAGACCAGGAGGCTTAAAACTGAAAAGCCAAACTACTACTACTACTATTATTATTATTATTATTATTATTATTATTATTATTATTATCTGATAATAGGATGTATTTGAAAGGCTAGATGTTAAATGAAACTTTGATGTTTGCTTTACAATGTTACCTCTTTAAAATAACCATGTCTTTTCCCTGGTCTAAGGCAATTGCCATTACAGTGGTACCTTGGGTTACAGATGCTTCAGGTTACAGACTCCGCTAACCCAGAAATAGTACCTCGGGTTAAGAACTTTGCTTCAGGATGAGAATAGAAATCGCGCTCCGGCAGCAGGACGCCCCATTAGCTAAAGTGGTGCTTCAGGTTAAGAACAGTTTCAGGTTAAGAATGGACCTCTGGAACGAATTAAGTTCTTAACCCGAGGTACCACTGTATCTTCTCCCTAGTTAACACATAGATTTTTATATAGGACTTAACCTAAAGTTTTCATTTGGTCAGAAACTCGCTGCTTCTTGTGAACCACTGACAATCTGGCTTCCGCTCTTTTTACAAGCTGGGTTTCACGTTCACCCTGACCTCTCCATCCTTGGACAGTTACTGCTTGCTGCTGCTGCTGCTCAGATCTCAGCTTCTTCTCCCAACTCCAGGCTTACTCCTACAGGGCTGTGTCTGCCTTTTGATACACTTCAGGCACATCCCTCTCACCAAAGGTTACTCTCTGACAGCTCACTGAGTTTTAACTGAGGCCCACTGAGTGCCAGTGGAATGTCAACAAGAGTCCACATTGCAATTTAACCTTTTTTATTATTATACTGTGTCTTATAAAAGCAGTGGTCTCCAGTGTCAACTACATAATGGAACATTTCTCAAGGGACCTAGTCACCACCTTAGTAATGGTATCAGCTTAGCTGTTCCTTGGCAGGTTGCCAGCTGTAGATTACCTTATATTCCTTAGGTCTCAGTTGTGGAGGTGACCTTGCCCACCTTTTTCCTTCATTAAGTTAACTATTCACAAACCAAATGGATTTTATAATGCAGACATCCCCTCCATTATGTTCTACTCATGCACAACCACATACACGCATGGCACGGGGAAATAATAATTCATATCCAAATATGGCTGGAGAGTCCTTGGAACTTGCGAGGAGACCTGACCTGGAAGAGACCCGTCAGTGAGGGCGGAGGAAGACCCAAAGTGACCAGAGGCACAGCAGGGCATTGTTTATGCCGCTCAACCTCCCTGCCTAACAGCTGATGTGTAGGTAGTGCAGCAACAGCAGCAACAACCGCTTTCCCACATGTCTTCCAACTTCAGTTCTAGTTGTGAATATTTTTGGATATACTATTTTTGGTATAGATTGAAGAGAGAGTGGCAGAGAGGGTGTTTAGAGGGTGCTCCCCCGCGTGATTTCACTTATGTGCATGGGGGCCCAGAACACAACCCCAACATAAAATGGGGAGTTGCCTGTACAACATTTTGAAGTACAACTTTATACCATATTTAAGTAAGCTTTACTTCAGAGTTTTACTGTTTCCCCTCAGTTTTAAAGTGCTACAAAACTTTTTAAGTTAAGCAGTATTTTACTAATTATTGAAACTTCAATGATACTTTCCACAAGTTTTCCTGGGACAGATGAGGCTAATCAGCCTGTAATTCCCAGGATCCCTTTTTTTAAATTGGTGTTACATTGGATACCTTTCAATCCTTGTTTCATTTTATTATTTATTAAATTTGTATACCGCCCTGTACATGCAGGTCTCATGGTGATTCCTTTCGCTTAGTGTTATGTCTGTACATAATACGAATCCCCATGACAGGGTGAGCTCCCATCGCTCTGTCCCTGCTCCTGCCAACCTAGCAGTTTGAAAGCATGCCAGTGCAAGTAGATAAATTGGTACTGCTGTGGCGTTTCCGTGCACTCTGGTTTCCGTCATGGTGTCCAGTTGCGCCAGAAGCAGTTTAGTCCTGCTGGCCACATGACCTGGAAAGCTGTCTGTGGACAAACACTGGCTCCCTCGGCCTGAAAGCAAGATGAGCGCCCCAACCCCATAGTCACCTTTGACTGGACTTAACTATCCATGGGTCCTTTACCTTTTGCCTACGGCTGTAGTCAGGCTCATTGTTTTGCTCCAGACAAGTCATGAGCTGTAGTCAAGGTTCATCCTTAGCTTACCACTCACAGAGAGAGACAAGAGAGAGAAAGTACAACTCCAGGTTTTGACACAAGATTGATCAAAATCTTGATGTAGCTGAAAGCAGTAGGACTGGAAGAGAAGCAAAGCTGTGAATACCTGCACACTTTTGCATTCATGTTTAGCCATAATGAAAACGGCCATTACCACATGTTTATTGCAAAATGAAGTCAGGAACAATGCTTTCAGGATTTTGGAAAATTTTAATATTCATCCAAGTAGACAACTTGTACTCAGGTATCATGGAAGATCATACTGTACACATTAATTTCCTGAAAATATATGTAGTTTTAAAAGTTTGTAGCCAGAATACTACAGCAGTACCAGCACTTTTAGATTATAATGATAGACAATACAGTGGCAAAATCCTGTCTTGATTTCTGGCCCAAAGGAAGAAAGGCTTCTCTATAGATATTTTTTTTAAAAGCTTAGAGGAGATGACTGAACTGGTCCACCTTATTAGGTACATAATACTTTCAGATCCCCTCCTCCCAAAGAGAGAGAGAGATAGCTTTGAAGACTGTAACTGCTTTAAAAAGTGCTTTTTCAAACTTGTGCCCAGATGCGTTTGAACTTGATCTTGGTTTCCTGTGTACAGTAACTGCATTTAGATGTGATTTGCACTTCCACAGGTACCTTGATGTGAAGGTTTAAAGCTTAGTTTTGAGAAGAGAGACTCTAGGAGTATATACTATGGCTTCTTTTATAATGGCTATAAAAAAAGCCTCCCCTTGAAATTCGAGATTTTTAGTTTGGTCTATATTTCTACAACACGCATATACACACAATGAACTACATTCTTTCCCTCAAAGCACTGCAGGTAGAAGTATCCCCAGAGAAACATGCTACAATATTGTAGTGACAACCCCAGATGCACGAAAGTCATGACTCAGACCAGCTGAAGCTGCTTTGCTTTTGTAAATTCTTGCTGGGACAGGCACAATTTGGCTTGATTCTGTAATAAAGTTATATTCAGTATATTTTATTTGTTCCATACTTTCCTGGCATGGGAAGAACAACAGCTCACATGTGTTGAATTCTAATGCTGAAAACTTCTTTTTGAGGCAGTTTGCTTATACCACTTACTCGTAATCAAGGCATGTCAACAAAAGAAGCCATATTTGGAAATTGTTGGGTTGTTTGACTAAGCAGTATCAGACACATTCATTGGCCCCCATTCAAAATAAACTCAGCAACTTTATGAAAGTGAAAAAGAAATCCCACTTAAATTTGGGGGAAATTGGCAAACTTTGTGCTAATCAAGCTCCCTGAAAATATGTGCAGAGCATGCAGGAAAGAAGATATTCTGTTACCTTAGTAGTCAGTATCGGGGACATGATCCGCCATCTCCTCACTGGAACAAATGTGAACTGCACAAGAGCTCTAGGAAGTTTCAGAGGAGTTTTTGAGAACCCCTCTTTATACCAAGGAGGTTTGCACAAAAGATCCTTGCAGAAGGCTGTGCCCCTTGTTTTTATGTGGTAAATAGAACATGCATATGACGATAATGATTACAGTGGTACCTCAGGTTAAGTACTTAATTCGTTCCGGAGGTCCGTTCTTAACCTGAAAATGTTCTTAACCTGAAGCACCACTTAAGCTAATGGGGCCTCCTGCTGCCGCCGTGCCGCCAAAGCACAATTTCTGTTCTCATCCTGAAGCAAAGTTCTTAACCCGAGGTACTATTTCTGGGACAGCAGAGTCTATAACCTGAAGTGTATGTAACCTGAAGCGTATGTAACCCGAGGTACCACTGTAATCTATAAAGTTCCTAAAATTTACCAAGTGCTAAAAGAGTTGCGAGGGACGCGGATGGCGCTGTGGGTAAAATCTCAGCGCCTAGGGCTTGCCGATCGCATGGTCGGCGGTTCGAATCCCCGCGGCGGGGTGAGCTCCTGTCGTTCGGTCCCAGCTCCTGCCCACCTAGCAGTTTGAAAGCACCCCTAAGTGGAAGTAGATAAATAGGTACCACTTTATAGCGGGAAGGTAAACGGCGTTTTCGTATGCTGCTCTGGTGTCGGTTCGCCGGAGAAGCTTCGTCACTCTGGCCACGTGACCCGGAAGTGTCTGCGGACAGCGCTGGCTCCCGGCCTCTAGAGTGAGATGAGCGCACAACCCTAGAGTCTGTCAAGACTGGCCCGTACGGGCAGGGGTACCTTTACCTAAAAGAGTCGCACTGAACGCTGATCAGAAACACATTCCTTCCACACAATCTAAAAGGTGTGGCACAAAAGGGAAAGGAGAAGGGGAGGGAAGAGAAAAACAAGGAGATCCAGACACCAATAAAAGTTACGAAGTGGTTTTTAAAGATGCGTAATAACATAATAACGTTGGTGGCGCTGTGGGTTAAACCACAGAGCCTAGGGCTTGCCGATCAGAAGGTCAACGGTTCAAATCCCCACGACGGGGTGAGCTCCTGTTGCTCTGTCCCTGCTCCTGCCAACCTAGCAGTTCGAAAGCACGTCCAAGTGCAGGTAGATAAATAGGTACCGCTCCAGCGGGAAGGGAAATGGCATTTCCATCCGCTGCTCTGGTTTGCCAGAAGCGGCTTAGTCCTGCTGGCCACACAACCCGGAAGCTGTACGCCGGCTCCCTTGGCTAGTTAAGCGAGATGAGCACCGCAACCCCAGAGTCGTCCACGACGGGACCTAACGGTCAGGGGCCACATGGAAGCTGAACCAAAGCTGATGGAGTGAGTGCTGACTCCCAGTTCCTGTCTGCATCCAGGTGGAATGGCAGCTAAAAGATGATAGTTAAAGGACAGCAGCCAATTGAGTTAGCAGCTCTGGGGCATCTCCTTCCGCTGCAGCCTGGGGGAAGAGCTGCTGCTGAAAGATCATTCAGAGAGAGGAGGAGCCCATTGGCAGCCGAGCCAAAGCAGTTGCCTCATCCCTTGAGGGTGTCCGAAACGAATAGAACTGGCACTAATTATTTTGCTTTATCATTATCCAGCCCACTGCCCAAACCTATACATGCCAACTCACACACCCAAGAATAACAACATCTTGTTTTAAATACATTGCTTAAGAAGAAATTAATGTGATTTCTCAGAAAGACGCCGCGTGGCGGGGAGAAGACTTCATGCCCTGGGACCCTCAGGTGAAGTGCAGGGAATTTTGTTGGTGGTTGGTGGCATCCATCTGTCTCAAGAGGCAATGGAGTGCCCCTCTGGGAGGACTGGAGAATCACAGCGCCTTCTGTGGCTGCAGAGACCTAACTGCTGTCTCCCCCATTGTTTTTGCTGTATTAGGAGCAGAAGCCTAGGCAGTGTGCGTGGAGGTCCTGGGCTGCCTAGACAACCCCCCCCCCCCGTTGCTATGTGGTTCAAAGGAAAGCAGAGCAATGCATTTTGGCATCATTATTCCAGAGCTAGGCATGATGCAGTTCTTAATGTTTAAAGTTTCTTTTGGGCAGCCCACATGGGGCAGCCATAGGGTCAGGCTGCCCATGAGGCAGACTCAGGCAGCAGCTTCAGGCAGAGGAACACAAAGATTTGGGGGCTCTGCCTCCTCTAGCACTGGCAGAGAAACAGCAGCAGTGGCGTCCACCGACATTTCACCAAAATCTTGTGAGATCTCATACACTACATGAGATCTTGCTGGAACTTGCAGGCACCACCACTTTGCAGGCACTGCTGCACAAACCAGGTAAGGAAGGCTTTGGTGTGGGGGGCAAGGGGCTTTGGAATTCCAACTACAGTGACAAAATGGGCTGCGTCGCCCCTGGGCAGGCAGGAGGGAATAGATGGCGATATACTTAGCTTTAGCAATATAGCAATCATAGTCTTCTAATTGCATTAGAAGGTGAAGTTTGGGTTGGCTTTGTTCAGTCAACAGTGGCCAATGTATACTGCCGCCTCTACTGCTTTCAGTGATCATGGACGTTTTATATTTTTAACTTTTAATGTGGAAAACGAAAAAGTGTTCAAAGGCCAAACTCTTTTATGTGTATGTTCTCCATATTCCTTCAGGGAAAACTTTGTCTGAATAAAAATCAACTAAGGATGTCAGTTTCCAAGAGTAAAAGTAAGTTAAACATCAATAGAAAATGTAATTACAGCTACTCTAAATTTTGGCAACCTCACTAGAACGACCAAGATTGGGCGGAGGGATGCATTTTTAAAAAATCAGTCTTCTTTCCCCAATACAGAGATTGAACTTGCTAGCAAAACAGTGGGGGTGTTACCAAAACATACACCTAGGGTTGCCATATTTCAAAAAGTAAAATTCTTGATACCCACCAAAATTGTTAAGCTTTTTTGGGGTGAAACCTAAGCTTTTTGATTTTAAGCTTTTTGAGCTGTTTCCACTGCTTTTCCATCACGTTGCCATACATATGGGTTTTCCCTGACATTTTGCCAATTCGGCAAAATTCCTTGATGCCATTTTTACACCCGATAACAGATATGTCAGGAATTTTCCTGACGTATGCCAAGCCTACATACAGCACATTCTCTCCTAAAGAGCCAAATGACTTTATTTGTACATTTCATGTAATTTTTTTGTTTTGCCTTGTCCCCCAACTTTAATTATTAACACGTGGCCTTTTGCAGTGATGACTGTGATAGAAGTAAGAGGCAAACTTAATAATAGGTCAAAAGCAACATTAAAAAATCAAATGTGGCAGCAGAGATACAGGCAAGAGTGTTAAATTGTGCACAGGTCAATTATAAGTACTAGTGGTGATGAAACGAACAGGAGGGAGAGATCAAAAGGGAGGCAAAACTGTATTCAGCAGGAGATAACTTCATGTGGGTGGAGGATAACTGCAAAAATGCATTTTGATTAGGGGATAAAACTCAGCCTTTTGAATTTATTCTTACCAGTTTGAATAAATAAAAACATAATGTTTGAGCTACTTCCCCTTACAATTAATGCAGCACAGATATGTACTTTGCTTTTTTTTGGTTTTTTAAATCTTTTAAAAAAACTTTCATATTCTTTTTCTTGTAGATTTTCAGCACTATATCAAGCCTGCAAACGTGTGACCCACCAAGTTAAACATGGCTCGCAAACTATGTGTGATGGCCTGACGAGAGTTGCCTGGGATTGCAGAAACAGTTGTCAGGCACAATGCACAACTAGCGGGCTGTATTTGGCTTGGTAAATCGTAATGTATGCAGACCTAGTTTAGGATTGCAGCTCTAAAAACGGGTCTAGCTCACTCCTATCATGCTTTTCTGGGAGTAAGTCCTGTTGAAGAGGGGGACTTATTTCCAAGTAAACATGCACACAGTTGTGCTGTACATTTCCTTTCTCCTCGGTTCCCCACCTCTTTCCAGCCCCTCTCCAGATTTAACACTTCCGTTTACTTTGTCCTGTCATGGAGTAGTTTCAAGGCATTTGCTTTCGTATTCTTCTACCTCAGATTTCCAGAATTCCTAAAGTTTGCTTTAAACACTCAATTTCCTCAGACTATAGCTTTCCGTTTCTGTCACATATTCATGAAACTAATCATATGCAAGCATATAAAGAAACGTATTAAAAGTATTAACAAGTATTACCATAAGGGAGTCTTTCCATTATTATCATAAGATTGCATGGTTTTTTAAAAAAATAATAATAATGCTGTTTTACTTTCCCCCAAAAGATATCCTGCTGTTACCTGTAATTTAATCTGGAAAAATCATTCACATTTGAAACTGTTCTGCACTTTAAGAACTCAAGGAAGGGCTTTCGGTGGAAATTGTACTTCCGTGCACATTCCAGTGTGCATTTGGCTGCACGGAAATGCTTATATCAAGAAAAACCCTTTTCCTTGTCCTTACTTATTTTAAAATGCAGAAGACGATACCGTCCAATTGTCCAGTTTCAAATATCCTTCCAACTGAAAATAGATGGATACAGTGATACCAGGAACCACGTTTTTATGTCATTAGCACGAGGGGTTTAATGAGTATTGTCATACCAGAGCATGGATTGTCTGAAGTGGTAAACACCACAATGAATAATGGAAAGTTTTAGCAAGAGAAAACTGCATAAGCAGATTACAAAATTTATTATGAAATGTATCTGATTATTGAGAAGACTGGTTGCCTAGAATACCAGGTGCAGTCAAGCCACAGAAGACTTCCAAAGTGAAATGTGGGCCGGGAGGGAGGGAGCCATCTGTCTGCTCTAAGTATGAAGAGAATTGAGAAACAATACTTTTTTTTATCCCGCTGCTATCTCTCCTCATACATGTTTTGCAATCCTTTTGATCACTGTAGACACCAGCAAAATCTGTGATAAATCGTGGTGGGATGATGGTGGTGATGAGGGCAGTGGTGGTACACATTTACAAGTGTTGGCTTTTCTGGATAAAATAATCAAAATTTTAATTTGAGTTTTACATATCAATCAATGCAGTCTTAGTCTCCCCTAGCTGATATTACATTTGCTCTAATGTCTGGTGTTGCAACTAAAAAGGAAGACTATTAGCAGGGGTAGAATTATCACAGAAACATTTATTCTAAAATAGAAGCAGTCTCTCAAACCTATGATCTGTGTTAAAAACAGGAATAATATTTGCTTATATCTCAATTTTTTGTTCAGAATAAATAAACTCACCAGCTTCCCATACTTACTGTGGAGACGTTGCTAACAGATAATATCTGAATTTTAGAATCCTTTTGATGCAATGCAAACTGAGAGAAGTTGTTGATCACAAAGGCTGGATCAGGAATGAGTTTTACTCCTGTTAACTCAAATGCTTAACCATAGGATGTAACTGCCATGAGTTCATCTATTTCTGTTCAAGCTGTCACAAGGACCAGTTTCTCCCTATTTGTACTGAAGCAACAGGATCCTAAAATTCATATGTAGGTTACTCATATGGCCACAACGCTGTATCTTACAGCACATTTTAAAGCATGTCCACTCGCTATGTGCATCCAGAGAAATCTACCTTAGTATTCCACAAAAGCTTATGCTATAATAAATTTGTTTGCCTTCAGGTGCTACAAGATTAGGGGATGGAAGTAAGCTTTATTCCTGTTTGTCCCATACAAATAAAATATTGCATACATATCCTTAGTTAGTATGATACAATTACACAGTAAATATTCAAATCTTTCCCCTTCTGTTCTTTGCTTATACCATATTTTATGCAGGAGTTAAATCAATACACTCAAAAATAAGTACAACTGTTAAAATGATGGCCACCTTTGCCTTCTCAGGAACTTCAAGTCCTCTTCAGCCATCAGTTTATCACAGCCTGGGCTTCTTTATATCAGCAACATTTGAGAAGAAATCCTACGCATAAACATCCAATGAACCAAAAAGTTCTTAGCAGCCTGTGAAAATCTCAGCTTCTTGAGGGTGCAAATTTCCTGCAATGGTGGGGAAGAAAATCAACCTTCTGCGTTTTTCTTTTTTAATATCAGAAAATTAAACCCCATATAAAATTATTCAGGGGATTATCACAGCACCAGAGAAATCTCCGCCACCATGCCACCCCTGCCGCAACTTTCTTCTGACAAATTTCCACATTGCTTACCTGAGAAGTGGACCCTCCCGGCTCCCGCATCTTCGCCTTCCTCCTGTGCTCTTTCCCTGTGCAACAGAACTTTCTGGCGGATCCGGCCTTCACTTTCTTTCCAGGATTCTTACAAAAGTTTGCAAGTCATACAGAAGTGTGTGTGTGTGTGTGTGTGTGTGTGTGATGCTCTCTACTGCTGATCTTCAAATTAATTGAACAAAGCAGAAAAGAAATCATCAGTACACCTGCGGGGACACTGGAGGGCGCTAAAACAAAAAGCAAGTAAACATTAAAACCAAAAAAAACCCCAACCCAAAACCAAGCAGGCACTCTTTTGCAAACCTGCAGGAGAGCCCAAGAAGCTGAGCCTCCTGGTAATGGCAGGTATTTACTGAACTATTTCTCAAAGGAAAGTAAAATGGCTGTAAAACTTCTTTTTACAAATAGTTGTGCAGCTGAAGGTTGGAACTAGGGCTTAGGACGTGGTACTGCCACTGCAAAGATCACTGCAGATTCTCCTTTCTCCCATACATAATATGAAACATCTGATGCGCTTTTCGGGCAGGGCACTCCTCTTCATTGGCTGCCTCTTTTGGGGGTGGGGAGAGATTCTCAGCGCAACAGCACCATGTCATATGTTTTGTATTGCTGCACAATAAGGCTGCTGTTTTTGGTGGCAGCCAGGAGCCTTTCAGAAGGTTCAGTTCTGGCCTGCAGAAGAAGCTAAGGGGGGCTGCATTAATAGCGCTTCTAAAATGCATCGCATTGATAGGATTGCAGGCGTTTTATAAATGCACAAGGAAATGCTCTCGGCTGGCTGCTATGTGCTTTATAGTCTCAAGAACAGAAAGCAAAACGAACATGTCTTCATGAATGTATATTAACAATAACGTTTCTTATTAGGAAGAATATACATGATGGAGACAGTAAGAAATGCCTTTTGCGTCTTTAAAATGATGTTTATTTTAGATTCTTCTGTTACTGGTCATTTGGCTTTATTCTCAGAAGTATGCTATTTCATGTAAAATATTGGAAGAGGACTGTGAGAGGCTTTTGGCAGGCTGTAGTTATACAGCCCCTAGGAAAATACAATCATCTTTGGTGGATATATAATGAGGTGGTTTCTTATTACATAATCGAGGAGACAATGTCTTTTATATGCATTTTGCTTCACTTTTCACACTAAATTTATCATAATAAGCATCTGCTTTGAATAAAGAGAGTTTTGTGATAATTCAACCATGACCTCTCTGGAAGCACAAATGATTTTGCTTCACTTTCTCAGACTGGATTATTCTTTTGAAATGTTCCCCCTTTACTTTATGATAATCACTGTGTTAACATGAACTGATTAATCCCATCAGCCAAACATTGATATTATGGCTCAAATGGACTTTCTCCAGAAAGCCTCTGGCGATGACACCACTGGTTTCATCACTGCAGCTAAAGAAATTCAGGGGTGTTTACACTGTCAGTCAGTTTGAAGGCTGAGCAGAAAACCATACGAAATAATATATGTGACATTCCTTTTCCTAATACATAAATGGGGAAGCCATTACCAAGAATGGGTTCCACATGGAACTGGACAAAAAAGTGCCTCAAAGCAGTGAGCCTGTGTAAGTGTTAGTCTGAAATCATGGGAAGCGAATCCCATTAAACTCAGTAGGACTTTTCTTTGAATAGAGTTGCTTTTAAAACTTCTTATTACTTTAGTTCATGATGAATTGTTGACTTAAAGTCCAAGACTATCCCAATATGTTTTGGCAACTAAGACAGAAATTGAACTAGTTTCCTCTCTTACTAAAGAGCATCCCAAGGTAAAGGAACTTGCAATCTGTTTTCAACACTTCCAAATATTTTCATTGTTCTTTTTATAGTCTTACTTCAAACTTTTAGAAGCAGCCTTCTCAAACTTCCTATCTTTCCATTCATAAACAGAAGAAAATGAAAAAGAAATATATGACCCACGGCAATGAAGACACATTTCAGGCATTGTGACACAAAGCCCCTCAGCCTCTTATTAGCAAACCAAACACCGCCTTTGTTTTTTGTGCTGATGTTGGTTTTCACTGCTGTTTGAACGACCTTTTATTGTCTCTCTATTGTCACGTAGCTGCCCTGCTCTCCTGCATTTAAGGCCACAACTGTTAGCTAGGCTTCCCAAACGTTGCCCATGAAGTTTCCGCCACTGCTTAAATCAAACATTTTCCAGAGAGAAGGAATGTGTTGCCATGCTTCTCGTTCTGATCCAAACAACCCGTGTTAAGCCACGACTATAGACTTACGCTACAAGATCCAAGAGAGTTCACTCTGACTGGGTTGATTAAAAGGCAAAGAGCAAGATGGATGGAGTCAGTTGTGATCCGCAGGCTTCAGCATCCCGCTGAGAGCCAGTCTCTGTCATTGTGCAGGCCTCTGGGTACCAGACTCGTCAGGGTCTTCTCAGCTCTAAAAGGAAAGTGGGCTTTGTTTGCCTTTAAGCATCTGCAAACTCTACTGACACATGATCTGCCCTCTCAGCAAGACCACTCATTAGACTGATTATCACTTCAAAGTTTTCATTATCATTCATCTCTAAAGGCAATTAGGAATGGGTGGCTTTGAGTATCAGACGCTAGGTGACACTATGTGACTCATCTTTATTGATTCTTTTGTGGCAAAAGACAGTGATTGAGATGATAGGATTGCAGCCTACCTGCCCCTTTGACTGGTAAAAGCTGAAGGAAAAAATGGTGTATAATTAACTGACAGTTAATATAGGTTCTGTTTAGTGTTCCAGGAACACAATAGGGCAGGTTGCCCAAAAGGAACAAAGTAATGAAAACTCCTTTGACAAGTTAAACTCTAAAGCCAACTGTGTAATTATCTGACAGTTTTAAAAGACAGGGGCTAAAGAAGGCTGTCTTTCGTATTAATGAGACCCAAAGAATTCCTGGGTGTGGATAATAAGGAGTCACAAACAATAACAAGAACAGTTAAAGGGTGTGTGTCTATTTCTCTAAGCGTGTAGTTTAGGGACCATTTTCCTAAGAGGATGTTTGAAAAGAGAATGTAAATGCAATTGAGAAATGAATTTAAATTATTTTTGGGACTCTGTTCTAACCTTGTTTAAGTAATTATACCTTTAGATACAGCATCATCTTGATCCTACCAGACAGACAGGTTTTATCAGTTCTAGGTTACAGGCAAAACAGTCACAAAGAGGGACATTTCTGTCCCCTTATAAATTTCCAGCATCACAACAACAAACACCTAAAAACTTACAAGTTTTTGCACAACCATTTTGTGAGATAGAAATATTTTCTCTGATGTGACTTACCATGTGAGATTGTCACACTATAGACGTGCAGTGGTCGGTCCAAGCACAGACAAAACTTAAGGTTTCAATGACTATCAGGCTTAACAGCAGGCGTAAAAGGCAACCAACTTTAAAAGCCATGCCTTTTTTTCTTCTGTATGGCATCATAACTGGATTTATTATTATTAATCACCTTTAGTATTATTAATTACCTGCCCTTTACCAGCGCAGACCCCAGAGTGGATTGCAACTATTAAAATTCAGTACTAAAAAGAGTTAAAACAAATTACACTCACAGAAAATGGACAGGTCTCGAAAACACACATTTCAGGGTAAAAGAGATGCATCTTCAGCATTTACCAAAATCTGTATGGTGAAGGCACCAGATGCTCCAGGGCCCTCAATTTATGGAATCCCTCCCTGGCTGTTGTTTCCCCCTAATAGCTTGCCCTTACCTTGGCTGCTTGTGTAGGAGGATTCTACCAGCTGAAGAAGTTTGCTGCTATTGAAATTCATTTTGTTAGTTTGGGCCCAGTTTTCCAATCTGTTAAGGTCATCTTGAATCCTGATGCTGTCTTCTGCTGCATTAGCTACCCCCCCCCCCAGTTTGGTGTCACAGTGCACACACACCATTTGAATAGCAATGGTAATCAACGGGGGGGGCAGCCCCCTCAAATATTTTATTGGGGAGGTTGAAAAGACCCCTCAGCCTCTAGGTCCAGGAGTTGGTTCCTATGAAAAAGAGCACAGGCTTCGTAGGGAATGGTTTTGCTCACTTATTCCCAATTTAATTCCATAGTTTCACTCACGGATAGAAAACTCTTCAGAGTAGCTCAACACATTTTGGAGTAGAACGCCCCTTCAGGTGCTTGAATTGTAATGGTAATATCATCTTAAAGGTAAAGATAAAGGACCCCTGACAGTTAGGTCCAGTCGTGGACGACTCTGGGGTTGCAGCGCTCATCTCGCTTTACTGGCCGAGGGAGCCAGCATTTGTCCGCAGACAGTTTTTCCGGGTCATGTGGCCAGCATGACTAAGCTGCTTCTGGTGAAACCAGAGCAGTGCGTGGAAACGCCATTTACCTTCCCTCCAGAGCGGTACCTTTTTATCTACTTGCACTTTGAAACTGCTAGGTTGGCAGGAGCTGGGACAGAGCAATGGGAGCTCACCCCATTGCTGGGATTCAAACTGCAGACCTTCCAATCGGCAAGCCCAAGGCTCTGTGGTTTACACCATAGCGTTAATAAAAAATTCCTCTACAACCTTTTCAAGCTGGTTCTTGAGTTGCTTATATTTTAAGAACAAGGCATTTTTAATTTTAAGAATTTCTGAAGCTCCTGAAGAAGGGGTATTGTTTTATTCCAAAGCACTTTGATCTGCTTGTGAAGAGTTTTGCATCAAGGAATACTGGAACTGTTATAGTTACTGTATTTGAGGTGTCTCTCCCCACCCCCACCCCTTTATTTTATTTTATTTATTTCCTTATGCTCAATTCACATAACATTTTTTTGGATGTGTAAGTAATTGAAATGGGCAAATAATCTGATGCTCTGCAAAATTACCATGCAACAAATGCTTTGGTAATGAATCTCCTGACATCAGCAGGATGCACAGCATTGAGTTCTGGTGCTGCTTTCCCCAGCTGTCTTTTGCGTCTTAATCTGAGCTAAACAAATTATAGGTAAAAGGCTTTAATTGGAGTGTTGTTCACTGAGACACTCAACACTGGATCAATTAACGAACAAGATAAGTATAGTAAACAAAGATAACATTTTGTTTAGATGGGATGTTGCCGATTACAGACTCTCCAGAAACAGCCTGCACAGGATCACAGTTAAATAGCATTATCTTTCAAAGTACATTTTGTTTACCTGTTAGGCCTGCTTATAAATCCCCACTGACAGATGCTGATGTTCTTTTATTTTAAAATGGATCAACTTGTGCTTCCTCCCTCCTTTGACACAGTGCCCATCATGATTCTGAAGATGCAAAGAGTGAAAGTAGAAGATTTGTAGGCAGACTTTAAATCCACTGGTGGAAAAGGGAAAAATACCTGGGCTACCTTAGGACCAAAGACTCACCTAAGTCACCTAAGTCAGCATCCTTTTCCATGGTGGCCAAACCCTTCTGCTCTTGCTTGCTCACAGCAACTAGCGGGTTTCACATGGCCATTAGGACATAGTCTCTAGTTTACACAAATTTAAGGAGGATAAAGCTATCTCCACATCTTGCGGGAGCAAATTCCTCAGATTAAGTATGCACTGTGTGAAGTGCTTTATTTTATCTGTTCCGAATCACCAGTAATCTCTTCTGCATCCTAAATCATCCCCACCACCACTGACTCCAAACTCTTATTCACAAAATTGACTTTTTGATCTCAAGATAACCAGATGACATTGTTTGAATCACTTCATGGCTTCCCAGCGGCTTGTGCCTTCTGTCTTCTGAAGCATTATCTTGGTTTTTCCTATAGTTAATTAATTAACATAGGAAGGTTTTCTCCCTACTCTCTCCCATCAGAGTTTTTGCCTGCTTCAGAAATATGAG
Source organism: Podarcis erhardii (assembly GCF_964252035.2). Taxonomy (NCBI): domain Eukaryota; kingdom Metazoa; phylum Chordata; class Lepidosauria; order Squamata; family Lacertidae; genus Podarcis; species Podarcis erhardii. The sequence goes on along the minus strand of NC_138512.1, from coordinate 3,112,572 downwards.
TTTAAAATGAATACTTCCTTTCATCAAGATTAATTCTGCTTTTGGTCATGTATTTCTGTTCAAAGCAAGTATGCTGGATAAATAGGAGTGCAACTTGCAACACCAGCACTGATTTCTCAGATGACCTTATCAAATACTCTCAGCCCCTCTTCTGCACCAAGAGAAAGAGCTGAACTTGTTTCATTTGCTGGAGCCACCCAAGGCTTATATACAGGTAAATTAAATGCAAATAGATCCCTATTTAGGGTGCTTTCTGATCTAAGAGAACGCAGCATGTTTTAGCTATACTGACTATACAGCTATACAGATCAGGGGCACTGTTGAGGGGGTGCCCTGGATCTTTCACAGTGGACCCTAAATCACCTGACCTTTCCCCCCTTCTACTTTTAACTTTTTAAAAGTTTTGCTTATAATAAGGTTACCAGATGTCCCCGTTTCCCCGGGACAGTCCCCAGATTTACAAATCAGTCTCCTGACAAAATCCATCTGTTTAGTAGGAAGTTGAAAAGTGTCCCCGGATTCATTGAAAAAAATCTGGTAACCTTAGCTTATAAGGCAGCAGTGCCCACTGCAAAGTACAGTGCTAGCTGTAGACCAGGCCTCCTGTGCTGACAACATTTGTGAAACAATTGCTCTTAAGGTCACAGATACATAGCTGGCATATTGTCTGGTTTGGCCCTGACAGACAGCATTTGATATCTTTGATGTTTTTGAAGACACAACGTATTTCTGTGACTGTGCTTTGTTTTAACTGTTTTTAACACTGAACAGTTTTATAACTGCTTTAATGTTACTGTAGAATGTCTTCCTTTTATTTGTTTTTGGAAACAAAAATATAAATATTTGATGATGATGAATACCCTGCCCATCTGGGTGGCTTCCAGCAAAATATTAAAATACAATAATTCATCAAATATGAAAAACTTCCCTAAACAGGGCTGCCTTCAGATGTCTTCTAAAAGTCAGATAGTTGTTTATTTCTTTGACATCTGATGGGAGGGCATTCCAGTTTTCAATCTGGTAAATTGGTTTCCAATTTTTTTCAGTTTTGCAATAATAAATAACAATACCCCTGGCCATGTGGGATTTGACAAACTCAGATCTGAAAATAGCATGATGATTGAATTCTGCTAGTGTGTGCAAATATACTTTTAATTAAAATGATTGATGGCCCTTGAATGTTGAAGGAAAATCTAGCCAACCCATATTCCCCCCCAATGGACTGTATTAGTAATTTATTTAAATGTTTAAACCATCCTATAGTACAAATGGAGTCATCTTCAAATTGGTTCAAAGTGTTTACAGCTATTGGAAACTTCACTGGTGGCAGGAGGGCTTTTTAAGGAGCCAGGGCCGGCCCACTCATTAGGCGGAGTGAAGTAGCCCACCTCAGGTGGTGGACTCCCACAGGGCAGTGCCTCCATGGGGGCCACACCCAACCGCCCCGCCACTGTCACCGGGGTCCCATGTGGCTTCTGGCAAAATCTCACAGGACTCTCGCAAAATCTCGCCGGAAGCTGCAGTGATCCTGATAAGTGAGGCTTCAGCGGGGGGTACGGGGGACCATTTGCCCATTTTGCCTCTGGTGGCGAAATGGGTTGGGCTGCCCTTGCATGGAGTGGTCTTGGGTTTCCCATTCCCATGTGCTTTATTACAACAAAGTCTAATAATCCATCTCTGCTTCTGTACAATCTGATCCTAAGATCATCCCAATACATTTTGGTCCCTGAGGCATAAAATTCAAATGCCACACACACACGCACACTTCCACTAATAACATGGGGCAAATCCATTGCCACACAAACAGAACACTTGCTTCTGCGTTTCCATTAATTTCAGTGAGTCAAAACTCATTGGGCTCTGTAGATCAGGACTGCTTGAACTACTAATTCTTCTGAGAGCGTTTATCTGCAAATATAACAGAGAAAGAAAGAAAAATAAAAACATTTCCAGCTGACATTGACAGTAAAAAATTTACATCAACCCTACTTTAAATTTATAAATCAATATAAGCAATCCATATGTCCAAAATAGGTATCTATATAAATGAGACTGATGATTCTAAGCCATCTGTTTAAATCCAGAAACAGCAGTAAAGTCTTCACGCCAGTGAGTATTCGTAGATGGCTGAGGCTTGTTCTTCCTGCCATAGTCCCAGTTTGGCCAGATACACAAAGATTGGTGAACATTTCAATAATGAATTTTTGAAAGACAGACAGAAGATAGGAAAGATGCAACTGATCTTCTGTCATTTTCATGATTACTTGCAGAAGTAAGAAATGTTTGGTTGATTGAGTCACAGGGACCTCCTGTGGCAGACAAAATTCTCAACATGGCAGACTTTTAAAATAGGAAAGATTCAGTAGTGTTGCCTCACATTTGTTTCTGGAATGCTTCAGGTGATAAATAAACCACATTTTGCTGACTATTTGCAGTAGCTACATGGTGTGAATCTTTGTGGGGATATGTCCCAATTAATTATTCTCTTTGGCCCATTTCTAATAGTGCCAAATGCCATATGGAACCATTAAAATGTTAATTTACATTTACTATTGTAGGGAAATTTGCTGTGATATTGTGCAATTACTCAACTTATAGATAAGGCTAAATGGACCATAATTGAAACCACCTTTGAAGATGGTTAATGTTTCAATCTTTGGTTTTAAAAGAGCTACCATTCCAGAGAACTGTGAAAATTCTGTGAGTGGGCAGGAGATGGTGGAGAGGAAAATTAAATACGAACCCCAAAATCTGGGATCCGTAGCATAGGTGGGTGGAGATGAGAAAGGCCTTTCTCTGAAACCCTGGAGAAGATTAATATTCTTTATTTATTTTTGGATTCATCATCAGATCTCAGGGCGGTTCTTCCAAATACTGATCCAAATGTCCTCAGACAAGCTCATTAAGCTCTTCTCTTACATTAATATATAAATTCTTTCAATTCACCGTATATCCCGCCTTCCTTCCAAATCAACTAGTAAACTGGTATACATAGAAATGTTTCTCTGGTTTCTTAACTATACAGTGGCACCTTGGTTTGCATACGTCTTGGTTTGCATACGTCTTGGTTTGCATATGTTTTGGATTAAAAACATGTGAAACCTGGAAGTGTGTGTCCTGGTTTGCAACCTTTTTTTGGATTACAACCCATTTTTTTTGGAGGCCCCATTGGCGAAAGCACCGGACCTCCGGAATGAATTATGTTTGTAAACTCAAGGTACCACTGTAAATATTCCATATCTAATAGTTCTTTGCTGTCCTAGTCAGTTGTTTTAAATAAATGCTCATCTGCACAAATTTATAGTACCGTCTAGTCTGTTTTGAAATTGCATGTATGTTCTCACATAACTCTCCTCAATCCAATCCTGAAATACCTATCTGCATAATATTGAGCTCAAGATTTAAAAGTGCCAATGAAACCATTATTAAATTCTGGGTTAAATTGAACATGCTGTATTATAGCCCAAAGGGTATTACAATCAGATTCCCAGTTCAAGGTCTGTTGAAGCTGATGGGTAGAACTTAGAACCTGTCATCTTCAGCAGCAATTTTGCAAAATGCGATTGCTACAGGTAGCCAAGGCCTTTAGTAAGGATGAGCTTGTCAAGCCTTTCATGAAACATCTCACCCCAGCAGCTACAACCCTCAGCTTTTTGAAAGAAGAGCAAGATAGAAATGTGATAGATATCAACATATTTGTCCTCTAATCCTAAGTATTTGTGTAGGGAGAAGTAACATACCTGTTACACTAGACAAAACATATTCTTGGGGATGTGCTACTAAGCTATAAGCAATACGCCATACAGTGGGTCCACATTGTGGAGGTGGAAAATACATCTGACCTACGTGTGGGTAATTGTCTGGGCACCTAGGTTGTTAGACCCTTTTGCATCTCCTGTTTAGTCTTCCTTAAAGCTCTTGTGCCCCTCTCTACCCCTCTAGCAATGAACAGACCATACATTGTTAAGTAAGTTTAAAAACTTTACTTACTAAAGCCAAAGGTCTGCTTCATGTATTATTCCAGGCAGGAGTAAGGAGAACACAGGTAGATTACTCTTGGTTGCAAAATACAGCATATAGTTTCAAACATGTGGTCTAAAGTTTGAGCAAGTTCAGGCACATCTGTCCTGGTGGATTACATGGAGAGAAGAGAAAGGAGCAGAAACAGCTTCACTTCCTCCATCCCGGCGGTAATGGGGCATGACCTAGCTGAGTCTAGGAACAGACGTCTCTGGTCTTAACCTCTTCATGTTCTAACTAGCACTTATGCATAGTTTTAATTGACTGCAATTTCCCACACACGTCTCCTTTCCTACTTCCTATGCTGTGGCCACCTTCTTGCCCTGCCCTGGACAGAGGGCAAACAGCAGTGACTGCTACTGAGAAGGAGGAAACATGGCTTCTACACATAACTGCCATTACTCCTTGCCTGCTGACACTACTGCTAGCAGCGACCACCATGGCATTGTCAAGATACAAAACAGGTGAACGAGCAGCGGTGGCTGCTGCTTCAGTCCAGCACCCTGGCTCACCTGCTCACTTGCCTGGGTGGCAGACTTTGCAAAGATGCAGCTGATGTTTCTTGGTCATCTTTCTTTGTCCTTTTGGTAGCAATGGCTGGTGCTTCTGGTGGATAAGCAAGAATGGGCAAGCAGCTGCTACTGCTTACCCTCCACTACTCTGGGACAAAGGGAAGGAAGAAGAGGTGCTGCCGTTGCTGCCACAGGCGGGAGCACATATGTCAAATGATAGACAGAGAAGGGGGTCAAGGGCCCAAATCCCCCCAGTGGAACCTAACAGCAGTACAGGGTGGGGGCCACTCATCCACTACTACTGCCACCCAGAAACAAGGTCCAGTGGGTCTTCCTAGGCTCTCAGCAAATGCTTGAGGACATCAGTTCTGTTGTTGTACTTCATGCAAATCATGACCACAACTGGGGCAAAGTTAAGCACTTTTTAATCCTGCGGCTTTCAAGAGCAGACTTGTCTCCCCCTGAAATCAAAGGCACCTAAGACTGCTTAATTAATTTTCCTTTAGATGGTGAGAAAATGAATCTTACACGTTTGGCTTAAGCCAGCATTTCCAGAGCAGCATTTCTGATTCTTAGCTTACATGTGTGTTCCGTTAATAGGCATAATCTTGCTGTAATGTGTCCTTTTGTTTTAAAGGGCTTCACCTTTAGCCATCCATTGCATAACACAAGAGGATGCTGTTTCAGTTTGGGAGCTGCAAGTCCAAGGGTCTGTGACCTTGGTGCCTTTGGGGTGGACTAAGCCCAATCAGGAAAGGCTGCCACCCCCAGCTCCTGCCACCCCACCTTCTAAGCATCTGTGGGTGCTCAAACAGCAATTTCCTCCTCTGTAATCTGGCAATTACAATGCAGTCATGGAGTTGTCTTTCTCCATCTCTCTCCCCCCACCCCTCCCTTGATCTTGGTGCCTTTTCCAGCTTTAAGTTGTTAGAAGTCTGGCTTCTTTAGTCTGAGGGCAGAAAGATACTGATAATTTTTCTTTTGATCTGTTATTGGGGAAAACAACTCCACCAGGAAAAAAAAAGATACAGGGAACTGTGTGTGCAAGAGGACAGAGAGGCGTTCCATACTTAGAGTTCCATACTTAGAGCTGAACTCAGTTCCCATTTCAGTGATCAAGCAGCAGCGTGAAACTTAATTAAACTGACATGTCTAAGTGCAAATAATTGCAGTGATTTTTCTTTCATTTTTTGCCTTTCCTTGAAGCATTGCTTCTATTGCTCTGAGTGAGAGGAGAGCAATGTTGACTTTCCTATTTCAGGACTGCACTTGTCAAAACGACTGAATTGTTAACTTTAGTTTTTAAATGCAGGATCACCACCACACACTAGTATTTTCTATCCATTTGCTAGCATTCTGATATTGTCTTCTCAGTTCCATCACACTGTCATGCAGCCAAGAAACTGAACTCAAGAGCCGCCAAACAACTTCACAACTAAGCAGTGTTGCCCCTTCAGCTCTGACAGTGAAAACGTAATGTGTTTCACCTAGCCCAAGAAACCTCAGTCTTAGCCACCTTTAAAGCTAGATATATACTTTGACAGGAAAAAATGTAAGAATGTCTTTGTGCAGCTCCCACTGGAAGATTTGTAGTGCCACATCACAATCCTGGATGTGCATGAAGTCAGGGGAGGGGAGGGCACTGGCGGAGGAACAGGGGAGTTGGGGGAGCGCATCGCCCCTGGCACCATTGGGGAGGGGGGTACCACCGCAGCTGCCCCCCCAGACACACGCCGGGCGCCACACCCACAGGATGCATGCCACACCCCTGGGACGCGCACCAGCTGCGCCCCCGCCTGCTCTCCACCCCCAGTGACGGACCATGCAGCTTCACCACAAGGGAGGGGAGCAAAAGTGAAGGGAGCTTGCACAACAGCCATTGCATGGCATGGGAACAAGAAGAGAGGGGTTCAGAGGTTTCAGTGGTGGCATAAAACAATGGCAGAAGTTTGAGGGAGGGAGGGATGGAGGAAATGGAGAGGAAAATGCTGATTTAAAGAACAGCAGAGGTTTGAGTAAAAGGTAAAGGTACCCCTGCCCGTACGGGCCAGTCGTGTCCGACTCTAGGGTTGTACGCCCATCTCACATAAGAGGCCGGGAGCCAGCGCTGTCCGCAGACACTTCCAGGTCACGTGGCCAGCGTGACGAAGCTGCTCCGGCGAACCGGCACCAGAGCAGCACCCGGAAACGCCGTTTACCTTCCCGCTATAAAGTGGTACCTATTTATCTACTTCCACTTAGGGGTGCTTTTGAACTGCTAGGTTGGCAGGCGCTGGGACCGAATGACGGGAGCTCACCCCACCGCGGGGATTCAAACCGCCAACCATGCAATCGGCAAGCCCTAGGCGCTGAGGTTTTACCCACAGCGCCACCCGCGTCCCGCGAGGTTTGAGTACAGTACCTTAATTCTATGAAGGAACCATGGAACATCTAAGAACTCTGCATCTCTCACATGAGGCAGCTGAGGAACAGAAGAGAGAGAGAAGTTTGAGTACAATGAGAAGGGAGAAATGCTGAAAGGAGGAAAAGTGACTGCTTTAAACAATGGCAGAAGTTTGAATAAAGTAGGAGTGGAGAGACAATGAAAGAAAAAATGTGGTTTTGAGCAATGACAGAGGTTTGTCCTCTAAAAAGGTAAAGGTAAAGGACCCCTGGACGGTTAAGTCCACTCAAAGGCGACTATGGGGTTGCGGCACTCATCTCTCTTTCAGGCCAAGGGAGCTGGCGTTTGTCCACAGATAGCTTTCTGTGTCTAAACTGCTTCTGGTGCAACGGAACACCATGACGGAAACCAGACTGCAAAGAAACGCCGTTTATCTTCCCGCCGCAGCAGTACCTATTTATCTACTTGCACTGGTGTGCTTTCGAACTGCTAGGTTGGCAGGAGCTGGGACCGAGCAACGGGAGCTCACCCCATCGCAGGGATTCAAACCACTGACCTTCTGATCAGCAAGCCCAAGAGGCTCAGTGGTTTAGGCCACAGCGCCACCTTGCCCCTTTGTCTACTACCAAAGCAAGACAGTGGTCCAGCACATCCATTGCCACACCTGCAGATGTAAAGGAGTATAGCTGTGTGTTATCAGCGTATTGCTGACAACATACTCCAAAACTTCAGATACCCCCACTAAGCAGTTTCATGTAGATATTAAACAGCATGGAGGATAAAATTGAACCCCGAGGAACCCCACATTGAAGACTCCAAAGAGCTGAATAGCATTTCCCAAGCATCACCCTCTGGAAACAACAATCCAAGGAGGACCAGAACCACTGTAAAGCCCAAAAGTCTCTCTCTGGTCTATCTGAACTAAATATGATAGTGGGTGCTCACAGTGCTCAGCTGCTTTAATAGAAGAAGAAGAAGAAGAAGAAGAAGAAGAAGAAGAAGAAGAAGAAGAAGAAGAAGAAGAAGAAGCCATATACTGTTTCAGAAGCCTTGTGGCCCCTGTTTCTGACAACATGCTTGGGTTCAATACCTTGAAACGAGTTTGCACAGTGTTTTGTTAAATTAGCAGCTACAGCAACAGGAGCTGCAGGAGTGACTGGAAGTGTCTCAAAATTACTAGAATCACCAGGTGTCCTTGGTGTCTTGCTTCTGAGAAAAATTTGGAGGTATATTTTGCCACAAACAGTGGTAAATAGACTCCATAATAAAGTTTGTGCCATTCGTTTTCTCAGCTGTGGACTGAAGCATCGCAAGGTGTACAGTTGATGGTTCATACACAGAGATATAAAGTATGTCATATCTTTATTTCTTACCACTTGGAAACAACTTTGACTTGAAATTTTGGGTAAATATCTCGCATAATATTGATTAAAGTTCAGTGGCGTCACCAGGGCCCCAGTTGAATGACTTTGAGAGCCAACCCCTGCCTGTGAATTGCCAATTGGACATTCCTGCCATACTTAATCATATCAGCCATCAGAAATATTATCACTAAACAAGTATTTATATATCAGTCTTCCCAGCTGGCTAACTGCAGCCTGCCCAGGCACTTTAATTTGCTGCTGCTGCTGCTCTGTTTCCACCCACCTAATTCTGGGACAGAGGACAGAGGAAAGGAAGGTGCACAAGGAATTATTAGCACCAAATGCCACTGGGGCAACAACTATTTTTTCAGCTGTCAGCATGGAGAAACTGGCGCCACAGAGCTGACCACCAAGCCTTAAAGCTCCTGGCAGCTAAATTTCTCTGTTTATGAATTGGTAGTATGTTGAAGCACAATTTTAAGATAACGAAAAATAAGATTAAAATAAAGTCAGCACACCAAAGTAATTCCACATGGGAAAGTTCATTGCTGATTACTGGGTCTGGAACACATGCAAGGCAGATGAAATGCAGCTTCCCCAGCAGAGGCTACTGGCAGATGGAACTCTTTTATCTTTGCCAGGGAGATAAACATGCATGCTTGGTTGGTAGTCATTATTTACAACAGCAAATTAAATCAGTTTTAACACTTAGAGATTCATGTAAAGCACATATTATCGGGGAATTGTTTGAAGCTCTCCTTGGTTTTCCGTTTGGAAGCTTGGGTTGTTTTCTGGAGCAGTTTTTATGCATTTGCTTGACTTGCTTGATGATGACTTTCATCAGAATTTGCTTGGAGTTTCTTCATCATGCCAAGCGATCCATTGTTTGAGACGCTTTCTGGTACATTTGACAGCATGTTCTGTTTCTGTACCTCTAAGAAGATGGCTCTTTTTCAAGCCAGCAGTATCTATACGTTGATTCAGAACCTCCCATTCCCTGAAGAAGTACAGTAAGGGAACAGTGGTGCTTAAGGCAGTGCCAGATTACCAAATAGGCAAAGTAGGTGCTGGCTTACGAACCCCACACCTTTTAGGGGCCCCACAACAATGGATCAAAATAATATTGATCTGACCTTGAAAGAAAATTACAATCCAGCTTTCTTCTTTCCATGTTATCCTACTAGAAAGCATGCCTGAGGGAGCCCCCGAGATTTCGACTGCCTAGGGGCTTCCACAGGGTTTAATACAGCACTGACTTTGGGGCAGATATTTAGGGGTCCCATTCAACAGAAGGAGCTGGAGGGATTCCAAATGCAGCAGAGCTGTCTCGCCCCGGGTTCAAATACATGAAGTAACATGCATTTGCATAAAAGGGTGCAGGTTTCTCTGCTGCCACCCCTGACCAGGAAGACGAAGTCTTGCAGCACTACTTCATATTCTGATGCCTGCTAAAATAATTATGCTCTGTGTCGCATCTCCATCTGAAGTTAAAATGGTGAGGAGGCTTGACAGGGCCCACTCCACAGTGATGTTGAGGCTCATGGGGGGCCCATTTGGGACCCTGACTCTACTCTTAAAACGTTGGTGAGGTTCTCTTAAGGTAAGTTTATGTTACTTGACTCAGCTTCTGAAAGTTTTAACTACAGTTTGATTTGGCTATGGGGTTGAGTGTCCTTGTCAGTGACTCTCATCCTGCAGCCTCAGTGCTTGCCCAGTGTCTGGCCATGGTAAGGAGCTAGAGCTCGGTGCACTGGCAGGCATATTGCCCAGCAGGGCTGCCCTGTTAGGCAAAAGGGAATGCACAGGTCAGGACAAGGTGCCAGGCCAAAGGGCCAAGTTGCAGGCTCACGCTGCACTCCTCCTGAGAGGCTTGGCTGCACCTGGGTTTTTGGGGACCCTTCCTACCTCTCCTGTTGTGTGTTGGCAGCCTGGACAAGAACCAGCACATCTCCAGCACATAAAAGGCAACCTGTCTAGGGCTGGTCCTGTAGCCCTGCGCTCCTGACCTCTATGACGGGTTCATAGGGCAGGGCAGCGACAAATATTTTATTTGTTTGTTCATTGTACCAAATGTTTTCAGGGCAGGCCACAGAAATACCAAGAATCATACAAACACAAACACACACAATGGAACAACAGGGCACAATGCTGCCCTTCAAGTGTTCAAGTGTTTAGAGAACCAGTTGTGTGCATAGCCATAAAGTAGGGTTGCTACATGTCTAGAACTTCCCAGACATATCTGGAATACTGCAGTCACAGAATCAGTGTTAATTTTCCAAATTATTACAAATCAAACCAAATTACTTTAATTTAATACAATTTCTTAAAATCAGGTTTCCCGCTTCTGTTGCAAACAACTTTTCTGTCCGGATTTTCACTGTTTGAAATATGGCAACCCAACCATAAAGCCAAAAACTGGAGTCCCAGGTTTCCTGGAAGGGGCTTTGAACAAGGTTTTAATAGAAGAAGAATATCCCCCAACACTGAACCTGGGTGATGAGCCACAGTTACTCCAGGACTCATGGCTGTTTGCTGGGGCCAAGTCTCCATCACCATGAATTCATTGGCTCCTTCTGAAGGTGGATGTCATCACTAGCAAAATCCCTGGTTGGTGGGCAGTGGCAGAGTTTTCATGAGCACTATGACGATGTGTGCCATTTCTACACCCATTTTTGCATTTTGCGTTTGTGTGTTTTTCCTTGCCAGGCTGAGCACAGATTGGGTGTGGCATCTGTTCTGCCAGTGTATCTGGTCCATAACTACTGTATGCAGAAAATGTATTATTTGAGAAACCCAGAGTATCCTTTCAAAAAAAAATGCTAGAAGTAGCGCAAAGACTTCGGGCATACAGAAAGATATAAAACTATTCCTAATCAGAAATGATGCTTTGTTCACATAGAGAAAGAAAGACAAACGGGATATTTGAGGTTTAAGTTTTCTAAGAATGACCAGGATCTGGTTATAATGTATAAAATGAAGCAAATATTGAATAATTGAGCTAAATCAAAGTTATATTAGATGGGAAGAACTGCAGTAATAAAAATTAATAAAATTTAATAAAATAATAAAAATTAATAACCTATATTTAAATAAAATGATGAAATATGATCTTGTGTGTTGCTTACCCCCAGAAGGTGTGCCTAGGATTGCTGTCTTAATTAAATGAAAAGTAGCATGCAGAATTATTATCTTAATTGTTTTTGTGTTTAAGGAGAGGGAAACAGATTTAAGGAATGTAGGATTCAATAAATGACAAGAAATCTAACAAGTCTGAAACAATTCAGAAGCATACAGACTTCTTTATTAAAAGTGTATGGACCTTTGATAACTATACAATCTGGAATTTATTTTATTCTATTTATTTATAAATCGTATATAACCCTTAATATAAAAGGAAACATCTAAGCAGACTTTTCAATAAAAAGAAGAAATAATATAAATTCATATAAAAATAAAACAATGGAATAAAACTTTCTTACCAGTGGCGTAGCGTGGGGGGTGCAGGGGGGGGCCGGCCGCACCGGGCGCAACATCTGGGGGTTAGGGTTAGGGTGCGCAAATCCACGGGTTAGGGGGCGCAAATCCATGGGTTAGGGGGCACAAATTACTTGCCTTGCCCCGGGTGCTGACAACCCACGCTACGCCACTGTTTCTTACAAACCTAAATAAAAAGAGGACAAAAACCACATACCATAAAAAAAATCACCAAACAAAAAGAAAGACATTTCAACCTCAGGAATCCGTGTTGAGGAAAACTTGAGTGAATAGATGTCTTTAAGAGACTCTGTCTCTCAAGCCCTTCAGGGAAGGATGGTTGCCCCCAGTGAGAAAGCCAACTTCCAATCTGTCACCAGCCAGCAGAGTTTTTGGAGACTTGCTTTTGTCTGAACCAGGAATGGGAAGTAGGTTCCTGCCAGGTATCCTGATCCCAAGTTGTTTCGGGCTTCAAATAATAGAATAATAGAGTTGGAAGGGATCTCCAAGAGTCATCCAGTCCACCCCCCTGCAATGCAGGACTCTCAGATAAAGCATCTATGACAGATGGCTATCTAACCTCTGCTTAAAAACCTCCAGGGGTGGAGAGTCCAGCACCTTCCAAGGGAGACTCTTTCACTGCTGAAGGGCTCTTACTGTCAGAAAGTTTTTCTGTATGCTTAGTCGGAATCTCCTTCTTGTAACTTGAAGCCATTGGTTGGAGTCCTGCCCTCCAGAGCAGGAGAAAACAAGCTTGTTCCCTCTTCCATGTGAGAGCCTTTGACATATTTGATGACTATCATATCTCTTCTCAATCTCCTCTTTTCCAGGCAAAACATACCCAGCTCCTTCAATGTTCCTCGTAAGACTTGGTTTCCAGACCCCCGATCACCTTGGTCAACCTCCTCTGCACATCTTCCAGCTTGTCAACATTCTTCTTAAACTGTGGTGCCCAGAACTGGACACAGTATTCCAGGTGTGGTCTGAATAAGGCAGAATAGAGTGGTACTATTACTTCCCTTGATCTGGACATTATACTTCTGTTGATGCAGCCTAGAATAGCATTAGCTTTTTTTGCTGCTGCATCACACTGTTGACTCATGGGGTGCCCTCTCCCCTTGATGTGAGATGGGCCACAAAGAAGGCTGCCTACCCTGACTCACATTTTTTTGAAACTATTCTCACATCGCAGCCTTGGAGGCATTTCCCTCTTTGGTTAAGGGGACGACAGAGGACGAGATGGTTGGACAGTGTTCTCGAAACTACTAACATGAGTTTGACCAAACTGCGGGAGGCAGTGGAAGACAGGAGAGCCTGGCGTGCTCTGGTCCAGGGGGGTCACGAAGAGTCAGACACGACTAAACAACAATTACTTCCCTTGATCTGAATCTGCAGCCTAGAATAGCATTAGCTTTTTTTTTTGTTGCTGCATCCCACTGTTGAGTCATGTGCAGCTTGTGGTCCACCAAGACCCCTAGATCCATCTTACATCTTAATGTCCACAAAAAAATTTGAGACTGGCCCAGTAGCTAATGGGAAGCCAGAGTAAGTCATTGTGCAGAGTGGGGTGCCCCACTGTGGAACCTGGCACTAGCTGCAACTTCCAAATTAGGTGTAAAGGCAGCCCCACCTAAAATACATCACAATAACCTAGACGTGAGGTTTCAAATGCACAGATCACTTTGGCAAGGCTATTTCTTTCCATGAACAACCATATCTGGCAAACGAACCAAAGCTGGTACTGGGAGCTCCAAGATGCTGGTTTCCCCTGGGCCTTTCATGGTGGCGCTTGGAGGACCTCCAAGCTACGTAGCTGCTCCTTCACAGGGAAGTGCAATCCGCGGCAACCCGGTTGCCAGAGCTGGAAGCCACCCTTTCATAGAGTCTCAATCTGAATATGGCTTGGGTTAAGTGAATATGCTGATTTCTGCACTGCAAGAGAAGACCACTGAACCCCTCTTCCACCACCATTTTCAATTTGTATTTTTGCATGGATCTGCTTTGTATCCTCTCCTATTGTATGTTTTCAGTTTTCTTTTAAATCACATTCCTTTGTTTCTATTATTATTAATTAAATTTCTACACCGCCCTTCGTTCAAAGATCACAGGGCAGCTTACAATATAAAAAATATACATTTACAACACAATGGATTTACAAATAAGAATTCTCAAGGCGACGCCGAGTGAACTTTGGGAACCTGAAAAAGGTTTCCTTTATGAAGCGCAGCAGGACAATCAAACCAGGATTATATATAATGTAATTGAAGAGTTGGCTCTAGAGAATGATCTCATGGAGACAGATTGACAGGATGTGAATTCTCTAACCCTTTTACCGAGTTAGCAGTTTTTACAACAATTACAGTGTGTTAGAAATTCCTGATTGAATCTTTTCATCAAAGATCAAAACCCCAGTTTGCACTGGCTTATGAAAATACTCTCAATTGTTATTAGCAGACTTTAATTGCACCAATATGGTTTCAGGCCTAAGAGAAGCCTTTGTTCTTCATAAATAGTAATGCAGAGGTAATGGCAATGCTTTAGTGGCTTTTACTGCTGAGATGCTAAATAAGGGTCCCTAAGCTTGAAAAATCTTCTCCCTCAGAGATACCATCTTTTGCCTAGAGCAAAGGGAATTAGGGGATATTTACATGACTTAAAGCTAATTTTATAGCATATTATATTCCTTCATGGCCTTAGAGTCAAACACTAAAGGATTTGGGGCGGGTTGTTTTTTTTTAATGTAAATATTTTTATAATGTAATAAATCTGCTTACATGGAAAAATTCCATATTGAAACAATATAAAAGCCTTTATTTTGTAACTTATTGGTCATTAGTAAGAGTAAGCAGCTTTGAAACATATCTTTGTTAAAAGCTGAGGTTGTGTATTAAAGCTGGAAATAAAGTTACACGCAACAGAGAAAACATAGCAGCTCTATCCACAGGAAAATGCTGTACAGCTTTCTGCTCAGATGCAATGAGCCCATTGGCTCAGCCGTTCAGCCTATGTCTTCCCATATTGGACTCTGTATGCCCAGAAAGGCACATTTCTTGGAATAATAACATGGAGCTACTCAGTATAACTTTCCCTCTTTCTTCACCTGCTTGCAACATGGGATGCCCTCTGCGCTTGATGCCAGATGGGCCACAAAGAAGACTGCCTACCCTGACTCACGTTTTTTTGAAACTATCCTCACATCGCAGCCTGGAGGCATTTTCCTCTTTGGTTATGGAGACGGCCTTTTAATTCTTGACTGCAAATACCATTCCATTTCTTGGAAATTCCTCTCCTCCCTTATTTTATTACAAAATTGTTAGCTCTCTGAACCCATATTTACTTGATTTGTAAAATTAAACTCGTTTTCTAGCATTAGCCACAGTGGTATTCAAAGTCCCAGGTTGCTTTAGAGTACTTTGTGGCTCCCAGTTTAAATAAACTTCAAAAATGCATGTTGTAAAAGTGTGTGCCAAAGGAGATCTTTTTTGATTTATTTTTTAAGACTGAAGTTTCCTAGTTAATATTGTTACATTCAAGCCACCACCAACAGTAAACAAAATATATACAGCACTTGCATAGCTGTCAAAGCTCAGGCAAAACACAGCGTTGAGTCTGTCCATGCATGCTTTCAGAATTTATTTTGAACAGCAGTATAAAAGATCATGCAAAATTTCTTCTGGAAAATATGTTCTTGCGCAGCCTAGACTTACCTTATTCCTTTCAGTGGTGTATGAAAACCAGCCAGGCTTTTCAGTATACTTTTGTTTTAGGCATACCTTTTCTTTGTTATTAAAAAGAATGCCATTTTGAAAACCAGCTCTTCCAGCTGAACCCACAACACTGTTAAATTGAAGCGAATGTTGTTGTTTTTCTCTATGCAAATTCCCCAGGCCTGTTTTTCTTTATTAGATCCAAAGATAATCTGCAGTGACTTTGTTTTTGTTTGTTTTGTGTTGCATTTGTTTGCTTCCTTCGTTTCTCAGTGGGCTCACCATGGAAGTGGCCTTGGACAATGTGTTGGAGTTATAGAGGCTAAAAGTATCGGGCAACTTCAATAGTCATAACCAGTATGTCTTATCTGGCGCAGTGTGGTATTTCATTCTCTGCATAGCAACCCTGGCACTATCCAAGTCCCCCCCCCCCTTAAGCACTTTATTGAAGAGTCACAATACTTTTGGGTTAGATACTGTATAAAGGTTCTTTGGAATGGGTCTGTTGATAATGTCTCCGTCTTTGGAGAAAGCAAGCAACTGCCTTGTGGGGCTCTCCTGCTTTTGTGTCCCATTAATTGCACAGGGCAAGGAGTCTGTCTTCCTGCTTTCTCATATACTCTGGTGCAGATAACGCCGTTCATTTCACAACCAGCTTTTCTTCTGCTATTTTTCTTTTTATTGTGGTATTTTTGCCACCCTATTTTTGCCACTGATTGAGTGTCTCATTGTCTAATGTCACAACAGTCTTTACTTTCCTGTCATCTGCTGTGGCCTTATCAAACTCTCCCCCCAGTCTGAAGGAAATCTCTTGTGCTCTTTAAACTAGAAGAAGAGGAGTTTGGATTTGATATCCCGCTTTATCACTACCCTAAGGAGTCTCCAAGCGGCTAACATTCTCCTTTCCCTTCCTCCCCCACAACAAACAGTGGGGCTGAGAGACTTCCGAGAAGTGTGACTGGCCCAAGGTCACCCAGCAGCTGCAGGGGGAGGAGCGGAGAGGCGAACCCGGTTCCCCAGATTACGAGACGACCGCTCTTAACCACTACTCCACACTGGCTCTCTGCTTTGTGGGTTATAACCTCTCCATTGCAATTGATGATCACATTGGGCTTGGCAACACTCGCCAACTTCTTGGTGGCAAAGCCCACACCAAGTTCTTTCATATAGTCAGCAAATTTTTCATTGGAGACTAGCTTCCAAGTTCCCAAAAATTGTTCACACCTGGTGTAGGCTGAAGTCTCCTGAGGAAGGCACCACCTTGGGCTGTACATACGTGAAAGGACTCATTTAGGATATAGTTCTTTTGCAATAGGCAGGATGTTGGAGTAGTTGGTGATGTGGATATTAAATAATTGTCATAGTTGGAACACTTCACAAGGAGGGCATTGTAGCAACTGAATATTGTATTACACCACACTGATATTTTGATATGATTTTCTGATCCAGATGCTTATGAGTTATCTTAATAGTTGGCACAAACCCTATTGGCTTTTCATATAATTGACCAAGGCATTATACGACTTTTAGAAGACATCTGAAGGCAGCCCTGAATTGGGAAGTTTTTAATGTTTTAAAGTTTTCATTATGTTTTTATGTGTGTTGGAAGCCGCCCAGGTGGCTGGGGCAACCCAGCCAGGTGGGCAGGGTATAAATAATAAAATTACTACTATTACTACTACTACTACTACTACTACTACTACTACTACTACCACCACCATTCTAGAATGGCTGTTCAAAGCACTGCTGTGTAGTTCTTCCATTCCTACCTGGATGGTTGGTCCCAGAAGGTGGTGGTGTGCCGTTTGTGTTTAGTCACATAGACTGGGTTCCGCAGGGGTTCAGCTTATCCTTCATGCTATTTAATAGCTACATGAAACCACTGAGTGGGTTATCTGGAGTTTAGGAGAGCATTGTTATCAGCATACTGATGATATACAGCGGTATTTCTTCTTTTCCTCTTCATGAGGTGCAGGGGTAGATGGGAGGGACAGGTGCTTCCACATGGTAATGGACTGGATGAGAGCCAACAAACTGAGGCTAAATCAAGACAAGGCAGATACACTGTTTGTGAGTGGTTGCTTGGTTTGGTTAAGTGGTGTTCAACCATTTCTGGAGGGGCTTCCACATCTCTTGAAGGATCAGGTTTGGAGCTTGGGGGTATTCATAGATCCATCTTTGTCTCTGCAGGCCTCTATGTGTTTCACCAGCTTAGAATGGTGGTTCAGGTGTGACCCTCAATCTGGCTAGGAATAACCTTGTATAAGTGATCTATCCTTTGCTAGATTACCGTAACATGTTATATGTGGGACTGCCCTTAAACACTGTCCAGAAATGTCAACTGGTTTAGAATTCAGCAGTGAGGTTACTTAGGAGGACCAGGCACCCTGGCTAGTATACAGATCCTTACTGCCAGTGCATTTCTAGACCTAATTCAAGATGTTGAGCATTAACCTATAAAGTCTTACAGAGTGTGGATTCCACAGTACCTGAAGGAATGCTTCTTCCCATATTACCATCCCTGATAATCTTAGGATGCCCTGATCAGAGGGCACCTTCCAATCCAAAGTGTGGGGGTGATTTCAGTGGTCACCCCCCTACCTTATGGATCACTTTCCCTGCGGAAACTCACTTGGTGCCATCTGTGCAGTCTTTGACACCTGACAGAAACAGACTTATCTTTTCCCATACTTTTTAGTAGATTTCATCAGTTTTATTAGATTTTGCAGTGGCACAGTTTTTAGGCTTTTAGAGTTAACATCTTCTTCCTGCTTACAGCTTTGGGGGTGGAATTTTCAATGGGGAAGCTTCTTCTGTATAGCTTTGTATGGTGGAGGGGTGGGTTATTGGTCTCTCATGTAATTGAACTTATAACAAATTGTATTTATTGTATTTCCCATTTTGTATGTTGCAAATTGTCTAGAAGCTTCAGTATTGGTGGCACATGCATATTTAATAAATAAAAAATACTCAGAGCAACTCATATTAATATCTGTGACATTGTTTTAATGCTCACAGTAAGAAACTTAGCTGTAGTTCCTGTAGCCCTGATATTAAAATCTGCCAATGAGGCAGAAACAGAGTGTGGCATCCAATTAAATCAGCTGATTTCTGTGGATCTGCTCTGAATATGACTAACATTGGTATGGCCCATAAAACAATAAGTTTTCCCCAAAATAAAGAAAAAGTTGCGACAATAAAATTTAGATTTTATAACTCTATAAAAATTGCAATATAAAAGAACATGGCCCACTGTTTCCACTGTGCCACACCCCCAGGGACGGGCTCTCAAGTGCCAACGTAGCTTGTAAAACAGCCTTTCATAACTGCGGGTGGGAATGCACTTAGCCTAGCCAGAGAGACTGTACAGAGATATTTAATGTTATCAGGTACTCGGGGGGGGGGCAATAATTGACCCTGTGTTGCAGTGTAGGCCGAGATTTAACAGTGAACAAGACCACTTGCCAAGATTGATGAATTTTGCAGATTTAAATCCAAAAGTCTCCATTTAGTGCAAGCAATTGCTTTTTCCAACTCAAGTGGGAAAAGTTGATACAATAAATAGCCAATTGCATTGACTTTGTTATTAATAAATTTCAGCATGCACTTTATACCAAATTTCAAGCAGATGGTGGTGTACAATTGGATGCCATTTTGAATCAAGATGGAAGACTAAACTTTTCAAAACTGCACTGATTTTTTTGTTTTCTGAGAATTCCTGAGCAACACTGGCTGTGAGACTGCTATTGATGCATAAATTCAAATGCAGCTGTTCACATAGAGACACAAAGCTCTGTTTTAACAGTCACTTCATTTGGGGAGGTTAAAAGGGGGGGACCAGATGGGATAAATCTTCTCAGTTTTATTAGCATTCTAAATATCTAGGCTTTATAGTGGTATAATGGTGTTTGACCCATTTGGCTTAACTATATGGCCATTCTTATGTAGGAATTTACACTGAAATCAGTACATTTGGTATCTGTATATAACACTTAAAAACTCTCTCATTAAAAATAAATGGGAGTTGTGAAACTGTCACAGGTAGGGGAATTTCACTGACAGTTCTTTTAAGAAAAGTTGCCAAGCAGTTTTTAAAGGCCCTTTTAGTCAAGCTAACATTTCCCCTCAAAAATGAGTGCAACTGCAAGTAAAACTATGTGATTTGTACAGGATGGGTTTCCTGTGTCAGGTCCTTCCCCTCTCCTCTCTCACTTAGCCTTTATGGAGAAATCTTGCTGTATGTTTGGCAGAGGTCTTATGTCTTAAGCTGCCTAGAGACCTTTAAATGCAACCAGAGGCAGGAGGACAATGCTGTTTTCCTGCAAGGCTGCAAGAGGGGGATGGCTTTGTTGGGGGGGGGCTCTTTTTTTGGGGGGGGAAATAAATTTGAGGTGATCAGAGCTTCAGCCAAAGATTGGGAGAGCTCACTAACTGACTACCAGAAAAAAGAAGGAACGACAACTGCAAGTAATATTGCAAGATGACGCTTGTCCATTCTTCTGAAAGCTGCTCAAGAAAATATATGTATCCATGTCACACTCACATAGCCTCTGACATTTCTCCAATAATAATAAGGACATCCAGCAGCCCTGGTGTGAAGCATG